>NC_143017.1:69136989-69450232 GCF_055824585.1 Amblyomma mixtum | reverse complement strand
CATGTTCTCTCATGATTGCCTTGCAAATGTTGCTATGGGTTATGGCGCATGTATATGGGTTTTTCTGCGCACCCAAATTTCGTTGGGTTTTGTCAAGATCATACATGTCAGAAGGGCTGGTGGTTATTACATCAGAGCAGTGTGAATGTTAAAAATGTACTGCAGTGGGTAAATGAAAACTAAAAAGAATGGTACAAGGCAAAGCTGCCGAAACCGCTCACCAGTTCTTGAAACAAAGTGAACATAGCAGCACTAATTCTGTTTGGGCGAGTTGGTAATGATCCATTTTCTTCAGCAGTTGTGTTGCTTGTCTTCCTTTCATGTGTCCCCTCTTTCCGCACTGTTTAACAATGATATCACTACTATGCCTCACCATTTTTTACCTAATGTGTTTCTCTTGGGTGGCTTGCAAAAATGGCTCACACTGGCATATCATGGTCCACTGAATGTTAAATTATGGAATAACTTAGATGGTTCTCTGTGTGCATTGCCGAATAATCAGTTTCAAAGAGAACTGCCATACCATTTCTTTGACATTGCTGTAAGCAAATGCTGTGTAACCCATCCCTGTTTATGCCTCTAACAGAAGAGACTGCAGTACGTGTAAGTAAATAAAAAATACTCGAATGCTTCCTTCTCAAAATTGATGCCATGCAATGACACCATTTTAGTGAGCAAATTAGACATCAACTGATAATCTTTATTTATTTATTTATTTATTTATTTATTTAAAATACCTTACAGGCCCCATAGGGGCATTGTGTATCACATGTTATCACATGCATTGTAGCGTTTCAGTGCCTCTTTTTGTCAGCCTGTCTGTAAAGGCTTTCTTTGTTTTTGTTTAGGCGAATTAGGTGCCGATTAAACCAAGGCGCAGTGTTAGTGCATGAATCTGTCAATAAGAGCAGCATGTTTATTACTGAACAGGTTCCAGTTGACCTCCACTGAACGTGTTCAAAAACTGAGAAGAAAGTGCTCAGAAAAAACTGTCAACTCAGCATTTATTTTGGCGAAGTTTGCTCGCTTGTAGCACTTGATTTGTTTGTTGCGAGTTGCTTTTTTGTGGGGCTCGAAATTGAGATTTCCCGTGATTATGGAACAATTAGTAAGGCCTTCTAAAAGCGTAATATTGGAACAAAGGTGGTAGAACGACGCGTGGGTTCAGAAATATGTTGTTGCAATAAAAAAACAAGGCAAGACTGGAGGAAAGTCTGAGCTTCAGGATCATTAGCTGGAGCTGTTAGTGAGGACCAACTAATTGCTGGAAAGTTAAAATCACCTATCAATAGTAAGCCTGAATTAGGAAATTGAACAGTAACTTCCCTTAACATTTTACAGAATTCACATAAGATTAAATGTTCATGTCAGAAGGGTGGTAAACACCAATAATGACATCCGTAGAGTCACATTTCACGCGAACCCACACTGGCTCGAGGCATGACATGACCTCAATAAGCACAGCAGTGACTTCTTTTTGTAATGGCAAGAAGTACACCCCTACGGCTTACGCGGTCACAATGAAGTATGTTAAATTCGGAGTCGCAGAGGAAAATGCAATTGTCAGGAACCATGTCATTTAACCAGGTCTCGGTAAGTGTGATGATAGACAAACTGCATGAATCAATTAGTGAATAAAGAACCTTATTTTCAGATGGAACGCTTCTTATGTTAGTGTACAGGAAACTAACATGTGTCTCGTCTCCCCTTTCTGCGTCCTTCGTGAAGTTCGCGCTGTTTTCGTGTGTGTGCTAACATCTAAATCAGTGTGGCGCTGCATGTGACTGAGAGTGTGGTTTGACTGCCAGTTTATGAGGACTGGAAGGAATACATCACTCGTTTAACATCCGCACTGTGCAGAAGAGTTGTCCAGTTCCTTAACTTATGTTTCGAACAGAGAACTCGCAGTGCCTTGGTGCGAAGTACATTGTAGGAAATGTCTTGTTCGTTGAGAAAGGGTCTGGTCTCGCAGCATCAGTACTAGTAATTTTTATTTTTGGTTAAGTACACAGACAATGAAGACAGAGGAAAGGATGACACACTGCTGCTGCTGCTTGCCATTTACTGTTCGCACTCTTGCACAGACTTGTGCAGTAAAGAGTGCTGGCACTGTGAATGCATAAGCATCATCATGACGGCACGTTTTTGCAGTAAAATGTCGGATGGAGTAGACGTGCATTTTTTTCTTTTCAGACTAGGAATTATTTCTGCTCAGACAATTTCTCGGTTTATCAGAAATGCTTCTTCCCGTGACAATATGTCAAAGGTATGTTGGCATCTGCATACTCTGCAACGAAAGTTGAGGAAACCACCATTCTGTGACTTTGACATTTTTGCAATGCTCATGAAAACAGTCATTTTAATGTACCCCAGTCTGCCGTTGAACAAACCGTACCTAAGACAGCGGGATCCAATGTACATTGAATCCTGTGCACTGAACAAATCTGATATTATGTCTGTTTGTTTTTTTCACATTCTTTTCATGCAAGAAATGGCTGGCCTAGTCATCTGGCATAACGATTTCAGCTCGTCTGGCAGAGAAAACAACCACTTTGATATTGCATCACTGTCTGATTTTCTCTTGGCTATATATATGGCAGTTTGGTTGCTCTGATGAGCAATGAGGAGACAGTGCCTTAATAAGGACTGCTTCTGTACAATTCATTCCACTGTAAACTTGTCAAGGCAGCTATCGTGAGGACATCTCTTGAATGTCATGTTCACACCATGTTGGCATCAGGTCCTCAAACAATGCACACTCAGCAGAAGCACAGTACCTTAACTACATTTTGGCCAATGTTGCTGAAGGCTTCACTGATATAGTCTCCAGGGCACCTTAGCTGTCGCATAGCTTGAAGAAAATCAGACAGCGAAATAATGTCAGTGGTTTTTTCGTGCATAGCACAAGCTGCAGTACTTTGTTGGATGACGGGGGCAACCACTTCTGGAAAAAAAAATGTTCAAAGATACATGGAAGGGAAAAAAACTTCACTGCACAATATTCATTGTATATTAGATTCTGCTGTCATTGGGCAGGTGTTTAGAAGGGCACACTGGGGTATATTTTTTCTTTCATCTCCTCATGCCACAGTTTCACCTGAGGCTGCAGGATGTGAAGATAAATGTTCAAATGGCCACCTCCATAAACGTTTAAACATTGTAAGAAAAGAATGGAAGCTTCCTCAACCTTTGTTGCGCCAACCTGCGTTGCAAATTAAGCAATGTTTGGTATTGAGATATGACTGCGGTTAAGCGCAGAAGAACTCAGCTTAACAGCAGTTCGAAGCTCTAAATTTATAGGTATAAGCAGCAGGAACAATTTTAGTCCAATCAATGAGGGATGAAACTGAAATTAAACTTTGGGAGTTAGACAGGTCCCACGCTTGACCTCAGCTTTGACACACACTCCAGCATCGATACTGCAGGACTGGGGAATGGCTCAACTCAGCAGTGCAGTGTCTGTCATTGTGGAGCAACATCAGAATTGGGATTTGGTCAGGGAACATGCAAATGGTGCTGTCATGAACAGAGAACCATATGCAAACAAATAGGTGTACCAGGGAATCTGACTCCAGTACAGAAGGTGCAAATGCACACACAAACCTAGAAGGATTCCGCAAAGCCAACAAAGCCCACCTATACATTGGCTCACCATCGTTGTCACAGATCAGCCAAGAAATCGCATTCCTCGCAGGAAGGTCACAGACAAATGAATGTGCGCATCAATGACATCCTCCTTGCAAGTCTTCAGGAATGCCTGCAGCTGATGCAGTAGGCCCAGGAAGTGGTGAACAACAAGTCATCTACAGGGCCATTGTGAATACAACAGCAAACACAGAATCGGACACCCAGTGCTAATCCTGACATGTCTCTCAAGGCCTGGGAGGCATTTCGCACTGCAGTGCAATTTTTGTGACCGGGAAAATGTTAAAGTTTCCAAGATTATAATTTGGAATTCACTGCTTGCTGTTATGCAGAAAAGCATACTGTAATCTTAGTGTATATACCTGAATAAATGTGTGTTTGTTTTATTTTTCTTCACAATTTGTTATGGACAGTTTTGATGGAGAACCAATGTACCATATTAACAAGGCATGCCTGTACAACCATACAGTATCCAAAAAACACCACCTGGTTTTGCGTGATATGTATGGCCTTCCTAAGAAACGTCCAGCGTCCCTGCTATAACAAAAAAAAATGCAAAAATGGTAGAGTAGTAAGTTGAGCACACAGAAACAGTATTATGCAAAACTTTCTGAAGTAAACAGCAGCCAGCCAAACAAGTGTCGGTGTTCATTTTCAGAGTCCTTTCAATGCTCCTGTTATGAGGAAGCCCACTAACTTTGCATGCATCTTCTACTGCTGTGCCTGTATCAAAGGATGAACACTGCCACTATAGTGAAAGCAATGTATAGGAAGACTCTTTGGATATCAATGATCAATGACCTTTATCTTGACCATGGAAGAACAGATGCAGTAACTTGCAGACAGTGGCTACTTAAGAGTGCTACAAGGTGGCATTTCTGGAGTGCACCCATGCCAATAAACAGTCTCACAGTAAAGGTGTTCCTGCATCACAGTTGGCTGCTGAAGTGTCAAGAAGCTTGATTTCTGCATATTTCCAACCAGTGTGTTGGCATTTTGTGACTGCAATGAAAATGGCCACTGCTTCAAACTACATTTCTGGTCATGTACCGCTCTGTGTCAAAAAGCGGTGGCACCTTGCTCATTTTAAAAGTTCACTCGCACTTGACAAGGAAATGTGAGAACCAGTCAGAAAGGCAAAGTAGCAAGCAGTACGGCACTTGATGTAAATGATAGGATCTCAAGTCAACGTAATGTGCCCAGCAGTCTGTCCCACATCTCCATTTGAAGGGACACAGCTTTCAGCAAAAATTTACTTTATTTCTAGCTGTATGAGGATCCATAGCACACAAAATTGAAGGGACACAATACAAGCGCTTACATGTGTTGTGTCCCTTCAATTGTGTGCGCTATGGATCCTCATGTTGACTACCCACTAGCCCAAACCCTGACCCTTCTAGCTGTATCTACATGAATTTCTTTAGCAATTTCAAAATAATTTTACTCACCAAATGTCACTGTTTTATGTGCAGAAAATTATTTTCTGATATATATTTTTCCTAAATCTTATGAAAAGGCTGCAAAGCTAAGAAAATGTGGCAGAAGGCTAGTTCAGCATTCATTGCTCTTGCAGGGTGAAGTCATGTAATTTTTTTTGTTTTGCAAAGGTCAAATTTTTGTTTTGAATTTTTGAGATTCAGTGTTTGTTGACATATTCAAGTGAGACGACAATTTCATAGAAGAAGTTTAAAATTCTTAAATTTGAAAAACAAAGGTTGCCTAGACCTGCCGTTGTGGTCCTAGCAGTGCAACAAAACAAGTGCTCCAAAAAAGATAAAACTGTTGTGAAGAAGTATACTTGAAGAAGGCAAGTATCTAGGCAGAAAACCTTAACAGAGAAAATTGCCTGTTTCTTGAATGTTTCGTCACAATTCACAGCCGCCGAGGTTCATGAAACAATTTTTTTACAGTACTTCCCAGCTGATTTCAAAAATAAAATTTGGGGACAGCAGGGTCATTCCACACGAAAAGAGATGCGCCAAATTTTTTAGATTTGGCTGAGAAAATTCATGCCAGTTAAGACAAGTCCCAACAGAAGTGTAGAGACCTTTCGAAGAAAAAAAAATGTTCTCCAAATATCATGCTCCAAAGTGTAAGAGATCACCTTCATGTGGGCATTTTGCGAAAATTATTGTTCAGGAACCGTTCTGCCGGCAAAGTTTCTCTCCGCATGTAGTCTGGTATTGAGATGCTCTGTCATGCCTCAAAAAATAAACCGTGGATGATGCCATTTTGGTTTCAAATGGAAGTGCTTAACAGGAAAAAAATTTGAAAATTTCCGCATTTTTGAACCAAACTTAGAGTCTAAATTTAAGCAAACTTTTTTGGAATTTTGCCTGAAACCTTGATATAGCACTGTTTGCATTAAACTTGAACCTTGCGTTGTTCTGTAATTTAATTACAAGTATATCGATTTCTCCGAAAACGGCCACATTGTGGACCAGAAAACTTAAGTGGGCAACGGTGCTAGACAAAAAAAAAATCCAAAAGGTCAACCATTAAATTAGTTTCACATATAAAAAAAACTAGAAAATTGTTTTTTGTTGGCGAGAAATAAATTTTTAAAAAGGAGTTGCAGAATGTGGCTCCAGCATCTGTTATGGTACGGTAAAACGCTGCTTTTATTTCCAGCCTCGCTAAACTCTAGTAGCTGCATTTGGACATGCTGTGAGAAGCCACTGCATCATTTCAGTTATCTTTAAAGAATATGTTTGCTCATTGTATACAGGGTGTGCCAAGTTATTCCCTATAGATTTGACCTAAATGCAGGATTTCAAAAGCCAGTCTGAACAGGTTAGATGGATAAGCATTTATTATTTACATTTGACTTGACTGAGGCATCAGCCTGTCAGATTATTCAACTTCCAAAGCTGTGGTGTATAGCGAATGCAATGTTCAATAGACCATTTGTATTGAACTAAATAGGACGCCCTGTATATACACACAATATGAAGGGGAGACTGCATAGTACAGCAAAAAAAAAGGATTATAACATCATGTAGGTCTCTTATGTGAATACTGAAAATTATTAAATACCGAATCGAATATCCTGGTATTTTATTTGGTGAACGAATGAAACAGCGCATGTTCAAAATTATTTGGAACGAACTGAATCTGTTCTCAAGTTTGCTAATCATAAGCAAGTTTGAATAGAGCACGTCAAACAGAACCTGCTCTGGCATCGCACAACATGTTGTAGCTATCCGTCTGTGCACAAAGGAGGGTCCAGCACCACGACGCAGTTCATTCGTGAGACGGCATTCATATTGCTCACATATCGTCTTCAAGATTGTGCGATGCTGCAGAGCTGAGCCTGGTTTAGCAAACACTGCTGGTTTGCGCAGTCTCTGAGGTCATGGCCTAAACTGTCCTCCCTCTCATCAACCGAGATATTGCATTAGTTTGTATGCTGTCATCATCGGTAGCAAAAGGTAAATGCCCTATGCAAATTTCCTAAAGATCATACAGACTTCGTGTTGCATGTCCCCTGGAGGACATCGGTGCTGCGTCTTTCGATTGCTACAGTTGTAATTCCATGACTTATAGCATAGCCGTTGGTGATTCCTTGTTTCACATAAACATTTGTTTTGCACTAATATTTGCACAAGTCTGCACAAGCAACTTCAAAGTAGCAAATAATCGCACGTATATTCAATTCATATTTCATTCGGTCCTTTCACTGTTAGATTCCTGTTCGATTAGGTTTTTAAGTACATTATTCATGTTTTATTCGCAAAGCTGGCCTACTTGTACTACATTCAATTTCGAAATAACGCTGTTTGCACACCCCTAATGCTGGATTTGCCAAACAAGTTTGCAAATTGGGCTCTTGCACACCTATTACATGCACTGGAAGGGGTGCAGACAGTACTCTGCAGTGCAGAATTTTCAAATATCATTCAGTTTAGGAAGTCTGAATAGAGCCCGATACAGGGGCAAAGAATGGCGTCCCTCATGGCCTGAGTTACTTTGGGACGTTAAACCACGATAAACCAAACAGGGGAAAGAACAAACTCATAGCAAGTTCAGCATGTGTACCATTGACTGCTTATTATTTTGTCTTCTGCAGTAAGTCAGCTGAGTATGCTCAAAAATAAAAATGCACGAACTTGCCGAACTTTCACTCGTAACTGTAATATCCCAGAAATTAAAAATGTGTAATGACAGGCACAGTCCCTTGACCTTCGCAGACTGCCACTAGTGACAATTTTGGTGCACTCAACAAAAGCTCTTTTCAGCTCATAATAGGAGCATCAGGAGCAGTTCAATAAGTGAGTTGCTGGAAGACTGCCAAACAAAAAATACTGCTAGCTGCTTTCTATGCAAGGGTGTGCGTTAGCAATTTTTCAAAACCGAATCAAATACGGAAGTAAAGCTGAAAAGTGGATAGAATACGAATACGATAACTTCACAAATATTCACTATTTCGCCACTTGAGCGAATATTTGTATGAAACAAATATGATGTAAAACAGCGAAGCGAAAGTGGTGGCATTGTAGCACGCTTCTATGCTATAATTTATCAATTTTTAGCTACAGCTGTCAAAAAACCGCAGTGGTGACCTCAGCTAGGGGCTATGCAGCACTAAGAATATAAACTCTGACTATCATGTCCAATGTATAGGAAAAAATACATTTGCTATTGATTGCACTATGCTCTGCAAGACCTTCATGCGCGTGCGACTTGTATGTATGTTATTATGTTAATACGTAAATAGATTTATCACAGTGTACCTCTTCCATTTCACTTCTACACACTGCCTGCTATCCTTTATTTCCGCTGCCCCAGCTCAGGTGCTTCCAGCAGCAATGGCAGATGCCGGGGCTAGCAAAAATCTTTTTCCTTCCATTTACCATGTTTGGTAAAACTACTTACTATTGATTGCAACAGCAAATAAACCAACGCCCTGCATCAATAAACACATGACAGGCAAGAAATACCTATGAGTATGGCCTCAGAGATCAGGGCCATTTGCTAAACCTGCCAGAACATTGTTGCGTTGCCCAATATTGAGGGCCATGAGTGAGCATTGTGAACCCCACCACACAAATGGATGCCGTCACAAAACTGAAGCCTCTATCTCATGCAGACCAGTGCCAGCAAAATGCTGTGTGGTGTTGTAGTGAACCTTGTTTTTAAAACTGTCTTCAAAGAAAACTATGGTGTGCCTGATTCAAGCTTCATGCCCATTATACAGAAACTATTCGAGAACAAATGAGCATATTCAAACCATTTCACATAATTTTGAATGTGTACTATTGAAGGCGTTCAGACGCTATTACAAGTTTTTAAACATTCGCTCACCCATAGTTTTATAGTACATATAGCATCACCACCGTTTCATTTAGCAACAGGCATGGGCAGTATTGAAGATACATATATCTTCTATACTATTTTATGTATCGGTATTAGGTATCGCTTGCCAAAAATGAAAGAATTGGAGTATCCGTATCGAAAACATATATTTACTATACCGTGCATTTTAAAAATACAGTGAACGAAGGCACATTAATGAAGGCAGTGATAGCATAGCAGCAGAGCATCTGCCTTACGTGCAAGACTACCGGGTTCGAGTCTCGGTGTTACGCAGTTCTCCACCGGGTTAAAACAAAAAAAAAACATGTCGATCGAATTACACAACCAGGCCTGTGGTGCGGCCTGATATCGGTGACCAGAACCGACAACGCACTCCCTCACCAGAACAGGATTTGGCCACGTTTGAGTAATGGCATGATCGTAATATTGACATTTTTTCATGCAAGTCGAGGAGTTTCAAAATGAGTGGTCGCGTCTTGTTCGTTTCTTTTAACTCGTCCTGAGGCATCTTTTGACACCACTCACTGTTAAACCTAGTCTTTCCATAAAAACACCGTCAATTACTTTCTTTTCCAGGTCGTCACTAGTCTCCTCGCTTAGCTCTTTTATACTGTAAATGATCAGGTTATTTCTGCTGCCTCTGTTTCCTAAACAGTCTATCTGGTTCCTAACTGTACTGAGCCGCTCCTGAAGTTCTGATATTGCCGATTCTATGTCTTTTACCTTCGTGGCTAAGACATTTAGGCTCGAGAGCAGTTTCTCAGTACCATCAATTACGAATGCTCAATTAAACTGGAAAGTTTGTTCTCAATTATGTTTTCAGATGCCTGCAAGCCCTACATTGTCAAATTAATCTTGCTCTGGCCTTCTAGCAATTCCAATAGCATTTGTTTTTCAGTTGGGCCAGGATTTGCTTCAACATCGCCACAATGTCACGGATCCCCCGAGAACACTCGGGCCGAAAGAATGGACTAGGCGACAGGTGTACCCACACAGATGCACATTTAATACACCCTACGCGACACAAGCACACAAAACTAACACAAAACACAAAGACTACCAATACACATGGCCCGGGAACACCCAGTCTACTAGCGTTCGGCGTTCGTGCTCATGGTTCGGTGCTGATGAAGCATTGCATGGGTCCAGTCAGGGGCGTCTAGGTAGCCGGCGTCGAGGTGGCATTCGAAGTGCTCAGGCTGGTGTCGCCTCTTTGAAGGAGGCATTCAGAGGACTGGATTGGGAACAGTTGGGGATAAGAGTCAATGGAGAATGACTTAATGATCTGCGATTCACTGATGATATTGCCTTGCTAAGTCACTCAAGAGATGAATTGCACATCATCATCAATGACTTACCTAAAATATAACATGCAGAAAACCAAAGTAATGTTCAGCTGTCTCGCAAGGGAACAGCACTTCACATTTGGTAGCAAGATGCTAGAATTGGTAGGGCAATATGTCTACTTGGGGCTGTAGTGACCACTGATCTGGATTATGGCAGGGAAATAACTAGAAGGAAAAGATTGGAGTGGAGCACATATGACAGGTTCTCTCAGATAATGAATGGCAATTTACCAATATCCCTCAAGAGAAAAGTATACAACAGCTGTATCTTACCGGCACTCCCCTATGGAGCAGAATCGTGAAGGCTAACGAAAAGGGTTCAGCTTAAGTTAATGACAACGCAGCGAGCTATGGAAAGAAAAACGATAGGCGTAACATTAAGAGATCGGAAGCGGGCGGAGTGGGTGAGGGAACAAACGCGGGTTAATGACATCCTAGTTGAAATCAAGAGGAAGAAATGGGCTTGGGCAGGGCATGTAATGCGAAGGCAAGACAACCGTTGAAGGTGCACTGAAGAGGAATCTGAACTCGTCTTTTTGCCGCGGAAACTCAATCTACACGTTCCGAGCATTCTTAGAAACTTCGATTTATTGCCCTATGTGGCCGATTTCCCGAATTAAATCGAATTAACGTCCGGCTCCCGTCTTTTTTTTTTTAATTCTCCCTCGTATGGTGGGTGGAGTCAACCGACGTGGGGAGTGCCTTTCACCCAGTCCCGTGGCGGCTTGCCGCTCTGCCATCGGCGGAGTAACACGTAGTAGTCCGTAGAAGCAAATAGTCCGCGCGTATTTTTATTTCTGCGAGCTTATTTTGCGGTTATATTATCTGCAAATGAAACTATTTATTCACGGAAACCTAAAAAACAAAATAAAGCGAAAGCAAAGCCTCCACGGAGCTGGCTGAAAGGCACTCCACGCGTTGGTCGACTCCGCCCACCGTACGAGGGAGAATTTTAAAAAAAAGGCGGGAGCCGGACGTTAATTCAATTTAATTAGGGAAATCGGCCACACAGGGCAATAAGTCGCAGTTTCTAAGAATGCTAGCAACGTGTAGATCGAGTTCCCGCGGCAAAAAGACGAGTTCAGATTCCTCTTCAGTGCACCTTTAAGTGTAACGGAGTAGACTCCAAGAGAAGGCAAGCGTAGCAGGGGGTCGGTAGAAATTTAGGTGGGCAGATGAGTTTAAGAAGTTTACGGGGATAGGGAGGCCGCAGCTGGCGAGGGACAGTGTTAATTGGAGAGACATGGGAGAGGCCTTTGCCTGGCAGTAGGCACAGTGAGGCTGATGATGATAATGATGCAGAAGATAGACGGCGTGCTCATATACTTTTGTCGGCATTCTTGGCGATATGAAAGTCTCAGTTACCTTCCTTTCAGTTTTCTGCCTTTGCAAAGAACATTGTGTTTTCAAGGACAGGGCAGCAGCCATGCTTCTTGCACTTACTACAGTGCATTGCCAAATGGGCATACTCCCACACGGTAGGCGAATCTTGGCCTGCATTCCAATGTGTGTCCCCTTTGAAAACGTCCCTTTCAGCGACACCTGATTGGTCAAAATGCCAGAAGCAGATGTGCATCCATTTCCGCCATTTGGGCCAATCAGTTGTCACCGAATGGAATTTTGAAAAAAGATGATGCGCAAAACAGACAACACAGGCGAAAGACAGACGAAACACGCGCAACTTTGCAACTGTTTATCCACTTCGAAAACAAGTGAATATATAGTGTAAAAGGCAAGAGCAGGCTTCAGCAAGCTGGCTATCCTACTCTGCTGATAAGCTCAGTTGCCAAAGCATTACTGAAAAAGGTGAAAAAATAAAATTGCAATAACAGTGCAAAAAATGATGTTACCAAACAGAAAGCTAAACTTGTGATAATGGCTTATATTCATAAGATGGCACGCAATCTGAAACATGTTGAGACAAAGTTTAATGTTCATGTAGTTTTTTCCACCCGCAAGAAGCTGTTCTCCTTGTGTGGCAAAATGGATCCCAAAAAACTGAAAAAAGCAGAATGCCAGAAAAAGCATGTGATGCCGCTTGTAAAATGTGCAGTGGGCGTAGTTTATCAGATCCCGCCGACGTGTGGGAAATCTTACATTGGCCAAACGGGCTGATGTATTAATGATTGCCTTGCTGACCATAATCGCGCGTTAAAGAACGGCATGGGTACTCTCTTACCACGTCATTGTAAAGCCTGCGGGGAAAAAGAAGAGGAAAAATTTCAGGCGAAGCTGAAGGAAACAAAAATTCTACGCAGGATCAAAGGCACCACAGCCCGTGAACTTATAGAAGCGTTCCACATCAACAAAGGCGGAAACGATTATGTAAGCACGCCCTCTCTTACAATTTACAAAAAAGAAGGTGTCTTTTTAGATATGAGCTGAGACACGTTTTTTCTTGAGCCATTTGTTATCTTTTTGTTTCTACTTCTGCGCGTGTGTGGGTCCCCCTCTGCTTTTGCCTGTTTGCCTATATATTCACTTGCTCCCTAGGTGAATAAACAGTTGCACTTGTTTCGTCTGTCTTCCTCCTGCATTGTCTGTTTTGCGCGTCTGTTTTCAAAACCATGCACCAATTAGCCCCCCCCCAGCATGTATTGCTGAATGGGATGTTTTTGAATGAGCCGTAAGTTCGAATACAGGTCCTCGTTGATGGCCGCGAGGCATATTGTGTTTGCTGACGTCTTTTTTTTTTAACTCTTTCAGCTATTAATCTTTTGATCAACCTTGGGTACACCTCAGCAAGCTTGCGATAGGAGGTCTAAAATTTGTGGCCTTTAGTTGATGGAACGAAAGACAAGGGTTGTACCAAAAGAGTCTATTCATTCAAACATTTTTCAACATATTTGCCACTGATGTCAGTGCGTTTCTTCTTGTAACAGATTTATTTTTCCTAATATGCTTTGAAATCATTCCTTTGTGGCTTTTGCAATTCACTGTCACCAGTGGCAGTGGTCTCATTTGTGGAAGTAAACAGTGGTCCTAGCTGAATCTTCATTCCAAAGATGCTGTTGGAGCTCAAAAAGTGAATAGGTGGGCCTGAAATTGTACTGTATCCTTGTTCATTTTTGTTCTTTCAAGAATGTCGCCGTTGTCTTTGTACCATCTCCACTTTTTCTCATATTTACAGTCAGTATGTGTATTTGGAAAAGCACCATGAAGCAGTTATGTCTCTAAAACGACATAGAAACACCACTTTAAGCTTGACAAGACAGAACATTCACTGCCAAAATGTATTGCCACAGTCCACAAAAATTTGGACCTCCTTGCATAAATGGCATCAAAAACATAGGCTTTCTCGTTACCTGCCTGCAACTTTTTTGACGTTGTGAGAAACGTAATGCAGGTAAGGCATGGAACACACTCGCTTCCTCTCTTCATTGCTCTTCAAATGCTGTGCGTGTGTAGTTCTCATTTGTCCTCCTTCCTTCCTCCTTGTTTTTTCACGCAGCTTTTTTTTTAAAGGACTATAGCCACCAAATCTCTGCTTGCATGTTTTCTTTTTTGAAACAATGCGTTAGACATTAGTATATATGGATCACCCCATATATATCAGGGCCGCTAAATAATTTACAATCGAATTTCATCTTGGTGCTGTTTCGGTTCCAGCGGCTAGGCGATGGGATGGTTGTGACATCAAAGGTCGGGGTACGCCACATGTGGCATAAAAAAAGACTGCAATATAATTGCCTCTTCTTTGTTTTCATTAACTTCAATGCTAAAACCGACCTGTCTCAAGAGCGATAGTGATGAGAAATGAAGAAGCAGTGACCTATATTGACCTTTGATGTCATAGTCATTGTCTGGCTGTCTAAACTGAAACAGCATGAGAAAATAAATTGAATTTTAAATTATTTCGCAGTCGTAGCTAAGTACCAAGTGGTGATCCATGTATTCTAATATCTTGCGCTTCACTACAGAGAAGACAACATGCAACTAAAATTAAGTGTCATTTCCAAAAGCGAGTGACAGTATGACATTCACTGCAACCTCCCTTTATCCTTGTTTAACCATGATAAGACCTTGTTCACAATACATTACCCTTCTCATGCAGTTCAGATGATAGTAACTGCATGAAGGTTATCTCTGTAATAAGGTACACTACTTGTGCAATATATGAAACAACTCGGACTGGTACCTACAAAATGTGCCAACTTCTGTCAGGAGCATGTTCGCAATTCGTCACAGTGGGAGAAAGCTAAGCTAGCAGCACAAGTGGCCACTTCAGTAAGAATGAAGAAATTAATGACCTCATTGACACTGCGCCTGGCCTCATCTTTTTTTGAAATGCATATAATTTCGTACATATACAATTGCTAGCGAAATAAGCAGAGCTCAAAATGGGACTAAGCCTTTGCAAGTTTGTCCAGCATTACACTATGTGTATGACCCTTTTAATTGTTGAGAAATGGAAGTGATTTCCTCACTAAAATCCCTTGACATATAGTTTCATGCACCTATATGTCGAGCAATCTATCTCTAGTCAACATACGCTGAAGCTGGGTGCAACACTAATGAGGTGTATACTTCAGTGTTTGCCATTCAGCAACTTTGTACACCACAGCTGTCTGGAATATGAAATTGTACATACGAAAGATGGACAAGCTTATTATTAATCATTATACCACCTCACTTACACAGCTTTATACTGGATATCTAAAATCAATCTTTGTACAACGTGCAGTTATGAGCAGATTTTATTGCTCTCTCAATGCATAGCAATCGAACTTCATGTTAACTGTAAATTATTTAAAGAGAAAGTGCACCTTTGAAAGTAATTTTAAAGTGCCCTGAAAAATTTCAGGCCCCAAATGAAAGCTGCATAACTACACACAACTTCAGTTATCACTGGGCAACCAACTGACCTTAATAGGGAAGCCGCCGCTGTGGCTCAGTGGTTATGGTGCTCGGCTGCTCACCCGAAAGACGTGGTTTCGATCTAGGCAGCAGTGGCCGCATTTTTGATGGAGGCGAAATGCTAGAGACCCATGTACTGTGTGATGTCAGTGCACTTAAAGGAACCGAAGGTAGTCAAAATTATCTGGAGCCCTCTATTACAGCGCCCCTCATAGCTTAAGTCGCTTTGGGACGTACCCCAAAAATCAAACAAAATTTAAAAGGACACTGAGGACAAATTAAAGTTGACCTGCTTTTTGACAGACTATGATATTCTAATGACAAAGGAACTGCTGTCACCGAAAACTGAGCTTCAATAAGATGGAAAACACCAAAAAACGAACTACAGGTGTTGTTATCACCAGCTGATTTTGCAAGTAAACTGCGTGCTAAGCTCCAAATTTTGGGCGTGGATTGCAAAGGATATGCTACACTGCCATTCACTTCAAAACAGCGGTAACCCGACCTTCTGAGTTCGGATATCACGAGTTTGACTCATGGGGCGGGGAAGTTTTTAAAATCAAATTTCTCAGCTATAATTAGCGTTTGCCGGACAAACTTCAGCATATCCAAAAAAAAACGCGAAAGTACCAGGAGATTCTAAAACATTTGCATGACTGAACAAGATGAAAATAGCCCAAGCTGTGGGAAGTGGAGAACAGTGGCTTCACCCCAACAACACACCAGCACACAAAGCTGCCTGTGTGGGAACCAAAAAAACAGCATTACCTGGAATATTCACCTTTACCATTCACATGACCTTGTTTTTCACAACTTCTTTCTGTTCCCTCAAAGAAGAAAGTCCACTGGGTAAACAGTTCTGTGGTCAAGGAAGAGTTAGAGAGAAAAAAAGGGACAGCCATTGAAAGAATTTCTGGACTGCTTCAAAAAAGTGAAAAACAAATTTCAGAGCAGAGCATGGGTTCAAATGGGCATTACCTTGAAGGAGATTAAATGTGGGGCACCGCAAAATAATTGCACACTTTTTTAATACCAAATCTCCCCTCATAAAACAAGATTTCGGCCATACACTTGTTTACAGTATGAAGGACGATTTTGTGAGAAGGTGACAAGATGCACAACAAAGGAAGACCAAAAAAAAAAAAACGGATATCTCCATATGTGGCCCGCAAAATCATAATTTTACACATTCGTAAAATCATGCGTAAAGTCATGTATTTCATGCAGTCTCTGTGGTGAAAAATGCTACGTGTTCAAGTGTGAGTTCCTCAACTATAACAACTGCTGTACAATGTTCAGCATGTGGAAAAATAAATGTGAGAGTAAGCTGTTAAACTTCAGTAGAGAAATATAAAATGAATAGAGTTTTATTTTCCTGCATTAAACTTATCCCATGAGGCAGACATCGTTGCTTCTCAAATGGCGTGTAAAATTACTCACAGGCGATAAAATAGATTACCTGCGTTATCGAAAAGCACGACAAGCTACCATCGAAAAGCATGAAAGCGAATAAATTACTCACCTTGAACTAAACTTGTCCAAACGGCACTGTGGTAGTCACCGCAAGCGGCAGACATCGTTGCTTTTGAACTGGCGGGCGTCGATACGCCCTAAGCTTATCCAAACGGCAGACAGCGTTGCTCCTGATAATCACCGCCTCACCGGCGTTAAATAAATTTACCTGCGTTGTCGAAAAGCAGGACAGCTTGTTATCCGAAAAGCACGAGAACCCGAAGGCGGCGTCGCATTTTCTTTCCTGAGCTGTCGTAGCAACAGCTGCTCCGCGCGCGCGTTGGGGTAGGCAACATTGGCGTGTTCATAGTTGTCATAGCAACAGGTGCTCCGCGCGCGCGTTGGTGTGGGCAACATTGGCGTTTGTCTGTAGCGGCTAGCAAACGGAAACACGCCTCCCGGCAAGCGGCACGGCGGCGGCACACAGGGAATGGCTCGACTGTGAACCGGGCTGTTGCCGGGCGGCGTATTGCCAAACCATATCCCGTAGACGCACTCGAGCAGACGACGCCCAAGAGTGCGATCACGTGACTTCACGCCACTTCCGTCGGCTGAAGCAGCGCTGGCGGCGCCTAGCGTTTGCAAAGCGACTCTAGAGAAGTTTCGGTTTTGGTTTCATGCAGGGACTCGATTCACGCGCACTGCCTCGGCCCTCGTCGCATTTTTTGTTTTTGTCGTTGCGCGAGGGTGCGCCCAGCTTTTTTTTTTCCTCTTTGCGTGCAACGCGGCGCTTTGCACTCGATTCAAACGCACTGCCTGGGTTCTCGTCGCGTTTTTTTTTTTTGTTCTCTTTACGCAGGCGTGGGCGCGACGTCATTGCACAGCTTTTTTCTCTTTTTGCGTGCAGCTCGAGCGAGCTCAGGCTCAGCACAGAGGAAAACCACATCCGCTGGTGTCCGTGCAACGTATACCAGTGGATGCAGTGATACGTACAGGTGCCGTCAAAAGTAAATGGAAGGCAATATTAACGAAAAATTTAATAATTACGCCCCCCCCCCCCCCCTTAATTCATGCATCCTTGAATACATATGTGCAGACTAATTGTGGTTGCGCGAATTGCACTGTCCACCAACAAACATGGACCATTATGCTTTAGATTTAAAGAAATTAATTTTTTTGGCAAAGTCGCCTTCCATTTACTTTTAACGGCGACTGTACATACCTTTTCTTTTCCGCAGGCTTTCTAGGGGGCATGAGGTCGGCGCCGATAGTCAAGCGAGATGTTGTCAACTCTCTTTGATGAATATAAACGCTGTTAAAGTAGTTAGCTTGTTTTTTCCGGGCATCACGCGTCTGATATTTGCTCCTATAGCGCCCGTTGTGCAGCATGTGCTACTATTTAGTTTTTTGCTGCCTTCAGTCAGCGCCTGAACTCTGTAGTGCTTTAGCACAATGAAAATGAACGTGTAACCCTGTTTTTATAACATGCACGTGTTGAACCCTTTTTCTGGAAACATGCACCAACTAGCCACCTGTTGGAGACGGGGGGGTCCTGGAGTTGACTGAATTGTTCAGCCCCGCAGGTCCCAGCTCCGAAGAACGATGTCGAACTCCGATATGGAGGAAACTGTACATAAGGTTTATTTTACATATTTACAGACGAGATGGGAGTGTGGTGGTTACAAAACAACACCCCCTTAAATGCCCTTGGTATTCCCGAGATCTCTGACTAGGGAATAAAGTTCGGAAAACGTTCTCCAGTCAGGTGGACAGTTGTGGGCGCTGGCGGTACCACCCACGTCAAGGGGCGGTGCTGAACTCTCCCGCAGCTCGGTCGATGGGAAAGGGGAAAGCCAGCAGACCTCGAACACTGTCGTGTCGAATTGGCAGGTGCAGCACCTCCGTGGGAAAGGAAGGCCACGCCGTTTCCCAGCCGGTGGACAGGGGGAAAGACACGTCATCGAAGGCTGTCGTGTCGATTCAGCACTGTGTTGAGATCGGTGCCCCCTGGGAAAGTAAGTGCGCTGCGTTTCCCAGCAGGTGAATGAGGGGCCTTGTACGCCCCCGCCTGATGTCCGAAACGCAGGACCTCAGTCAATGTAGCAGTCGCCTTTCAAGTAAAATCAACAGCGTGACCTTT
Organism: Amblyomma mixtum; assembly: GCF_055824585.1. Classification (NCBI taxonomy): domain Eukaryota; kingdom Metazoa; phylum Arthropoda; class Arachnida; order Ixodida; family Ixodidae; genus Amblyomma; species Amblyomma mixtum. The sequence continues at coordinate 69,431,476 of NC_143017.1, read as the reverse complement.
CACGGCGTCACTCCGTCCGGCGACCCGTGGGCAGACTTGGCCACCTGACGCCGCCGCCGTCACCGCTGTTCCCCGCCGCACCTTTGTTGCATGACTCACGTCTTACTGGAATTCCTCCCAGGCCTGTGTTCGCCGATCTTAACATACCCAACAAGTATCACTAAGGTAATAATAGTTGAGAAGCTAGCTGCACAAGACTTCATTTTCGAAGAATGCCTGACATGCAGTGCGAAAAGAAACGACTGAACGCACGAATGGGCTGAAAACTGGAAAGCGTTAAGTTTAGTACGCATATGTCGATCAAATGATATGTCGCCAGTCGGATTATGCAAGCAGTAGAATGTTCTGCAGTCTTGCGCACTGTTTTCCAGAGAAATTCGCAACTACACGCCTACCAGGTGGACTTCACCACATAATGCATGCACCCTTGTAGGGTAGATTCACCGCATGGCAGCAGTGTCGTGAGGAAAGTGGGCACGTCAGAATGACAAGACCATGACTCATTTTATCACCAGGAAATGTTAAGCAAATCAGTGTACTACGTGGTATCTTATTTCATGATTGCCCCGACAAAAGGCCCCGACGAAAGGGGGAAGGGGCACTGCTCGGCTTCTTGCGAACTTCTGGCCTGCATGACAGGCTGTGACTTCAACGAACGCTGACTTTCCCTGTGACTTCAATTTTCTGTTACCCTCCTTTCTCTTTCTTTTTATTCCCTCACCCCCTTCCCCCCGTGTAGGGTAGCAAACCGATTATTCTTTGGTTAACCTCCCTGCCTTTCCTCTTCTACCTCCTCCTCCTACGCATTTCGCACTGCCCTCCACCCGCGCACTGTACTTTCGTGGCCGTTTTCTAGGTACAGTCTTTGTCAAAAGTAACCACGGTGGTGCTGGTGGCAACAATGGCTGGTGCTGTGCCAATAGCGGTGCTACTTCACAATGAGCAGAGCACAGAAGGCTACATGGCTGCATTTCAACTTCTAAAAGACACTCATCCTTTCTGCTTCGGAGGTCAGGCCGTAAGTAGGAAAAACAATAACACTGCCTTTAATCTGTGCATTGCAGAAGCTAACTTCAAGAAAATATGCCTTCATGTTTCCTTCCCCATTACTTCATCACCATAAAATGTGGTTGTCTGCCAAGCATTGCAAGAGGTTGTAGGTCAGTGTTAGAGATGCAATTCTAGGCTGCCATATTGTTCACGAAAGCACCCCATAATGAAAAATGTAAGAGCGATATTTCAACACTGTGCTAGACAAAACCCATAACTTCGCCATATGCACTCAGTGAGGGTGCAGTTACGGCTCAAGTTTGAGTGAAGAATAGAGGGGAACAGAATGTTGCAGTTTACTAACATGTCTGCGGCACGAAAGGGAATGATATCAGTTCCTGTAAAATTGCAATGGTCATACAAACATGCGAACAGCCATTTCTCTAAAGGTAAAAAAATTGTTGTACAGACTAGAAAGAAAGCATATGTAACTTTTTGGGCCTACAGTATAAAAGCAAAAATGCTGAAATGTTCACATTACTGGCTACTTGCGTTCTTCAGAGCACACTCAATTCTCTCCATATTAAAATTCCTTATGACGGTTACCTTGCACTTATTGATTAGCTATTCCGTATTGATTCTATTTCGTACCTGTGGTTAGAGGCTTTCATGCTTCAGCGTTTCTGAATCAAATATTCCGTCTCCTCAGAGAGCTTGGCAGTAAGCAGTCTACCATCCTACCTTCTACTTCTACTGAACACTACGTAATGATAGATGTGAGACTATCGTCCAATGCCTGAACATTAAGGTCGTCGCCCTTGGTTACAGCCGAATAGCTGTTCTGCAGTGAGACCTTTACTTTCCCTCTTACCGCTAACGCGTTAATGGGCTTCCGTCTCACTGTTTTTTCCCATCCCTTCAAGCATAGGCTAAATCGAGACCTTACCATCCTGTGGCCGCTACAACGCACCTTTCTGAGAACTTCCACAGCCTGCACGATACCAGGATGAGCGCACAGTATGAAGTCTATTTCATTTCAGAAGGAATATGATCCATAAATTATTCCTCTCTGCAAACTCTACTCATAACTCCCCCCCTGCTGTTCCTAGAGCCTATACCATAGTCGCCTACTGCCTGGTCTCCTTTCCTACCTTGGCATTGAAGTCAGCTATCAGTACACTGCAGTGTGTTTTTATTTCGTTCTCTGCAGATTCCTCGTTTTCATAGCAGCTTTCAGTGATCTGGTCATCATGGCTAAATGCGGGTGCATACGTTTGTACCACCTTCAGTTAGTAGTAGTAGTAAAAGACTTTTAATCAACCATAATTTACAGGCCGAGCATTTCGACCGCCTGGGCGACCAGAAGCCGCTGTTCTTCTTCCCCTTCAGCGCCAAGCCAGTCGAGCCAGGTGGTGATGGATAGAGAGGGTGGGGGGAAGGAACCCGACTGCTGAGCAGCCGGGCAATAGAATAGGCAATGGGCCAGGTCCGCATAGATACAGGGGCAGTTGGGACAGGAAGGGTCCGATCGATAGCGATAGAGGAAGAGGCGGGACGGGGTGATAACTGCATTCATCTGAATGTGCCGAAGAAGGCGAGACTCCGGCACCGTGAGTGATGGATGAGGGGGAGGGTAAAGGCGTTTGTCGAGGCGGAGCTCAAGGTAGACCTCTTTTATGGTGCGGCGAAGGGTGAGTCTCCCACCGTCCTCCGAGGGCTTGGGCCAGGGGATCAACGGTGCCCGGAAAAGTGTGTCGCGGGCGAGCTGATGGGCCAGCTCATTGCCGTCAATCCCTGAATGCCCAGGGACCCAGCGGAGGAAAACGATGGAAGGCTGCAGTGCGGAGACCGCTCGTTCGACCTCCTGTTGGAGAGAAGGGGTCAGGGTGCGTTTCTGTATGTGGTGTATAGCGGCTTGTGAGTCCGAATAGACTGTGTACTCTTGGAGAGAGGGAAGGAGGGAAAATGACTGGAGGGCATGCGCAATGGCGAGGACCTCGAGGGACAATGCGTCTGGAGGGTGTAGATACGGCCCGCTGGTGTGGGTTTCAGGAGCAGGGAGGTGTGGATGGTACAGGGCGTAGCCGCAGGAACCTCAAGGAGCCACGAAGGAGGCATCCGTGTAAGCTACACCCTGGGTATCAAAGAGAGGGGAATGGTGCTGTGCGGCCGCATGACGACGTCCGGCGTGCAGGACGGGGGACATGTTGGTCGGGAGGGGAAGGATACGAAGATTGGGGGCGGGGGTGGGAATAGGAGAGGTAAACGGGGAGATTGGAATGGGCGAGATACCCGCTTGAGTCAATAACCACTGACCCTGACGGGTAAGGGAAAGCCGGGCAAGCTGCGAGTCACGATGGAGACTGAGAAGAGAACGAAGAGGATGGAAGAGGCCTGTGGCAAAGAGCTTAGTGGTAGAGGTAGTGATAGGAAGGTTGAGAGCTGCCTTGTAGAGGCCCACAAGAGCAGTCTCGAGAGCGTTAAGTTGAGTCTGAGTGAAGGAAGCGTAGGGTGCAAAGTACAAGACCTTGTTGAGGGCCAGCGCGTGGGCAACTCGGCACGCGTGAGCCTCGTGGAGACCTGAGCGTCGAGTGACCACGCGCCGCAGGAGGTGAGTTACAGAGTGGCAGGTGGTGACAGCGCGGTGAAGGGATTGCACATTCTTAGCCGCATGCAAAGGGAAGCCAAGAACTTTGCACTGTGTGACGACAGGAATGGGAGAGCCAGAAAGGTGGAGAGAGACGAAGTGGTTGTGTGAGCGCTGGTAGGAGGAATGGCTGAGAAGGAGAAGCTCGGATTTCTCAGGAGCAGGAGAGAGGCCAGCGGTGGTGAGAAAGGAGTCGATGAGATCTAGGCCACGTTGCAGGGTGTCCTGTACGTGACCAGGAGATCCAGATGAACACCAGAGAGTGATGTCATCGGCGTAAAATATATGATGCAGGTCGGGAATTTCAGCTAGCTGGGAGGCGAGAGGGGCCATAGCAAGATTGAAAAGGGTAGGAGAGAGAACCGCACCTTGAGGAGTGCCTCGGGTGAGGTTGTGGGGGTCGGACAGATAGGTGTCGACTCGAAAGCGAGCGACACGTTTAGAGAGGAATGAGCGGATATAACAGTACATGCGGGAGCCACAGTCTAGGGAGGCGAGTTGGGAAAGGATGTGGTCGTGGCAAACACCGTCAAAGGCTTTGCGAACATCGACGGTCACAAGGGCGTGAATTTGAGTGGGGGTAGGTGACAGAAACGTGTGCTGGAGAACCAGAAACATGTCCTGTGCACAGACGTGGCGTCGGAAGCCGATGAGAGAATGAGGGAAGAACTCCCTCGTCTCGAGAAAATTAGAGAGGCGAGTCAGGGCCATTCGCTCAAGGGTCTTACCAACACATGATGTCAGGGAGATTGGGCGGAGGTTAGAGAGAGAGGGAGGCTTGCCCGGCTTTGGAATCATAGAAATGAGGGAGGAGGTCCAGGAGCTGGGCAGGCAGCCGCTGTCCCATGCATCATTGTAGGTTTTAAGGAGGAATTCTTTGGCGCAGTCAGGAAGGTTGCGAAGTGTGGTGTATGTAATGGCATCCTCACCGGGAGCCGAGCGTGTAGCATTAGCAGCCAGAGCCGATTCGAGCTCCCGGAGAGTGAAGGATTGGTCCAGATCGGGGTTAGGTCCACCGCAGTACACCGGGTAGGAGGGTGCCAGAGGGGGCGGGAGATAGAGAGAGGCGAGCTGATCAAAAACATCGGAGGGAGTTCCTTGAGTGAGGGCTTTAGCTAGAGTGGGAGCAAGGGCAGGCTTAGTGCCAAGGAGGGATTTGAAGAGAGACCATGTGGATCGCGAGTGCAATGCAGAGTCAAGACGGTCACAAAGAGCACTCCAACGAGAGTGCTCGAGGGAGGCGCAGTGGGCGACGATCTCGGCCCGCAAAGCAGTGATCCGGGAGGAAAGTTGGGCATTGTGTGGTTGGGAGCGAAAGGAGCGTTGAAGACGTTTACGGCGACGCCATAAACGGAGAAGGTGAGGATCTGGGTCTTGGATTGGGTAACGAGAGCGAACGCGACGGCTACTGGACGTGAGCGCTGCAGAGATGCGCGACGTCCAGTCGTCGTAGGATTGAAAGGAGTCGGAGGCGAGATTAGTGCGAAAAGCATGCCAGTCAGTGTGAATAATCGGATGACAGCGAGGGATGTGGGAGAGAGAGGTGGTGATATGGATGAGAAAGTGGTCACTTAGAAGAGTTTCGGCTGTCACCTGCCAGTGAAAGGAAAGTGAACCCCGAGAGAAAGTGAGGTCGGGTGTCGTAGGGCGTTGTGAGGCAGTGCCCGCTCGAGTAGGAGAGCCAGGAGTATTAAGAAGGGTGAGGTGGCGTTCCTGGGCCAGACAATGGAGGAGGCGGCCGGGTTTGAGGGTTTGTGGGTAGCCCCAGAGTGTGTGAGGGGCATTAAAGTCACCACCAAAGAGGAGATGGGAGGTAGAAGAAAGAGAGTGAAGGAATTTGCCCAGAGCAGAGAATAAAGAGGAAGTGACAGGGGGGTTGTAAAAAGACAAAAGGACGAGTGAGATGCGGGAAGAAGGGTGGTAATAAACCACACCAACTAAATATTTAAGGAGGGTGGAGGGGATGTCAATTTGCTCTACGAGCACGTCACTGCGTACATAAATAGACGCAAGTGGTGTGGCCGTAGTGGCATGGTAGGCGCGGTAGCCTGGGACATTGCGGGCCGTCCGGGTCTCCTGGAGAAGGAGAAAATGAGGTAGGGAGGGGCGGGTGAGTAGATACTGGTGGAGGGGGGTCTTATTGTGACAAAGATTTCGGCAGTTCCACTGGACAATCTCGAGGTCCTCGCCAAACGCCATTATGATAGAGGAGAGGAACGCGATGGTACGCGTTCCTTCTTTTTTGCCGGGGGCAGTGACTCATGGACGGATTGAAGCATAGATGCAAAGGATTCCAATTGCTTTGATTGTGCTTGGAGGGTGGTAAGGATCTGGAGAACCGAAGTTTCCAGCTGAACCAAGCGAGTGTGATGTGCCTGTGTGGTGCTTTCTACAAGGTCAGCCAAAGGGGCGACCTGGGCGCTGGAGGAAGGAGTGGTGAACGTGGCAAGGTGCTCATTTAGCTTGCTAAGCTGGGAGGTAAGAGAGGAGGTGGTTGTCTGGAGGGTTTGAGTCAAGGCATGTATCTGCTGTTGTAGATCGTGGGAAATGCGCTGCTGCTCTCGCTGCTGGCGTTCCAGCATTGCGAGCCGGAGGTCGAAGGAGCGGTTCTCGTCAGTCAAGGATGGAGAGGGTGGTGTAGTGGAAGAGAGGGACGCTGGCACCGAGGATCCTTTAACTATGGCGGCATAGGAGCCTGGTGGTGACGTGATCGGAGATGATGGAGATTCATGATTAGAGGAGGAGGAGCACTTAAGGTTATTTACGATAGCTGCCACCCTCTTGTTAATAATATAAATTCCTCTATGTTGCCAGCTATATTCTGACTGATAAGGAACTCCACACCTAGTTCTGCTATCTCCACTAATCCACGATAGCATAGTATGTGCCCTCTTTTAGGACTGTATATGCCTCATCTGTCCTAACCTCGCTATGCCCCACGACATCTCATTTAATGCCTGCTAGTTCCTCAAAAAGCTTTGCAAGACTAGCCTCACTGGATAAGGCTAGAGTTAACAGTCACCAGGTTCAGTTTCCAGCGGCGGTCTGTCCAGAGCAAGAGATTCTTGGCACCCTCTGTTGTGTCACAGGCCTGGCTGCTGCCTTGGTCAGTTGCTGAGCTGCCGCTGGAGACAGGGTTAACTAGTGTATTAATACAGGAGGTTTTGACCAAGTACTACACCAGGGCGGCCAAATCCTGCTCTGGTGAGGAAGTGCACTGTCGGTTCTGGTCACCGATATCGGACCTAACCCCAGGCCTGGTTATGCAGTTCCATCGACAAGCAGATTGGGTTATTTCTACTTAACAGCAAGCTAGCCATGGCATCTATGCCATGGATACTGACCTTTTTCTTTATTTTTTTTTGGTTTCAACCGAAAAGTCCAACCCCTACTAGTAAGCCAGGGTCCAGAGTATGCATACGCTGTCGCTTCTGCATAGTGATATTATTTCAACTGCTTTAAACTGCGGCAGAATTTTCTTGTCTGTGATCCTCATTACAACAGTCCTCTGAAAGCAGCGGATATCCGCCAGGATTCACACTATGTGCAAATGTTTGGCAACAGATGATGTAAAGTCAGATTTCTAGAAGAAAGCTAGCCACAATATTGTTAATCAAAAAACAAAGATCCAAGGATGAATCCTTGCAGGTCACGTGAAGAACAAACACTAAAAGCTATCAATTGTTCTTGGCTTGATAGGCGTGCTGAAATCGGCTATTGTTATCGCTGCAGGCACCACACGTATTTATGACAGACAACTCCAGTGCAGAGAAGGCTGCACTGCAGGAAACATGGCCTCCAGCCAGGCAGCTTCTGTGCCATTTTCATGTGGCCCAGGCAGAGTGGCGCTGGCTGACAGCTGCCCACAACCATGTTGGCAAGGACCAGAGACGGCAACTAATGTCAACATTCCAGGAGCAAGTTTTGTCCAAATGTAGTTCTTTTTTAAAGAGGGGGACTGTGCGAAATTACAGGCACAGCGTAAATGTGCATATGTGTATGTGAAAGGCACTGGCACATTTCTCACTAAAGGATTCCAAACTCCAACTACAGGTCATGTATGCTGACACAGAAGAGAAGCTGGAAGCTGCGAAAGCCAGGCTTGGGTCTGAATCCCACCAGGGCTACATAGAACGGGTGAAGGCATTCCTCAAAAGGGAAGAGGAGTGGGTGCTCCTTTTTCGTGCAAACATCACCACACGGGGGCACAACACAAATAATTTCTCTGAGGCCACCATCCGTATCCTAAAAGACATCGTGCTCAGCAGAGCAGAGGCCTTCAACGCCGTTGCACTAGTGGATGCAGTGGCCGTGGTGTGGGAGAGATACTTCGAGAGCCGCATCCTCCGCCATGCTAACAGCCGTGTTGCCAGTCATCACCTGGCTTACAAATGGCTCCTTTCCCGGATGCCATCAGGAGCTGCTGACACCATACGACTAACAGGACACAACCTCTATGCAGTGCCCAGTGCCACACGCCAAGACACAATATATGAAGTGTCAGCAGATTTTGGAATGTGCAGCTGCGCAGCAAAAAAACAAGGTGCTTTTTGCAAGCACCAGGCGCTTGTCCATGAAACTTTTGGGGGATTGTTTCCCAATGCTCCGCCCCTGAACACAGGAGACCGGCATCAATTGGGCAAGCTGGCCTTAGGCAACAAGTGCCCCCCTCGGGATTTCTTTATGCCCTTCCTTGAAGGAGAGCAGCCTCAAGAAGAGCCCGACCAGGCAAGCTGCAGTTACGAAAACCCACAGGCTTGTGAAGCAAGCCACATGCAAGACGACTGCCAGCCCTCCACATCAAGACAGCTGTCACCTACTGCGCAAGACTGTGATCAACCCCAGCTTGCCCAGGTGCATATTCCCTGTAAATTTCCTTCTCATCCTAAATCCTTCTTTCCTCAGCAATGCCAGTGCAGGTAAAGACAACGAACATTTTTTCTGGTTGATCTTTGCAAACTTGTAGAAAAGGCACTTTTTAGAGTTCATGCTGAAAGTAACACTAGTGTAGAAATACAAATTCTAGAATTCTGTGCGATACACATTACCTTGCCGATGTTAGTTGCACATTCAAGTCTGCAGCTTTCCATTCAGATGAAAGGCTATACCAGGCAAGAATGAATAAATGAGCCACAGTTTTGTCTGTAAATGCTGGGAACATTTGCAACGGACCTATATATCAAGAATGTTAAACTCAGATTGTTCTACTGACCAGGTCTTTACCGCATATGCATGAAGAGGTATGCCTTGCTACAGTGAAGTTTCATGTCCAGCAAATGAATATTCTGATTCAGCTCAGAGCTTACTGCAAAGATAGCAATAGGGTGCCACGGTCATAATTGGCTACTTGTAACAATTTCAGACAAGTTTAGTTTAGTTTATGAGGATTTAATGTCCCGAATCAACTCAGGCTATGAGGGACGCCGTAGTGAAGGGCTCCGGAAATTTCGACCACCTGGGGTTCTTTAATGTGCACTGACATCGCACAGCACACGGGCTTCTTAGAATTTCGCCTCCATCGAAATTTGACTGCCGCAGCTGGAATTGAACCAACGTCTTTCGGGTCAGCAGCCAAACACCATAACCATTGAGCCACCGCGGCGGCTAATTTCAAAGAAGTGTGCATGCAAATAATGAGAATGCTAATATATAAAAAGAAAGAAAACCAACATGGCAATCCTCAGCTGCTGTAGCCCAGCCTGCAACTAGAACTTCCATCACAGGGTAGATGATAGCTACAGAGCTTTGAACATTCGAAACGCTCAAAGTGGACAGAATCTAGTCATTCAGTTCCACAACCTTTCATGCAGGAAAGAGAAGATGTGTCTTGAAAAATTTAGCGCGACACACAAGGACCGAAAGAGTAGACGACACGAGCGCTCGTGTCGTCTACTCTTTCGGTCCTTGTGTGTCGCGCTAAATTTTTCAAGATGTATGTTAACCAACTCGCCCAGTCTGCAGTATTGTTAGAAGATGTGTACCGGAGCTTGGAGTCCCAGCTGCGCCGCCTGCATGCCATGAATGAGCACAACCCTGCATATCTAGAAATCCTGCGGTGTCTTGGGCATGAGCTGGACCGCGTGCCCAATGGAAATGACGCAGCTGGGCTTATGCTTGCCTTCAAGGCAACTGCAGCAGCACGGAGGCACCGGGGACGTCAAATCCGGGTGCAGCCTACAAGTATTGCGAGACGCCGGCCGGGGTTGACAAGGGGCTCCAAAAGGGTGCCAGCTGGACGCCCACCAGGTCAACCCTGTTCCAAGAGGCCAAAAAAAAGGCCCCACTCCCTTCGGAGTAATGTGCTAGAAAATGTCCGAAGTGCAAAATTGCACTGAGGACATTTCTCGAGAAGATCAAATGCAACATGTCTATTCTTGATAACACACTTGATTTTGAGGGGCGTGTCATGTACCGCACGCAACACTGTGCACTTGCTTGTGATGTCAGGTTTGTGCTGCGAGCTGGACACGCATGCATTTTAAGAAGGAATTTTGCACCACACGATTGATGCTCATGAATAATTCAGTAAAAGTACGGTGCATAGTGCCCCTGACAGTGGCCTTATCCTGAAGTCTTCCTATTCCAAAATCTGATGTGAGTTCTCATGTGTGCTGTTCTCATAATTCTTGATTTTTTGGTTTGGTATGGTTTATTAGGGTTTAAAGTTCCAAAGCGACTCGGGCTATGAGGGACGCCGTAGTGAAATTCCGACCACCTGGGGGTTCTTTAACGTGCACTGACATCGCATCTCGGGCCTGTAGAATTTCATCTCCATCCAAAATTCGGCCACCGCGGCCGGGATCGCACCCGCGTCTTTTGGGTCAGCAGCCGAGCGCCATAACCACTGAGCCACCGCGGTGGGGCCTTGATTTTTTGATCGTCTTTTAACAGTCCGGCAGACTGCTGCAAACTGCACTGTTTGGTCATAGCTATGCTCTTTTCTGCTTGAAAAGAGTAGCATAGCTCTCTAACACTCCAAAGGTGACCACAGCTCTGAGTCTGCAATTCTGCTGGGTGTTCTTGTGCATGTTTGTCTTTCCTTGGCATTTTTCCTGACTCTATGGTGCACTCCAATGCATCACAGGCTTTTGTACACTGCAACATATCTTTGGTTTTTTGCACTGCTTTGCCAGTTTCTTTTTAAAGACACACGGTGTTTTCAAGATCCTTAAGACAGCCTTCAGCGACCACCTCTCTGATTTAACCACTTCCCCGCTGGCCATGACACAATCAAGCAGCAGGTCTTCCGTTACAGTGCTGAAGTGGCACTGCTTAACTTGCAACCTTGCAGCTGCCAGTCTAAACTTTTCACCTTTCCCCTCCTTCATACTGTAAAGTTTTACTGCCCATCGCATGACCAAGTTTTGTTGAACACTGTAAGGTGAACTTTGCTTTGAGGCTTTCTTCTACATTTTGTGCGTTGCCTCAGCTTTAAGCCTGCTCGGAAACACAAACACGGCTATTTGCCCTTCAAGTGGGATCTATGACAGCTGCACGGCTCTATATCATATGTACAATCGAAGCCACTGTTACCACATTTTCCTGTAGTTGACAGATTGAGAGGATTTGGCTGTGTAACTACGATTGCTTTTGCGTAAAATGTTTACTTGGTGTTTCTTGTGCACTTGCTAAATGGCAGAGGTGCTGCCTCACTAAGTGTAGGAGCAGTGTGCATAAACAACTCTCCAAAACTGCTAATTCCTCCATATGGTTTCATCGAGGGGTCTCACTAAGAGTAGTTTTGTATCTTATGAGCAATGATGTTAGTCAACTGTGTGTGGCATTTGCTGATGACTTTAAAAAGCTGTTTTGAAATGTTCGATCACTATCTGTCCGGACTATTCTGGAATTTCTACAATGCGTTCTGGGCGTTCTGGCGAATTTCTGGGCGTTCTACAATGTTTCACCTAATTCAGATGCTTTTGAAGTAGCTGTGAAATAATTTGTGATTGGAGTTAGTCAAGGTCATTCCAAGAAACATAAAAAGTTATCATGAAAGCATCTCACTGTGGGAAGCCAGCACTTATTTATTTTGTTCACTGTTCACTGTTGTCTTCAATTCCACCATTCCATGTGAGCATATTAAAAAGTGTCCCGGACTTAATTTAAACACTCTTGTCTCATCTTATGATGACACCTGCGCAACACATGAATCACATACCTATGAAATCATCAAATACCAAAAAAAAACGTGCCACCGTCTCCGCTTAAAAGGAGTGCCTAACGTAGGGCCGACATGACGACCGCAAATTCACCACAGTGCTCTCAAACGGCCGGCGTGGCTACTTGTTACAGATTGCACAAAACAGCCCACTGATATCGGAATCAAGTTTCACAATCCCGAGCCTCTCGCTTAGTGAACACACAAACCGATAGTTCAGAGCGGTTGCTGTTGTGAACAGCGCGTCACAATAAAGGGTGCGGTCGCAAAACGAAAGCATGTTTTCACACTATAAGGTCCGTTACAGCTACTTCGTTAAACTGCATGTAATAAATGCGCTTCCACTTGGCCAGCCTTCACAAAACAAGTTTGTAAACAAGTTCCATGTACACCATTTGACAACGCTAGTCCCCAAGGCTGGAGGGTGTTTCGCGATCGCAAGTGCTCTGTGAAATGTTTATGCAGTAAACTTTCGCAGCCGTGACTTCACATAACTGCTTGCTGTAACTCAGCCAACATTACGCCCCGGCTTTCGCAACAGTGCCACTGTGGTCCCTAAAAATACTTGCAACCCTAGTATCACCTCAAACGGCAAGCAACCGAGCAAATGTTCCAATATTACACACTACTAGCTAATTGACAAACTGCAAGAAAAGGCGTACCCAGCATCCAACGGCACTGCTTGCATAGATCCTTGACATCACATATTTAGAACGGCATTTGTTTGCAAACCAATGTCTTCTGGCAGGCTGGCTGGTGCACTTTGTTCATTTTTAAACTGTGCAAAACAACGAGGACCGAATAAGGTAAGGAGGACATACGCTCACAGCGCAGAAAAAACTCTGGTCCACTTGTCACCACCGAGCTCAAAAAACGCCATCTTTGCAAACAAATAAACATAGTGACGTCACTTCCGGCGACTGTAGCGCTGCCTAGCGTTCGTGAACTGTCGTGGAAGTTTTGGTTTCGCTTCACGCGGGACTAGGAGGTATGTCGTGTCTGGTCGTGTGTTTGTGTGTATGTGCGCGTGCGTGCGTGATCACGTGATAAAACGAAGGACGAAGACAAGTCGCAGCTTTCTTTTACAACCTCTGTGTCGATCGTCGACGTTCAACTTTTTTTTTTCTCAAGCAGCTCTGCGCATTGTTAGCTACCTCATCGGCAAAGTGCGTGTCTTGGCAGCACGAGCTCCGGCGGTGGAAAGATACCAAAATTTCCACCTTTTGCTGGTCGCATAAGCAACAATATAAATCCGATGTGGACAACGACGCGCTGTTTTGCGCGAGCTCAAAATCAAGGGAAACTACACCTGCGGGTGCCTGTGCTGTGCAGACCTGCCTGCAATAACATATGTCGTACTTAGATTTGTTTTCCAGGGCTTTCCATGGGGCATGAGGTCGGTGAAGATAGTTAATGAAGTGATGTTGTCAACTCTCTCTGATGATTTGAAACGCTGTACAACGTATTTTAAATTACTTTCTTTTTCTAGGCATCACACAGCTGAAATGTTCGCTTCTCGCGCCTGTTGTGCAGCACGTACTGCTACTGCTTTGCCTGAACTCTGTGGTGCTTTCATGCACTGGAAAAGAACGTTTAACTCTGTACTTATGATTAGTATATGTTGAGTGTGGAAAGTAAGAGTTGAGAAAGCAAGCTGCACAGGACCCATCCATATTCAAAGACCAGGAAGCCTGTCAGGCATGAGAAACGAAATGACTGAGCACACGAATAGCAGATAATGAGAGCATTAAATTTCGTTCAGTGTGCATATGTCGCTCAAATGATATGTCGCCAGCAGAACCATGTAGGTAGTGGAACATTTTGCAGCCTTGCGCAGCCTTCTGCAGGAAAATTTGCGACTATGTATACACGCCTGCCAAATGGACATCACCACATAACAGCAATGTCAGGATGGTCATTTGGGCCCTTCCTGAACCCATCTCGCTCTTCCAAAGGGCTCCTCAACTTTCAGGGGCCCTCCTAGGGTGCAAGAAATATTTTATTGTTATTCCTTTTTATGGATAAAGTTTACTCCTTCCTTCCTCTTTTAGGGTGATTTACCACATGGTAGCAGTGCCGTGAGGAAAATGGGCGCGCTGGATAGACAAGACAATGACTATTTCACATTATAACCAGGAAACGTTACCAAGAATCAGTAAATTAATGCACTAGCTGCCATCTTATTTACTGGTTTTGACATATTAAGTATAGCTGTGCATGGACTTTTCTTGAACAAATTTGCTAACCTGCTTGAGTTCCTCTTGAGGTTGTGGAGTGCAGCATGTATCTTTGCGTATTAGTGTCACCCATACATCATGTTCACGACATTCAGGGATAGAAGAAATGTTGCACTAGTATAACCCTTGTATATGAACTTCATAAGTTATAAAAGAGCACTTGGCTGATTGAAAATGCTTGCAATCATATGCACGCATAACCACACTGCCACAATTCTTCAGAAAATTGTTACGTATCACGCATGGAGGTGCACTTCCCAAACCTTATTCACTCCCGAATTCCAATATGTGCTCAGGGCAATAAACTGAAAAGAATGAGGTATACAAATTAGTGGGGAGTACCTCGGCAACCTCTAGTTTGCTAATGACATTACCTTGTTGAGTAACTTTGGAGACTTGCGGCAAATATTTGAGGAGCTCATGAGGCACTGCAGACAGATAGGTTTGAAAATTACAACATGTATAAAGTAACTGTACTAAAGGTAAGGTAGTGGCTGGTAAATAATTTCCTCAAAAGTGGGAAAACACTCGAAGCAGCCCTTGTGTGCAATTACATGGCCAAGTATTCATTGGGGACACGAATAATGAAGGATTAGATAATAAATAAGAATAAGCTAAAGCATATCTGGTAGATATTCCGACATGATGAACAGTAGCTTGTTAATATCAGAAAATACCATTCTGTCAGAGCTCACTTAAGAAGTGCAGACTTTAAAATAAACAAAGTATCTGGAATTGAAACTGTGAATACTGGAACAAGTGGTGGGAAAAAGATCAATAAATGTAATTTTAACAGGTAGGGAAAAAGAAACCTAGATCAGTGGTCATATATTAAACTTAAGGAAAAGAAGTGGAGTAGGGCACATCATGCAATGTGTACAACAGATAACCAGCTTCCAGTTTGAGCCACAGAATGTATATCAAGAAAGGGCGAATATAGTAACAGCCAGCAGAGGTTAGCTACAGCCATGATATAAGGAAATTCACACAAGACAGGGGTAACTGGAGAACACTGGGAGAGTGGGTTTAATCCAGCTGGAGATGATCACACATCCATTACAGGCCAAGCACAGTCATGAGCAACCCAGTGCCCCTTATCATTTCAGATAACGTTACTAAGAGCAATGTAGTAAAACCTCGTTGATGCGTTTTTTTTTTCTAATTACGGGGAAAACTCTATTATCCGGGAAAACGCATGATCCAAACCGCCTAATTCTGAGATATATACCTGTTGAATAAGGTAAAAAACATGTACTGACAATTTCACTTTATAAAAATGTCGATTGCCATTTCTTGGCACAAGAGCTGAACAGACCCTATTCCAGTGCTCGCTGAGTTCAGTCCGCGTTCGTGCTGTCTTTAACACAGAAGGAAATTCTCAACACATCAGCTCCGTCGTCGGCAATGACGAAAGTAACCAAAATCTGTTCCGTGTCATTGTTGGATGCTTCTCCCGTTTGCACCTAAGTACCGTGGGGAAGCCACCCGATTGTCGAAGTGTTTTTGCTTTTTAAGCTGCGTTTCCCAGACCCGGAAAAAAACTTCTCCTTGCCCTTATGCACCGCGATGAAACTTCAGCGCTTCTGCTCTTCACATCACGCACTCGCAGGAAAGGCCATCGCGAATGCTAATGCGTCGTTTTTATTTTTTTGTTTTGTTTTTGATGGTGGTGCTTCGCCTCATAGCAAGTAGGCACTGCAAAGACGTCACCACTCCGCAAAAAAAAAAAAATGTTTGCACATGAGCGGTTGGTCAATATACGAATTATACGACCACATATTGTCGAAATTCTAAACGTAGTAGCCAGGAAATCGAGTTTTCCTGGAATGTATACATTTGTAAATAATAATAATAATAATGTGTTTAAGAAAAATAGTGTAACTCAATGGGACATTTTAATGTCTGCGATTTTCTTCCTTTCTTTTATTGATGTCCATTTTTACAAAATGGAGGAGGCCAAGGTAAAAGCTGCGACAGTGCAGCTTGAGAGGCCCTCGACCCCCTTTACACGTGGCAGCGCGGAGAAGCACAACACGCAAAACATAACATACACAGGTAACCTGTGTACGAACCCAGAAACCGTATAAACCATGAACGTATCAACGAGGTTTTGCGGTTGATGTCAACAGCACTGACCTAGGCTTGCTTATACACTGAGGGCATTTTCTCGCGTGCATCAATTTTATGGATAGGAAGGCCAAGGTAGTATGCAATACTCCTTTGAGACTTCAGCTGTGTATTTAAAAGAAAGCAATTTGTGAAGACATAGTGCTGTAACTGCAATGAAAATTCAGAAATATTTATGGTTCTGGCCATATTCAAAGGACTCAGTGCAGCAAATGGATAGAAGATTGAAAAAGGTGCAATTAATCTGGTGCTTAGCGTGATGCTGTAAATCTAAACTGTGTCTCTAAAAGAAAGGGCTGTTGCTGACAATGTACAACTGAGCTAATGGAAGAAAATGCACGTTTTGATATGAAGAGCTGTGCTACAGACATCTTTTTATCATATATTATTGCGTATAGGCTTTCAAAAGCTGATAACGTAAACAAAATCAGTTAATTACACTAACAACTGGCAAGGTTATGAGCACACAAATAATGAAACTAACACCAGGGGAGAAGAAAGCAGAAGTTGGAACATTACATTAACATTCAGTACCCCACAGATTTGCGTACCTCATTCTTTTCATTATATTGCTCTTAACACGTACTGAAATGCTGCAGTGATTAAGATTTAAGAGGTACGTGTCTCCCTACGTGATTAGTATTTTAGTTTTCTAAAGCAAGAATGGGTAGACTGAGATCAAGTACAAAAAGGTGGCCTCTCCTACACCAATGCTGTATTGTGTGCAGGAGATAAGAGAGAGAGAGAAATACTTAAACAGGTTAAATCAAGGCCTTATACGTGCTCTAAGAGCCAACTGGGCAACTTGGCCGCCAAGGCCAGCCATGCCGACCAGCAGGAAGGAGGGGCTTGGGGCGGTGCAGAGAACGGATGGACATCTCCTTTTCACTTGCGCTTAGAAGCTTGACACAAGAGAGGTGATACAAGGAACATAAGACTTCAACAACTGAGCATTTATTCCACACATAGTGAAATTTAAGGAACCAATGAAGAAACGATCTTTTGAAACTGCTGCAAAATAGTTTGGACCTGAGTTTGGTCATGACCATTCTAAGAAGCACAAGTAGGAAGTTATCAGCTTATTATGAAAGCACCTCATTGTTGGAAGCCAGCACATTTTTTGCTCAATCTGAAATGCACCATCCCATGTAAGCATACTAAAAATATATGCCTGCACAATAAAGTATGCATCTTTGTTCCTTCTTAAGGTATGACGCCACACTTGAAGGAAAAATGTTTTTGATGGGAAAATATTTATTTTGGTATTTTCCAATATTACGCATCCCAGGTTACTGTCATTAGCACGTAATCAGCTTAAAAAAACTTTTTAAATATGACTTACTCTGAAACGTGCTAAATTTTCCTCTCATGTCAACAGAGATAACTCGTAAAGTAAGTAATGTACAGTCTGCATCACCCTCATGTCGAGCACTAAACCAGTGGCCAGCAGGCAATAAAAATTCATACTAGACAGCAACCCATGACACCTGGCCAAAGCTGTAGTGCCCACATTGCTTGTGGGTCTGCGAGGCTCTACTGACATGGAATCATTTCCTCTATAATCTAGCAGGTACGACGAGGTGTCACTTTATTTGCAGAGAAGTGTGCCGGCTGAGCGCTCTACACAAGGGTGAGGCAGGCTGTACACCATAATGATTTGGCACTAATGAAGGTCTACCTGTTAGATGAGAAGTGAACTACAATAGTCTGTGATGGATATGCAGGCAATCATTAGAACAACTGAAAGCATACATGAAAAACTGCCTTTCTGCAAGCATGGATAATTTATCATGGCGCCTGACCAGCACACCGATCACATGCCTATGGATTTACGAAATACACAAAAGATAAACTAGCATCTTCTCTGCTTAAAGGTTGTGCCTAGCGTCGGGCCGGCATCCCCGACTGCCCACTCGGCACAGTGTTCTTATTACCCCTCACTTTGAGAAATAGCGGTTTGGCAATCCAAATTTATGCTATCGCACCAAGAACACCGTTACCACCAGTCCGGAAAAACGGCTACAGTAAGTGCACTTTCATTGGGCCACACTCGTCAAAACAAGTTTGACGCAAGTTCTGAGAAGTCTAGCCTTGGGGACAAAACGCGCACACCGTTGTTGCTCGAAAGAGCACCGCGAGCGCAAGTGCGCTGGTGAAAAGTGAGTTAGTTTAGTGAGCAAAACTTCTGCAGACGCGACTTCACACAACCGACTGCCGAAACCACTTCTGCGTTAAGGCCAGCTTCCGCAAGAGCTATATATCGCGAACCAACGCTGTCACGAACGGCGAGCATCGATAGAAAATTACACACGGGCAGAGGGGCAGGCTGCGAGTCCGACGATACAGGGCCCGAGGGGCAGGCTGCGAGACCGACGATGCGTTTTCCAGCGTAGAACAGCGGCACGGCGCGGCTTGCATAGCTCCTTGGAATCTACGCACTTTAAGCATTCGGAGCCAAGTATCCACGATCCAACGAGGCGGCTTGCATAAAACTGCGTAAAACCGCTCGCGTGAAACTGCAACCCGCACGTAGGGTCCCTACCGCACGCATACGCAAGGCGCCATTTTTTTTATGACGGCGGAAGTTGCGTAGGGTCACGTGATAGCACTCCTGGGCGTCGTCTGCTCGAATGCGTGTACAGGCTATGTTTTGGCAATACGCTGCCGGGCGGTGGCTGAGCCGCGGAGGACGCAGGGAAAGCCGTGAAGCGGTGGTACACGGGGAGCAACGCAGCTCATGCAGGGCTCGCTTGCACAATGCCGCCGCACTGCCAGGCGGACCCTGTGCGAAAGCAATTCAGCGCCGAAATTGACAGTAGCTATTCTGTAATTCGCAAGCGGCCACGCGAAGGAAGGAAAGGGGACGAGGTACTTCCGGTGTCCTCGCAGAAGATGTGCCCTCCGTGTGTGCCCAGCCTCTCTCTCTCTCTGGGCTATGGAACAACGAATCCATGCAATCGGGCTAATCACGCCAAAACACTTAACGCGGCAGAGAGAAAGAGAAAAACTCCTATGAGTGTTGTCCGCAAAGCTTTGTAGATTGTGGTAAGGATTAATGGCTGCCTTAATTGCGAGTTCAAAGTGGAAGTGGCTCCTGCTGCTCTGTACGCCAATCTGCTGCTTCTACAATGGAGACGGACACCGAAGCTGCTCCAGTAACGACGCGCGCGGGATGACTAGGATGACGCTACGGGCGCGACCCCATAAGGCCAACCGCCAGAGGAAAGAGCGAGAAAGACAAGAGCCCGGCCACTTCCTTATCTCGTTAGGCCACTCCTCCTGACCATGACGGCGGCCGAGCCGCGTAAGAGCGAAACGCACGGCGATGTAACGGGACGGACCAGTGCAGAGAACCAGCAGCAGCAGCAGCAGTCCAGGAAGGAGACCGGCACACTGGCCCAGGAAACGAGGAGGGCCCCGGTGAAAGTCGCTGGAAGGCGACAGTGCGCCGCGGCATTAGCGGCGGCAAAGCGGGTGCGAAAGGAGGCGTCGTTGGCGAGGGCGGTGGCAGAGGAGGAGGCTGGGGACCGGGTAGCGCGGTCGCCCGTGGCACAAGTGGGTCACTGGGACGGCCGTGCCGGAGAGAGCGCCGCGAGGCCCAGCAGCGGCAGCTGAGGCCGACCTCTTACGACACCCGGCGGTCGCCGCAGTGCGGACGGAGGGAGGGAGGGGGAGGCGCCCCCTCCTCGGCTTCGCTCCTCTGCATGGAGCCAGGCAGATGGCAGGGAAGGAGCGAGAGAGGCTGCACAATGAACGGCGCCCTTCGCTGCCCGCGCGCCGAACGTCTAACGGTGACGAGGAAGGCCGCTGAGCCTTGGCACCGATTGGCGTCACTGGGCCGGGGACGCCCCGCGGTGCATATTGGCGGACACCTCGCGCGCTCTCGGAAATTGCTCCTCCGCTGCCGCCACTGATGGGGGCGAGAGAAACCATCGAGGAGAAGAGCAGGACGCACGTACGCAAAAAGCTTGGGGAGAGCGGTGGTGGGGGGGTGTCTAAATCCGGCGAATCTCCGGTGGGATACCCAACAAGTTATACCGGTATACATCGGCACCGCCGTCGCAGCTGCCCCCTTCACCGACTCGCGCCTGATAAGGGACGAGTGTGGAGGCGGGAGGATGCGGCGCAGCCAAATGGGCCGCACGCACAGATAGCTCACACACACTATTTCCCTAACGACCGCGCCATGACACGTTTCCGCGACGCAGGTTTCGCCAGGATGCACTACAGGCACGAAACTGACCGCCACAACCAGTCTCCTGCGCAGTCATCATTCAATGTCTACCTAGCGCAGCATCCTTTGCACCCCGCAGCGGTTAGCTGGCTAAGGGTCGACAGCTGAAAGCGAGTTCTCGAGGACCCAACCCCAGCGCAGCGGCCACATGAATAAGACGCCCGTGTGCCATGCGATATCACGATCAGTATTATCATCGGCAGCAGCAACCCAACTAGGCCCACTGCAGGACAAATGCCTATCCCATATTCCTCCAATTAACGCTGCCCTATGTGCGATGTCAGTGTACGTACGGCGTTTCCCCCTCCCCCTTACTTTTATTCAATTTCTTTCCATCACGGTGCAGTTCGGGAGGCCACCCTGAGTATGAAAGTTGTATACTACGCCTTTAATTTCCTCATGCTTAATTTTTGTTACTACAGTTGAACCTGAAAAGGCCCGACAATTACTTCGTTACAGCCGTAGCTTCGTTATAGCGCGTGTTGACCGAGCTTCGTAGGGGAATCGTCATTCCTTCGTTATATCCATTATTTCGTATAAACAGTTTCGTTATAACGAGGCTTGACTGCATTACACATCACAGTTCGCAGTTGCAAAAAACCACGGCCGCAGCGCCAGGAAAAACTGCGTCGATGTAAAAAGTGCGGGGCCACCCGACCGCTTCTCACTCATCCGCCCTGAACAGATGTATGCACTACAAGGAAGGAAGCGACAAAACCAAGAGGGGCAGAAGCCTGACCCCTCGGCAAGCCTAGAAGGAGGTCGTTGCAGTGGAGGATCTCGAACCGACTTACATAACGCTCGGGCACAGCGCCCGAGAAGGGTTGCGATCCCTCCACCTCCCCGTCACTTGTGGCTGCCGCTGCGGCAGCAGGCCTACGTCGGGCTTATTTCGGGCGGCGGTGGCACGACAGGAACCTCGACTCGGGAACGTCAGTTTCTACCCCCCCCCCCCCCCCCCCCCCCCCCCCCCCCCAGAGACAGCGGGCATCCAGTGACGCACGGCCCACCACCACCGCCGAAATACTTCCAGCGCGGTAAAAGATTTGCGCCCGCATGTGCGCGCACTGCGTGCCCTTTCCTTCGTCCTCTACCGGCTAAAAATATACAAGGCGTGTGCTGTATAGTAAGAACGGTACAAAGCTATACCATGGCAATGCAGCATCGATGAAAGACGAGAAAATATCGCACAGCGCTTGCAGGGAGGCGCGCACTAACGGGACCAGATTCAATTAGCCGAGAAATGAAATAAAACTCGCTACCCGAAACGCCTGCCCGAAGTTGCCGTTCCGGAAGTCTAAACGTATTACAAAGCAGAACAATTACGTAGCCCGCAGGCACGGCCTCTTTAGCCGCCAGACAAGCAAACTCTGGCAAACAAAGCCTTTCAACGAAGGGCAAACCGCTCGACCACCGCGAAGCGCCATTAGAGAGGCCCGAAAAGCTGAAGCCCGCCAATTAAATTAGGGCGCACGTTGGGCTGCGGCCCACCAAGCTCCTCGATCACGGGCCCTAAACACAACAACGCCAAAGCTGACGCATGGCGAAAGAGTAAACCTGCCTCGCAAAACTGCCGCAGTTTCATGCGGTGACTGGAGAGGGCGTTCTTGACAGCATCGCGTCGCGAAAGCCTTGGGAATCGCTGCCTAATTATGCCGACGCAAGATTAATGCTTCCCCAGCCGGTTGTCATAGCACTCCCCCTCCCCATTCCTTCCTTTAAACGATATCCAAAGTTCTCAGATATGCAGAAATTCCTTTTCTTAGTGCGAACGTGTGTGCAGTTCGACATTACGTTCAATCGCCCGAGGTGTGCGACGAAATTTGCTTTCTAAACGCTTTTGTAGCGTTTAAAATATTCACTCCGTCCTATTTACCCTGTTCATCCGCCTTATATAGGAGACAAAGAGACGCTGTGAAGTGAGGAGCCTAAAAATCCATTAAGTGACACCGTTGCAATTGGGCACATCACTAGGTTTAGGTTTATGGGGTTTAACGTCCCAAAGCGACTAAGGCTATGAGAGACGCCGTAATGGAGGGCTCCGGAAATTTGGACCACCTGGGGTTCTTTAACGTGCACTGACATCGCACAGTACACGGGCCTCGAATTTCTCCTCCAAAGAAATTCAACCGCCGCGGCCGGGATCGAACCCGCGTCTTTCGGGACAGCAGCCGAGTACCATAGCCACTGAGCCACCGCGGCGGCCTAAACGCTTTTGGTATACGTTTAAAATATTCACCCGGTCCTATTTACCCTGTTCATCCGACTTATACAGGAGACAACGAGACGCTACGAAGTGAGGAACCTAAAAATCCATTAAGTGACACCGTTGCAATTCGGCACAGCACTACAGCTGCGGTATTTTCTACTACTTTAATTGCGCACACGCGCGAAACTAGTTTCTGCCTTCAAGAGAGAATTCACGCAAGCATCCAGACTGAATAAAACTCAAACGCGAAAGTGCCGCGCACTCACGCTTTGCATAAAAAGCACAACTTGCCAAGAGGCGACACATACTGCAAACGCGAGAACATATAAACGCCTTTCGACACCAAAATGTAAATTGTATACTTCGCCTTCACATCACCTTCGCAAGTTTAATTTGTTTTTCCTTTGGGTATGGCCACAACAAGGCAGGTTTCGCAAAAGCTTGCTTGCAATCAGGTCAGTATAACACGCCATAATTTCCATATCCGCCACACCTTCACTCCAACACCCCTATAGATACCGCATTAACCCGCTATACAGCTGACGAGCGCTGCGTCAGATGCAACGAGCATCTCGAGTGCGTCAACAGCCCGAGACAGATCTCAGTTGAACTCCGTAAGATAACACCGTGCTTTCCTTTCAGTTTTTCCTTGGAATTGCGCTGAAGAATGCGTCTTGCAAGGCTATAATATGAACCGCAAGTTCAGAGTCCTCACTGACAGCCAAGCTCGCATTCCGGGCGAGCTGCGGAAGCCTGTTTTATTATTATTTTTTTCTTCAGCTTAGGAAGCATGCATGCGTGCGCCTTCGCCTACGCATAACGCCGAGACAATTGCACGCCTGGCAGCCAACGAAATGTGAAGTGTCACTCGGCAAGAACACTGAGTGCAAGCACAGGCAGCTGCAAACAGAAGCAAGACGAAAACAGGAGGCGTCCCTTGGAAACTGCGCTTGTTAGGATGCGAAGAGCGGTAAGTTCGTTAAGAAGCGTTAAGAAGCAGCAATATCAAAGCCAGAGAACTGATTGAAGCGTTCTACATCAATAAGAAAGGAAGTTCGTGTGTCAGTGAAACATCTGTTGCTCTGTATCAGGCGGAAAAAAAGTTTTTAGAGCGTTCGTTATCTCATTGATACGTCGTTTTGCTCCTTGCGCAGGCGCTGGCTAAGTGTATATATGTATCTGTGTTCTGCAAAATAAACTAGTTGTGAGTGGCGCTCTGTCCCGTTCTCTTGTCGTGTGTGTGTGTGTGGTTTTTGGAGCCTTTACTTTTACTTTTACAATGAATTACCAACTAGCCCAGCAAGAAGTTCTCTTGTTAAGCGCGGAGCATGCGGAATCGGGAGGCAAATGATTTACCGACGAATAAAACATCGCGCTGTCGCGCGACTGTGTAATTATGCTTACTACAGATGCACCGTGAGGGTTGAAGCTACAACGCGGTCGAAAAACGAGAAACTTGCTAACAATTGAACACGCGACGGTTTCTAGACGCCATTGTTTTTTAGAAACCTATTCCAAGAAGGACTGAGAATCCGAGACCTCCAAATCACGGGACTTCGAAAACTATCTGCGAATCATCTAAAAATACATAAATATGTCTATCTGCACAGACCTGCGGGCGCATAGCAGTGGAGGTGAGACAAAATGAACAATGAACATTCACGCCAAAGGCACGGATAGCTCAAGCATTGAAAAAAAAAAAAAAAAGAAATCTCATGGAGGACCGGCAGCATGAAGCTTTAATAATTGTCAGACGTCATACGCTCTGCTGCTCTTTGCCCTTCGACGACCCTTGTATCTACGTGGAAACAAGTTCTCGCTCTTTCAGAGACCTTCCACGCTTAATCGTTCTTATTCCTCTCTCTGAGAACGCGAAGAGAGGTGTCGGGATGATGGTGTGCATCCAGAAACACATTTACGCAAAAGAAAAAGAGAAAAGCACGGTCGATGCAGCTAGTCGCGATGTCTCACAAAGCCCAACCCGATAAGACAGGGACTACACCCCCCTCCCCCCGTTGCTGTGAGGAAGCACCCACGGCTAACGACGGTGACGGCAATGACTGATGCGTAACTCCAATATAGATCAAGTTTCATCTCAACTTGCCCGTCGCGCAACGGTGGAAAGATACAAGTATACACCGTGAGTCTCTCAAACCGTCCTCACAGAGATTCCGGAGATTGCGCAGGTTTTGTATTGCAGCTTTTGCGGGTTCTCTGGGGGAAAGCATTGCGCGATGATCACTCGGCAAGTTACGCGTGTCCGTGCAGCTCTGTAAAGCCTAACCTATCGACCATACGCATGCGTCGTCTCCTCGGAAGAACTAAAACACAGCAAAACGCGTGCGTCACCTCATACGTCACGCAAGCGCGAAAATAACACGGGCTCCCTTGGTAACAGATTCTATACCGCGCACGCAATATCCAATCCCCAGCTTCCCACCCCGTTTCAATGCACGGCCACGGCTTCCTCGCGGAAAATGTTGCGCGAGCTTCACTGCAGCGCATTTCTCTTTTTCTACCCCCTTCCTCCCCGCTGGCGGCACAGCCCCAGCGGTGTAACGATTGCAGCATAACAATGGCCGGCGGCTCCGCCGCCAAAGCGCCTCGCTGTTCCTCCAAAGCGGCGCCCCGAAACAGAAGCCACACTTCCTCCCTGCGGTCCGTCAGCAAGCTCTTTCTTTCTTCTTGCTTTCTTTTCCGCTCAACCTCCTCGTCCTCTCCAAACGAGCAGCAGCAGGAAGGAAAGCTGCCGCCACTGCCCTCCTTCTCACGCCGGGCTAACCGCTGCCCTTCCTCACATCGGCCGCGCTACCGCGGTAGCAGGTGAAACGCAAAGGGCGCCCGTGTGGTCGAAATTGCTCCGGAGCCCTCCACTACGGCACCTCTTTTTCTCTTCCTTGTTTCACTCCCAACTTTGTCCCTTCCTTTATCCGGAGCCCTCCACTACGGCCCCTCTTTCTCTCTTCCTTGTTTCACTCCCACCTTCATCCCTTCGTGTACGGCGCGGTTGAGATGACCACCGAGTAGTGCGACAGTTAACGCACTTTTCATTTCCTGATAACCAATCATCATCACCGGCGGCGCTGCTCGCATTTGTGCAGCAAGCGGCTTTATTACAAAGCCACAGCAGCGCCCCGCACGGCGCCTTGCAGTCTGATAAAAAAAAAAAAAAATCGAGGCTGTGGTATAGACAAATAGAAAGGACGACAAAAATAAACGAAATTCGATACGGGACATTCTTGCTTCAATTGCCTTGATCAGAAGACTCCCTTTCAATTCAAGCCAAGCTGCAACTACTTCCGGCACAGATTTATTTTTCTTCTCTTTTGCGCTACTAATTTCGGCAAGACGATCTAAAAGAGAGGACTGAGGTAACGAGCCCGTGACATTACGCGATGAGTGCGATTATAAATTTCGTCGAAGGTCACAGTTACGATGATTGCAGCTGCAATATAAGTGCAATATAAGTAGTAATTAAGGGAAGCCGGAACTCGTCAAAGACAAATACAGCCATACAGCGAAGCCGAAATACAGCCATAAGCGGGCCGAAAATTTCATCCCGACTTTGTTCCGGGGGAGTGAACGTATTTACCGCTAGTTCGAATAAACAGGAAGTTCGAATTAAGCGAGTTCACTTCACAGAAAGTCCACCGCGCCATTCATATTGTTACATTAGGCGGTGCATGCATAAGGAAGGAAGAAGAGGAAGCTAATGAGTTTGTGAAGAAGACGACGGTATCCGCTATGCACCCTGGCTGTGCCATTCTACTTGAGGCCAACCAACCAACCAATCCCCCGCCGTGGGTATGTGCCATTCAGCCTGAGGACATCATCATCATCATCAGACGACGGTCGAGCAGTGTCGGCAGGTGCCTGCAGTAAACACCTGTGGTTTGAAAGCCCTGTTTTCCGTGTCCGCTCTCTGTAATCCCAAGCGGAACTACCCCGTAACAATATCAAGAAATCCCTCCACCGAAGGGGCTGCAGGGAATGCCTGTAACGTATGCACGTGCGAATCTCTTTGAAGGAATGACACGGGCAGCAGGACATCGCGGCGCACAGCCCAGCATCCAGCAGAGGTAGATGTAATGGCTTTTTCTACCGCGTAGCGTGCACTATACGTGCGTCACTGACAGAAGCACGCATGCAATGTCGCGGATGTCGCGAGGAGAAAAAAAATAAATAAAGCACACACACACACACACACTCCCCCGTGTTCTGACTGCGTCGCCGCGAATTCGCGCCTGTCGCAAACAACGATTTTTTTTTGCCGCCTGTACTAACGCACGCGCGAGCGGCAACAACGAGAACAAACGATAGATGCCATCGGCTCTTCAGGTGGAGGTAATATTTAAAAAGAACGCATTATCAGTATTGGACCAAAGGTTATACAAGATTTACACTCAACGGATAACGCCCTTGTTACACGGGACGTCTTCTAACTATACTATAATACAAATGATGCATATTACCGAAGTGGGTTCTCCACTGCCGGGCTAATGCTAGTTTATACGGAGTCTCCGCTTTATACGAAGACTGAGATGTGTAGTGAGTATTTACTACGTTCTGACCCCCATAGGAACTGTTACCGACTTGTTTTCTGCGTAGCCCAGAGCCATCCACTACGTAGTAACTAGCGACCATAGTTTATAAGAAGGTACCAAGGGCTACTTTTACTAACTATACCTTGAAGAGGGTATTGTAGTCAGAGTTAGAACTGCTGCACTTACCACCTTTTTACTAACTCTTTTTTTAAGAGTGTAGGAAAGAAGCGCACAGATAAGAACAACATTTGCTCTTACGTGCAAACCAACTGTACCCTTGCTCATAGGAGCTACCCGAATGTGTACTGGGCGTCTACGCAGGCCGGGCCCCCAAACTTCCTCATTTATGGCCTCACCACTTCCCGGCTGAACGAGCAGAGTATACATACACGGCCAAACACGCAGACGCGCTTCGGCGCGTGTCTTTTTTCGGGTACTGCGGCGGTTGCGAGGGTGCAAAGAAAGGGGGGGGGGGGGGGGGGGTACGCCGGCAAAAAAAACAAGAACAAATACAAAACAAAGGAAAAGCGAGACGGCGAAGACGTAAGACAGCTAAGGCAGCGTTATTTTCAGTGGCAGCCGGGGGTTTTCCCCCGGAAGTGCGCGAGAGCAGTGGTGCCCCGAGGTCCGAGAAATGAGACGAGAGAGCGAGAGAGAGAGAGAGAAAAAAAGAAAAGCTCCTTTTTCGGTGATGCTGACTCTCTTTCGCCGGGCCATAAACGCCTCCAGGCGTCCGCAGAAAACCAGCGGCAGGCAGCCTTCCTCGCGCTATACACGACGTTCACTTCCGAAGCGGCAACGCCACCCGCTCGGCCAAGGAAGCAGCCAGCATCTCTATACATGAGCGGATGAGAGAAAAGCGAGGCGCGAAGCTAAATTAAGCGCGCGCATAAACCCCTCGGAACAGTGCTCATCGATCTGAGCCTGGATCCGGGCTGCGCCTATCGGCGGCAGAGCGAGCGCGCGAACTATGCGCTTCTACATTAGTTTTTTTTGTTGTTGTTTTGTTTTCTTTTATCCGTACATGCAGGCAGCGCGTCGCCCGAAACGAGCTCATCTGGCAGGCGGCCAGAAAAAAAAAAAAAAAAAAGTCGCGCCCGACGACGCATCCGTTACGGAAAGAAGAACGCACGGCGCGAAAAAAAGTCCCAACTCGTCCTGCTCGCGCCCGGCAGAAACCCCGACGTACGACTCGCGGGTTGTGCGAGCACCACCCACGCCGTGATGGAGCTGGTCGTGGTGGGCAAGCAGCGCGCTGTTGCTACATGGCGCAGCTGAAGTTTACGAGCTTGTTTACTCCGCTCACGTGTCGTGCCTAAAACACGTGCGAGCAACGGACACCGTTCCGAGCGGGAACGAAGCGTGCGTAATTGCACTCCGTGGCATTACGAGTCGTCGCCGCTGGTGTTGCGGCGAGATGTCCGTGTCCTGTCGTGTCGTGTCGTGTCGGTGTGTTGTAGGCTGGTCAAAGGAGACACACACAGACGTTTCGTAACCGCATTTATATGAGAGCAAGCGGTTAACCGTTCCGTCACGCCGTGCAGGGAGTGGCAGAGCGAAGTTTTTATGTGTACACCCGCAGGGCGGTCGTGCTAGGCGCGTAGGCAGCGTGTTCCGATTATTCGCGCGGCCTGAATGGAACAAGATTTGGATGCCTACTTGCAAGCACAAATAGAATCGGTATATTTGTACCTGGATTATCATCGGACTAATTATCACTATAACAAGAGCTCCCGCTTTCGCGACTGCGATTAGTGCCGATACTCCTCGGTTAAAAAAACGTGGGGCTTTAATAAGCACATTCTTAAAGAATAAAATGCGGCAGCATTTAGAAGTTCGCCCACTCTCAAATATTCCAATGGAAGCCCCAAATTTTGGAAGCAGGCCCACCCCAGGAAATGGATTAAGGTGAATTAGTGGAAATTAGTGGGCGAATTAAAGTGAACAAGTGGGTGGATTAATATGCGAGAATGGATCGGCTTAGTACAATCCCACATGAGTATTCAATGGAACGTACTCGAACATTCCAGTCCTCGGATTTTCAAATCTGGCGGTGCTGGTGACGTCAAGACCCCATCCACCAATCAGGGAATTTCGTTAGTGAGAAACCCGGCGGTTTTTGCAAGACGACAACCTAAAAAAAGTTCGATCTACAGCTTAATTGACTGTGGTTGTGACTTTACTGACAGCGTAATTTCCGCTTGCTGCTTGGTGCTGCAGCAAAACCTGGCCATTCAGTCTTCTCGGATACGTCCACGGGAGGCCACTAACAACATTAGAGCGTGCAACCCAATTACACAACGTCTGTACATTTCGATCTCGGCTTTCGTGCTCTGCCTAATAAGCATCGGGTTTAAGCACCTGATTGAGAAAGAAAACGAAAACAAAAAGACCCATCTGAGCCCACCAAAGCACGCTGATAACTGCGCTGGCTTCACGCACCTTGCACAAGCTTCATCGCGACCAAGCTACGTCGAAAATGTTCCGGCACACTCTTACGCATGAGCCCGACGGCTCCAAATTATATCGCTCTTACAATAAGAGCATGCGGCAACAACCCGAATATCAGTGTGGTGCGTGGCGGCCCATTTATGCGACCTACAGTTTTGCTTCGTTACAGCAGCCGGGCCTGAAGAAAGCGCAGCTCCAGCTGAGAAAAAGAGAGGAGGGGGGGGGGGGGGAGGCACGATACGGGATCACGTATACGTACAGCACGTATACAAGAAGGAGCAGCCAAAGAACACGGAGACCGCGCGGCGGAGCTCTTACGGGAGCCAGCCCTCCTCTCCTCCCCTCTCCTATCTTTTCTTATCGCTGCAGTTGTGCTCACGCGTATAGCGTAACAACATGCCAGATAGAGCACAGACAGCAGCAGCAGGAAGAGGAAAAATCCTTGAGCCGACGATAAACTGCGACGATACACACCGGGACGGCTGGAGGAAAAACAAAGCATAAAATCCGAAGGAGGAGAGAACACAAAAACGAAAAAAAAAAAACGAGGGGGGAGACAAAACGGAGCAAGAACGAATGGTCGGCAGCAGAAACGGATCGCAATCGACAACGGGCGCGTATGCTGCGAGCTGCTAATACCCATGGTTTTGCGGGCGCATGTAGCAAGATGCATCCGCCGGATTGAAGCCCGCGACTGCGGTACCTTGTTTGAAAAAAAAAGAAAGAAAGAAAGAAAGAAACTCGTTCTCGTATACAGTTTAGCAAAAGCAGGCACAAACTATAAACCGGTATATAAGTTGACCGCGGCACTTCGACATCACGCTTTCGGCGGGTTTATTCTGACGCACAGTACAATTGCAGAAGTTGAAACTGAAAAAAAAAAAAAGAAAGAAAACGTAGGCAACGAAAAGTAAAAAAAAAAAAACGATGAATCGAGGAAGGAAGAGACGGGCATGAAAAAGCTTAATTTCCTGCGAACCGGCGAGGTCTGTTGGGATTTGACTCGATGTAATATCTCCAGTATTTGCACCTACGCTCGCACGTCATTTCATCGACTGTTGGAAATGGGCTCACTGCAGCGTTTGCGAAGGAACCACTGAATGAAATGGGACGAACAGTGTCGAGGCAGCATTTCCATTGCCGCAGCTAATTAAGCGCCTGCCCATTCGGTTACGTCTAACGTGCAAGGCTTTCTAACTTATTTTGCCAAAGAATGGAATAGCGATTTCCGGCTATTCCAAAAGAAGACTCATTTGAAACACGTATACGGGCGACTTCGTACCACCGAAGAAGAGATTAAATACAATGCAACCCGGGAGCGGGGAGCAGATGCTCATAAGGAAGGCACTTCGAAGTTGAGTGAGCCGTTACAGCCCTAGGTTTTTAGGCTACCGAGAAAAAAATCAACAACAGTAGGACATCACCCGGAAAGCTCCACGAATACGCTGCATTCTAACAAATACGAATGAAAATTGTAACGTACGACAAACACGGAAACTGAATGTAAAACGCGCGAAAGTAACAAAAAGTATGAAGCTTTTCCGCCAATCATGATTCTGCGCTCAATTTTTCTCGTTCGGAGAGTTACAGCAATGCGTGCCTATAGAACACTCCGAACGAGATTCCTCCAACAAACACACACGCACGGTGAGCAGAACCATCTGCTTCGATCTTTTCTTTTTCTTTTTTCATTGCAAAAACGTAAATAGAGTGAATGAATGAAAAAAAAAAATGAGACCGCGCTGCGACTGTTTCACTGCACGACCAAAAGAAACCATCGCCGCCGACAGGGGTCGAGACGAAAAACGAGAAGACCCTATATCCTCCAGAACCACGAGAGACGCCCCTATAGTGTACCGATACGGCGTCACTTTGGTAGTCCCTGCACGGCCTCCGCACGCGGACGCATGCTGCTTGCGGCTTTAGCACTAGAGCGGAGAAGCTCGTATCTCGAGACATGTTCGGGCAGTGTCGTTGCGAAAAGTTCCGAATATCTCGTTCCTCCACATACGGCGCTGCGATTGGGGTGGAAAATTTCAGCGAAGATCACCCCCGCCTAAGCAGAGACAGAGCTCAGCGGATGAAAAAAAGAAACAAACAAGCTTACAAGATAAGGATAAAAAAGAAACCGCGAAGCAGTGTAGTCGACGTCACCGTTACGAACGGTCAAGGAGAAAAAAAAAAAAAACGGGTTATCTCGTAGAGATCTCACGCCATAACGCTACTTGCGACGCTGTCACTACGGAACACCGTTACGCCACTCGTGACGACCCATTTCTGGACAGCAAATGCGGACTACGATAGGGCCCCGAAGCGCTTCAGCAGCGGCAGCAGCAAGCGAAACGCTGCTGTCCGCTCTCCCAGCATCTATGCTAACTTAGTCGTATTCCCCGAAATACACAGATAGCGACCGCAGTTAAAGTTACCTTAACTACAGCTCTCTTCTATAATCGTGCACCAACACAGCAAACGATACCAGGAAGGAATAGCTGCGACGGTAATTTATCCCGTGGTTTCACGAGCGACGCAGTACTCGCATCTTTCATTCCGCTACGTCTAGCATAAATGGATAAGCTAAAGCATTGTTTGCGAGCGTAATAAAAACCGCCTTCGAGTTCCCCCCACCGCGTGAACCCGGGAGTGCGATCGAATGGCCACAGCGCAGGCAGTAAAGGCTAAACGGCGGCGTGCCATAAAGATATCGCCTCGGCGGGACGTCAGAGGCGCTCCATAAAATGACGGGGGGAAAGATGAATAAGAGAAAAGAACGCCGTACGCCTCCTTCCTAAGCACCGCTTGCTCGGAAACAAAAAGAACCTTCTACCGTGCCAGACAGCCGCCGCAGGAACAGGTTCCTCCGTGGCCCGTCGGTCTGCAGCATCCCCCCCCCCCCCCCCCCCCCCCCCTCCCCGCCTCCTGTTTCGGGGCTACGGAAGCAAAAACTGCGATCACAGGGAAGGCAGGGGTAGCAGGGGTATGGAGCGCACGTGATGAGAAGAGAAAATGGAATGGCGAGGGGGGGGAGAGAAATCGTTTTTCTAACCATCGTTCGTTTCTTCCACCACGCGCCCTTTAAGCAACGTTCGCCGCAGAGCCCCGAGCCGACGCTCGAGTGAGCAAAGAAAGCTCCGGGGGAAGCGGTGCGCGCCAGGTTCTGAACTTTTATTACCGCGTCCACCCCCCTCCTCCTCGAAAGCCGCCCGTTTCCAGCCCCTACTCCCCCCGAACCTTCCGTCTTGTGTGCCCACACACTCCCGCATACCTGGACAGCCCCCGCTCCGCAAGCACACCGCCTTCTTGCCCCGGTCGTAGGAGAAAAGGAGCATTGTATTAAAAACTAAAAGAAAGTAGAAGAGAAATCACAGCATCGTCGCCGCGAAGACGTGGGAACCGGGAAGCACCGCACTATGTTCGCCCTCGTCGCGAAAGCTGCCTGGGGAGAGATCTGGAATGCGTGGATCGGTTTACCTTGGCCTCCGATGACGCCGCCAGCCGAGAGTGTATTTGCATTACGTAACCAGAGCTCTTTGATATCGGCCCAGGTGCGAAACATACCAAAGGGCTAGCGCATAGAAATTCGAAACTTGGCTTATTCCGAAACTCGGGAGGTCATAATAAAGTCACTGCGGGGTTCCGGCGAATCCTAGAGGTTTGTTTGCCTATTACCACGCCGCTAGCGGCATTCAGGCGAGCTGCCCAGGACATGCTGAACATTCGGAGAGCTTGAAGCGCGACGCCAATAGCTGACTGCCCACGTCACTAGTGCTGCAGTCAACCACCATATGGCAACCACCAGAAGACGGCGACGGGATGCGATTATGGTTTAGATTACGAATTCCTTAACTTGAATGAGTTAAGAGCTCTGGTACTACAGCAGGTACCACAGCATCGGCGAAATAACCTGAGAGCCAGGAGCAAACCACAACCCTAACCATGCCAAGCCAAGTACACGCATCGATGGGAATGGGAGAAAAGCTTATGCGAGAATCTCGAAACAAGTCTTCAGTGCTGCACAGACCCACTTCATTGAGCGGAACGCAAGCTGTTAGCGACAAAAACTTATTTCCACGACGGGGAAAAAAGAAACCCCAGGAACAAAGACGGGGATAGTAGCCACGTTCACGGGAACACGAGAGGAACGGTGCGTGCTAATACCGCCGCGCAATGTCGGCAGCCGGTTACGAGCGCTTCCATTAGACGCGCAGGCTTTCCCGTCGAGGCGGAAACGGTGTGTGAGCCTGGCGCAGAGAGCAATTTGCCATCGTCCGCACAGGCTGGGGACAGTATTAAATTGTTCGCGTGCAACAGGGCCGCTGTTCCTATAGTAAGGCCACGGAGCAGCAGCAGCAGCAACCATACGGGGGAAGAAGACCGCATCCGTGCATCCGGCCCTCGAATCGCTTCCCCTGCTGCGTGTCCTTTCTCCAAACTGTATCGAGCCGCGCACGCACACGCACACAACGGTGCTTGCTCGCCGGGCTGCCACAGCAGCGGCCCCCGGGTGCTTCCACTGTTGTTCGCGGCTCGGTGGCCGCAGCAGCGGCAGTCACGCCTCGCTGGCTGCGCCTCCCCCTGCTGCTGGACGGACTCCAATGCGGAAGGGACGGGCCTGCGACAGGTGCCCAGCACGCGAGCGGGGCTCCCTCCGCGCACGTGCACGGGCTCCGCGGTTCGTCGCTTTGCCTTTGGGACACGCTCGAACGTGTACGTGACGGCTCGAGAAGTGACACAGAGTAGTCAGCGGTCGTCCCTGCGTACCGCTTTGTGCCTGCCTCGTGTCTGCGCCCAACCGGACCCGAGGCAAAACATGCGCAACATTTAGAAGATGCTCATATCCTCAAATCGCACGTTGATTATCAGGGAAGCGCACGGCTACGAATGAGACAGGTTCGTTTTGGCGGCGAGGGTAGGTCGCTCGTCGGTTAGCTGCGAAATAAGTGTTACGGCTGGTCCAGTGACGTACCGTGCATCCTGTAAAACCAAAAATGCCCCTCAGTGAGACGCAGAAATCTCTTATTCGGGCCTTTTTCTCTGGCAGCAGCTCGGAAACTCCGTCAATTTGGAAGAAGTGAGAATTTCGGCCCCTAAAATTCCCCGAAAATGAGAAAATTCGCCCAACAGAGCATTACTGGGCTGGTCGAGGCTGTACAACATGGTCACCACTCGAGTCCGTGGTCAAGACCGAAGTGCAACTAAGCTAGGTGTAGAGGTCAGTACGAGGGTAACTTTGGTGCATTTAACCACTGTTCCGAACGTTTTAATGCTTTCACAACCGAGTGTTCACCCACACGAAGGAGCAGGCAAGAGAAGCCATGCGTACAGCCCCATAAAGGTGCACTGTGTACACGTGCCAAGTACAAGTGAACTGAGAAACAGCGTTAATGTTTGAGGCTAAATGTACCTCCATAGGTCAAATACCCTGGTAGCCATCAGCCAGCGGCATCGTAATAATGGACGTAGTATCTCGCACCTCAAAGCAATGGCTGATTTGCAACCAGCGATAATGAAATGGACTGCCGTTGATTCGCCCCATCTTAGTTCGTTGGTCCATCATTTGCCGAGATCCAATGGCTATAATGGCACGCACATGCCGCCACAACCACCGAAACAAATGCGCAAAACCGAGTCCATAAAGGAAAACCGCCACGGTAATAACTGCGGACCCCATTAGCTGTGCTATCTCGCCGCGCAGTTGCTGACGCAAGTGCAAACAGTCACACTAAAGGGAAACATGACAGCGCCTCGTGCAATCCTTCGGGAACGAGCCTGTTGGGCAACACCTATACTGGACGAAGTAATAACGCTTGGAGCACCATGACGAATACCCGGTATGGGACTAAGCGCGGGCGTCTGAACACTGACAAGCTCTCTAGGCATATCGCCACGCACGTCCATAGCCCGTACCACCCGTTTCCAGTGCAGCCAGCTGGTCTCAAATGCGGTAGCTCGCTTCACAATCACAAAAGCGAACGGAAGATATAAAACGGCGCACATGCCTTGCAGACACGCACCCTCCTCCTCCCCCGCAGGTGAAACACCCCTCTGCTTGGACTCCTCATCCCACAAACGCGATTTCATTTCAGCTACCGAGAACTAGACACTGCGAAATAAGCGTGAGGGGGATGTACTGGCGGCCATCAACACTGCCGGTCGCCCTCGCCGCTGGTACGTGCGCACCCTTCCGTGGAAAGGGTCGACGCCCATCAGCGTCAGCGGTCAGCTCGAATCATCCGCTGAGTCAGCGCCGGCAGCAGCAGTAGTACCCGGCACTGCTACCTGGCGGCGCAAGCACCGCCGTTGCCACCGGGAGAGGGGACAGAGAGAGGGAGGGAGAGAAGCAAGTGTGCAAATCGCACGATATGCTGTCGAGGGGGAAGTGAACGGCCTCCCGTCGTGATGAGCTTCCACCCTCCGCGCATCATTAGTGGGAGGGGCTGGGGGTCCGACCGCTGCCGCGGAGAGGAGCACAGCTGAGCAGCGCGGCCGAGACCGGTGCGCGCCGACACGGGTCGACCGCATGCGGTAGCAAGCGTGCAGCACGCGCGGGCGAGGGCCCTGGCAACAGCGAGAGGTCGCGGACGCGCGCCCCCAGTGACCGACCGGCCGGCCGCCCGCTCTCCGAAGCCACCGCACAAAGGACAGCGGCAAAAGGGAGAGGTGGGGAGGGACTCTCCCCAACGACGTCCAGCTGGTCGGTTCAAGGCCGAGCAGCGGCCACTGAACCGACTGAAACCCCCCACCTCCTCCTCTCGGAGTCCGAGACACCTTTACCTGGCCTCGTGACGCTTTTCCACCAATGTGGGCGCACGCAAACGAAGGAGACGACCGCTCACGAAGGTCAACGCAGTCGATGGGGTGAGAGTGGCGCATGACACACGCACGCATAGGCAAGCCCGAAGAAAAATCAATCGTCGGCATTGATTCTTTCCGTCACGGCTCTCCTCCTCTCACTCTTCTTCGACGCGGAGGTGGTGGAGGGGCACGCGTACAGCGCCGACGACGGTTCCTCGTATCGGGCTGGGGGGCCACGTAATCGGCCACGGACGTCAACCGCGACAACAGTAGACCCGCGCTCTCCTTTCCCAACCCTTTGCGTCGCGAAATACAGACAGCGGTGCGCCTCGTGACCGCCACATGAGAGCGGCACAGACGCGCGTGTCGCAAGGCATGACGCAAGGCCGAGGCGGGCCCTCCGCGAGCCAGACGCGGGGAGACTTCCCAGAAGTGTGACGACGCGGACGACAACAGCTGCTGCGTGCCGTCGTTCTCGGGTTCATCAGGGAACAACAGACCATGCGAGTCTGTGCGGGCGACCGCCGAAGACGACGCCGCTATCGGCGACCGTCGCAAATCGCGTTTAACACCGCCAACAGAACGAACATGCGTCCCAATTCTACCCATTATACAGCGTACAGGGCCGTACATTGTCTCGTGGTGCTTTCGTAACGAGGCAAACACGACAGAGACGCAACGGAAGGACACGACACACACACCAGCGCTGTTTGTCAAGGTGAGGGGTCAGCGCTGGACTTCGTCACCACTATGGATTCTATTGCGCCACGACTCGTTTCACGCGCACGCGGAACGCTGACGCGCCTCCGATCGTTTGTAGTAAAGTCGGCCAAGCCCGCGGTTATGACGATCTCAGGGCGTTAATGACGCCTCGCGAGAAAGAAAGCCAGCTCACAACAACCGGTTTTCGAATGCCGTCGAACCCAAGGTAGAACGAAGGCCCGATCAACTCCACCCCGGCACGGAGCCTTCCTCCAGCCTTCCCTTCGGAAAGGGTCGCCGCAAACGAACTTCGCCTTCGCCGTACGTGGTGGCGTTATTAGCAAAACAAACAGCGCGGAACAAGCACTCACCGCTCTCCGCCGTCGGTCTCATTCTGGGGCCAAGGAGCGATCAGGAGCCGACAGAAGCCGTCAGTTCCTCCGTGTCAGATGTGGAGGACAACCTGCAGACACATAAAAGAGAACACGGGAAACTTGAATCTTCAGGGAAAGAGGAAGATATAAGAAAAGAAAGAAAGAAAAAAAGAAAGCGAGAGCAGCCATGCGCGACAGTGCAGCCTGCGGCAACTCAATAGCCCCAATCGGATGGGTGGCCTGCTCGCTCCGCAGAGCACTGGAACTTTTTCCCCCCATACTGCCTCTTTCCTCAGCAATAGCGGCCAGGCGGTGTCAGCGTGCAGCCAGAGTGGTAAACATAGCGAGTCACACTGAGGAGCGTCAATGCGATGTACCGACCTGTTTGTGGCGAGTTAAGTCGGTTGCGAGTGTCAGTGCGCACCTTAAGACAATGGCGAGGCAGGCACGTCTTAGTCACGTTTACGTTAATGAGTGAACTCGAAAGTGTAATCATCATCATCAACCTAACTACGTCCACAGCACGACAAAGGTCCCTCCCATGTCACTCCAATTAACACTGTCCTGTGCCAGCTGCGCCCACCTCATCCCCCCAAATTTCCCAATCTCATCCACCCACCTTCATACACACGAGAACGTCCAGGAATAAAGGCGACACACACCGGCGGAAGACAGAAACAGCCGCTGCGTAAAATGGCCGACGAAGTTCCAACGCGTGGCCTTCCTCGAATCGCTTGGGGCCAGGAGCAGGGAACGCGAAACAATTCGAGTGCACGCGGTGGAGAACAAGCCTGCCGTAGGAGAGACTCGCACGCGCTTCCGTTCGGAATGCAACCTAGGTATTAGAGAGATGCAGTTGCTAACACTGGGCCGCGGTCCGCGGCGTCCTGTATTACTCCGCTGGCCAGTCGCAACAGTAAACGAAATCAGCTTAAAACGTTTGACTATGTGAAACAATCCGCGTATCAAAATTCTAGAGCTCATAATTTTTTTTTCTTGTGATAAGCTTCTTGTCTAGGTAACAAGAAGCATTTAAGCAGTGGACTACTTTTGCCGTCATGGAGGAATTCTGTGCGGCTGAATGTGGGCGGAGCTTCACTGCAGACAAGTTGCACCCGACAGCGGTGGGTTGCCCTGCGAGGTTACTGGACTCCAGTCGACTTACCGACCCGACTCCGGGGTGTTTACACGAACTCAGTAACAGGTTGTTATAGTATTGTAAAGGCGCGTTCACACTAGGCCGACGATCGGCCGATTTCGGTCTGGCGATGGTCGGCGGCAGCGATTTTCGTGCCGTCGGCGCGCCTGTCACACTGCGCAGACGCCGACCGCGCGCCGATCGTCGCCCGACGAGCGCATCGCCGTCGCGTCGGCGACATAGCAGCCGTCGGCCGACCCCCGTGTCACACTCTGCCGACAACAGCGCCGACCTCACGCCGACGTTGTCCTATCCCGACAGCTCGACGCTG
This sequence comes from Amblyomma mixtum, assembly GCF_055824585.1. Taxonomy (NCBI): domain Eukaryota; kingdom Metazoa; phylum Arthropoda; class Arachnida; order Ixodida; family Ixodidae; genus Amblyomma; species Amblyomma mixtum. Next base: position 69,392,539 of record NC_143017.1, on the reverse strand, counting down.
CTGCTTCGTGCGCGCGGCCCGTCTGCTAGCCCCGTTGCTGAAGACGTCGTGGAAATCGAACATACCTTTTATTGTGGGACGAGTTGGCAGTAAAGCGATGTGAATAGTAGGCCTTTTATTACAGCACAGGCGACTTCCGAAGCGCCGTCAGCTGCGGAGTAGATACGAAACCACCTTGGCCTAGCGACGACTAGGGCAGCCTGGGACCAGCGCACAGTTCGTCGCCCGGCGTTGCCGCAGGCGGTGTTGTTGCCGAAAGATCCACTTTTGCACAGGCACGTTATCGTTGCTCTAATCTAGGAAGCATCCTTCCTGGTTCACGGCTGTTTCGTATTTTCTTGCGCGAACGTGAAGTAGGTACTACATGTTTAGGCCGAGCATGCCGGCCGGCCGGCCAGCCTGGATCCCGTCTGCCGGCGTCATAAAAACGAGCTGAAGAGTGTTCTGGACGTAAATATTAAACCCTGTGATAAAAAATGTGAAAAATGTTTCATTTCTGAGGATCGCTGACCAATACTGAGCTGCTGGCAAAGGTAACGACTGTGATACGAGCAAACTTCTTCCCACAACCGCCTCGCAGCTGCCGCTGGCCTGACGTTGGGGTCCGGTTCGCCTTGCGCCCGCTCGCTTCGTTGCTGAAGACGTCGCGGAAATTTGCCATACTATTATATTATTGTGAGATGATGCTGTTGACAGTAAAGCGATGTGTAGAGTAGGCCTTTTTATTATAGCTCAGGCGACTTCCGAAGCGCCGGCCGCTGCGACTCCGATGCGAAAGAGGCTATAGGCCTAGCGACGACCACGGCAGCCAGGCAGCAGCAGAGCTCGCCGCCCGGAGCGCCCGCGAGCGGTGCCGTTGCCGAAAGCTCGAAACATAAGCAGGCATGCTTTATCGCTGCTCGAGCAGTCTTTCTGACGACAAGGCGATCTTGTCTTTTCTTGTGACATTTGTACACCATCCCAAGCAGCGCACAGGCACTGCTGCTCGGCGGCGAAGTGCGACAGCGGCGCAGCGATGTTCACCACTCCGTGTGTCCCTACTTGCAGTGGGGCGGCAGTTCGCAAGCGACGATCGGTGCTGCGCGTCGGCCAAGTAGTCATATGGCGTGATGAATGTTGCTGCGCGTGCATTATTTGTCTACATAATGATTGCACTTCGCGCTGTGAGCTCGGTACTCGCTTTTGGTCGGCGAATGTTTTCGCTCGGCCACCGATCTGCCCAAGACACGTCGGCCGACGGGTCTCGTCGGCATCTTTGGTCGGCGACGTTGTCACACTAGGACGACGCTTGAACGTTGGGGGCGTCGTCGTCGTCGTCGGTGCAGTGTGACTGGCTAGTCGGGGAACGACCAGGTTGGCCGACGCGACCGCCGATCGTCGCCGTCGCGTCGGCATCGGGGTCTCGTCGGCCTAGTGTGAACGCGCCTTAAGGGGGTAGCTTGGAAGCGAATGCCGAAACGGGTCAACGACGTGCCCTGAGGAGGGCGCGGGAAGGGGCGCCCGTAAAGCGACAGTACACGTTGCTGGCGTGAGTCAAACTGGATCCTCTCCTTGAAAAGCGAGGGAGCGTTTATTTCCCTTTCCCTTCTTCCCCGTGCAGCTGGGTGCCGCTGAGACGGCGCCTGCGGTGTACTTCGCGTCCGCTGACTTGGGGAATCGTCACACAGGTTCTCGACCCGACAACTTGACTCAACCCGGCCCTGTCGTGTTCATGTAAGCGCTACTTCTGGCATCTCTTTAGCCCCCTTCCATTTCTGCCTCTGAAGATAGCTTTCACGGCAGCGGTTGCAAGCTGGCGCCATCCAGCGGAGAACCCGCGAAATGATGCACGCTGCAGGCTCCTGAGGGAGCCGGACAAGAACACGCAAGCCAAGGGACTGGGTGGGAAAGGTCGCTCTCCGTTAGGGGGCCATTAATACCACCCCACTGACCTCTTACATCAAAAAAGTTTCTCCAATCCAAGAAATAAAAATTGCCACACGCCCATTTATATTGCGGCTCTTCACTAAAAATATTTTTTTTATGGCTATTTGCATATGTCTGTCTGGCCACCCCTGCCTCGGGCTATGAGGGACACCGTTGTGGAGGGCTCCGAATTGATTTCAACCACTAGGCGTCGTTCTTTAACGTGCACCGACGTCGTCCTCTACACCAGTAGCGTCAGTGCCAGCCCTTCATTTATTACACGAACTGCACGACAGTGTACGGTTTCCATTCCCCCTTTCGGGTATCGCACCGCAAATCCACTGCGACAGAAGAATGCGCGTTCAGACGGCTTGACATTCTTACCCTGCCGTCCTTCTCGCGCACCTAGACGGAGGTTTCAGGAGATAGAAAAGCCTCATTCGACGTTGAAACGGGCGCTCCAATACGGAGGCGTATGACGGTTACGTCTCAAGGCGAAAGGTGAACGCGGTTTCTCGCTTTTAGCACGCTCTTTTTCTGCACTTGTTTGCTTAAATATGCATGAAACGAGACCATCGAGACACATGGCAAGAAGCAAGTCGAAAAATTAGACCAGTTACTTTCGCGCCACTAGACAGTAAGTATGCCGCGCATTGAAGGACGCCACACTGGAGGGGACTGATTTTGACAAACTGGCATACCGCCCTGCCACGCGCATCGAAATGACAGGTACACGGGCATTCCTACATTTCGCCGTCCAAAAAATGCGACCGCTGCCGCCTCTGGGTATCGAACCCGCGACCCTGTAGCCAACAACGGAGTCATAGCCGCCGAACCACAGCACACAAGGTCGCTGAGTCAGCAGTTTCCGGAGAGCCGCACTGGAAATCCTCTCTGTACGGGCGGCAGTGTAATCCACTTTTTCCGCGTACACGCGGTTGCACGGCTTCCGCTCGTGGGGGAATCCCGAGGCGTAACGTGGATCCACAGGAATCACTGTGCAGTAGCGCTTCCACACTAAAAACAAATAAGAAGTTGTCAACAACACGTATTGACGCTACATTTGCAATCCTCGCTGCTCATATCTTGACTGAGTCAACAGCTGGAGCGGAGGCCTAGGAGCGGCCGTCAATCTCCATGGCATGGCGCTGACAATTTTCTTGTTTTTTTTTCTTCTCCATTTTGCTTTTCGTCTACAGAAAGTAACAGCGGCTACTGCGAAACGTGTTTTAAGCACATTGCCCAGTACGTATGACAGCTCGGCGACCAACATGATCCGTTACACCTCTGAAAGAATGGCAAACCAAACCGTCGCGTTGCTGCTCGTGAGGATGTACTTTTCTTGAACGCCGTCTCAAAGGAGACACCAGAAGTTTCACTATGGCGAATCAGAGGCGTTTACTACTGAGGTGGCACTGCAATGCAAGCAGTCGCAACCCGAACAGAGTGAATGAACCATGTAAAAGATCATGACATGTGAGTAGCTCCGCAGCGCTCGGGTGTTCGACCCAGAGCTCTTGGATCATACCAGCTGGGAAACTCCCCTTCAAAAAGTGACTAGTCCCAGCGGCCGCTTTCCGGGGGTTTACGGATGGAGGCGCCGTCTGGAAGCGGCCAAAAAAAAAAAAAGCTGCGCCTTAACTCGTTTTAGTTCTAAATTCATCTCTCTGACTTATATCCATGGATTTTTCTAATGCATCTGCTTCAATGATTTTGTTGTCAGGCAGTTGTTCGTTCATCAACAATCTCGAAGTGTACAACTTGAACATAGCTTACGTAACTGACCACTGGCGTCGCGACGACCCGTAACCCCCCGAATTTCGGCCAACTCAGACCGCCGATTTCTCATACATGGACCCTATGGGAAGTTTCGCAACAGGTAAGAACGACGAGCTCTGGTCTTACCCAGGTAATGCTTTGCTAAAGTACAATTCCCAAGGCGCCTGACTTCAAGCAGTGTAGTGTGTGTGGGGGGGGGGCGGAGGGGGGGAGAGGGGGGGGGGTCTCGTAGCCCCCCTTTCGAGCTTTGCTGGGGTGAGAACAAGAGCCTCACACCTCTGAGAAATTAGGAACGCTGGTGATGGTAGATGGGTCTAACAGCGTGGCCCAGAAGCAAACCCGGTACTGAGCTGCATATTTTTAACGGGGGCTGTACGTAGTACTGAGCACCGCTAGTGCACCTGAAAGGCGGCTTTCCCATCAAGCGGGATCTATATCGGTACTGCATGGATAAATCAGGCCGCGCAGCTCCTGGCGCTGCTCCAAGCCACAGATGCCGGCTACACATAACACTGACGACGAACGACGCGGGCTGGCGCCACGCGGCTGCCGGCGGTGCAGGGACAGGAAAAGGAAAGAAGGCGAGAGAGAAAGAGAGAGATAGATATAAAAAAAAAAACAGAGATAGAAGGGCTACAGGAAGCAAGAGTACGGGAAGAAAGCCGGACTCGTGTGCACTTCACCGCAAGTGCTCGTCCTTTTTCGGAATTCAAACGTCGCGAGCGATGATGAAATTTTCCACGATTAATGCGCAAGGCGAGGCACCAGTGCGGCATAATTTTTGGACACTCGCGGAGGAGTCCCGCGCGCCGTCGAATCGCAAGTATATGAAGAAGCTGGAGTCACCGGGAAGGGGGAACATTCGAGTAAACTTACGTAATCGGCTCATCACGCAATCTCGTACGTATATACGTCGGACAAGAAGAAATCGACATCCTCGTTCCTGCACGGAGAGTAGTGTGTGCCACTGGCGTAAGGCGCCTCGCTGAATGCGATTTCTTAACACGAGATTATCAGCTGCAGAACTTTCATTTACCGTTTCGACAGCCCTATTCATTAGCACTGTATTAAAGCGGCATAAGCTCCACGCTAGCCGAGATTTAACTACGACTTCGCACGATCTGGAATTGTATGACAAGAACTGACACAGAGCTTCCTTTGTCTCTGTCGCTTGCGCCCTTCTGTGTCGTCGTTCGAGCCACGCGTATGTTTTCTACAGTCGGATGCAAGTCAAGAAAAAAGCGGCTTTCTCCCGTCCAAGCCCCTGCCCTCCTTCAAGCCAATGGCGCCGACCGATTCTCATCACCTTACTAGCGTGGCAATGCAGGGAGTGGCAGAAGAGGGGGGGGGGGGGGGGGGGGGGCAGTCTCCTCCCTGCAGTGTGGGGGCTAGTCCCCTACTGCACTGTCACGCTAGCTGGTTCATGAGAATCAGCAAGCTCCATTGTCTGGAAGGGGGGGGGGGGGGGCTTTGACGGGGAAAAGCCACTTTTTTCTTGAGTTGTATCCGACTGTAGTTAGAGTTTCGTTCCACAGGGCGAAAAGAAGGCGGCGGGGGCACTCACCGGCGCCACAGGTGGACACCTCGGGTGGCGGGCCCAAGAAGAGCGACGCACGGGGGCGAGAACCAGACACCGGAACCAGGTGGGCCAGCCTCCGGCGGAAGTCACGGGTCTAGGCTCGGCTGGAGGGTCCGTCCACTGCACGCCGCGTCCGACGAAGGGGTCAGCGAGGGCGAGAGTACAACCACTTCTTGGGCCATGGTCTCCAGGACTGCGAGGGGGAAGAAGAAGACGACGGAATAAGACGCAGGCGCACGGAAAGCCCCAGCAGAGACTCACTACCGCCAAACGCCGGAACGACCGAGCCGGCTGAGACACCAGTATTGATCGGGTATGGATAGCAGCATGCGTGACGACAGCGTGAGTCAGGCTATGTAGGTCAACCGGGGTTCCCCACACTAGATGCCACGGTCGTCCTCGAATGGCTTTTTCAACAACCTCGTCGTGTTTCGTAATGCCGCACAAGCTAAACTGGTGACGGCTTAACAGTGACCATATATCGACAGTGTTGAAGTAATACTTTCTGACGGGCTAGTAGATACAGATCTTTCTTGACAGGCTGTGCGCTAAATAGAAGTCCAAAGGAAAAAAGCGCTTCTGTCCTGTAGTCTCTGCTTTTTTTTTTTTTTTCTGTGAACGTCTATTTAGCACGCAGCCTTTCAAAAAATATATCGACAGCGGCCCACATTACCGATCGGGAACAAATTTCCAGACGTCCATAACAAACTCGATGGGCCTAGAACCAAATAGCGCGCGGAGAAGGCAAGCAATGATATTGTGTATATATACACGCAGCCGAGCGCATCCGGTATTACTTCCGCATTGCACCGAATTCATTACGCACCTCCGAACCGCGGGCACAACAACGTTTCCAATGCAGCTGCGCAGCAGTGCCTCGCCTTCCTCCCAAGCTACAATTGCCACAAACGCTCCCGAGCTGCACCTCAATACCCATCATAAGCTTGGGCAACAGAGCGCTGGCGGCGTTTCCCAACGAGCGCTTAGCGACGGCAAGCCCCAAGGCTACCACCAGCTTGTGACGACAAGGACGCGCACTTTCAATGCCGCCCTTCCCTTCCTTCCTTCCTGGCAGCGGACGTCGACACACCGCCACTGCTTCACTGCTGTGCACGGGGAAGGCGAACGGGTGCGCAGTGACGTTTCAGGACAAGGTCAAGTGACGCCACGGTTGTCCTCATTTTGAGCAACAAAATATTGTTCGAGTAGGCGGTCTATCAAACAAAAGACAGCCAAAACTGGAAACGAGATAAAAGATGCTAGCCGGCCGCGCAAACTGTCGCTTGTTCTCTGGACGCCAGATCTTCATCCGGCGGGAACAAAGGTACTATCAGCGATAAATGAAACGAGAACAAGACGTTTGAGCCACGAACAGCAAAATAAAAAAGCTCTTAGCCAGGAGAAGCTCAATACTATCTCAGATTACTTCAACTACAAAGATGCGCAGACTTCTTCAGAAGTGATAATCAACATAGCTTGTATTTCTTATCCAGGAGCAAGTATGTTGGTGTTTTTTTGCAGCGACCTCTGTTTTCTTATTTGCGTTTCATTCGCTGCTGATAGTACAGCCAGGGTGACAGATAGGTACGATGAAATGAAGACAGGAGGGATAGGCGAGAGAATTACATCAAACAATCATGTCCAGGAATCGCACTCACACACGCTCGCGGTCTTCAAGGAGTTCGCTTCGGTTGTTTACGTAAGTACACCAGTCACACTTCGCGTCCTACAAATCAACTTCGTGCCACATAGCCAGTAGTTCTCGCTTTCAAGCTGTCGCTGACAAAAAAATTTCGCGAGGGCTTGGAAATGGAGAACGATCCGCCAAACAGACCGAAACGATACGCACGGCTGTTGGAAGACAAAGCCTCCAAAGACCCGAAAAGCTACTTTGCAAATCCCCACGCTAACCTCTACCCGAATGTCCCAACCTTGGCACGAAGCGGTGGAGTTGGGCGCTGACGTCGCGCTCGCGCGAAGCTATCAAGACAGAGAGAGTGGGGGCCGCTCCGCCACCCATCTTTTGCGCAACCCAGCGCCGACGGCGAAGCGAAAGAAAAACACCACCCTTGCCGCAGCAAAACAACTATAGGAGACAGGCAGCGGCTGCAGCGCTAAGTGCCATAGCGATAATACAAAGAAAGGGAGGAAGGGAGAGCAGCCGCTCAAACGATCGGCCGCCCATTGTCATCGCGTAGAAAGCGACGGTGGCGGAGAGGAAACGCGCTCGCGCGGCTGCGGCGGCCGACATACGCACCCCAAGGTCCGCGCGCGCGTCCTTGGCCGCGAGAGAAGTTCGGGCGCCAGCAGGTATAGCTCCGGCCTTCCTTGGGAGACGCAAATAGCGGACGCCCCTCGGCCAACAACCAAGAAGAGAGCCTTCCTGGCACACACGCACGCATCGACAGAGCCTACGCGAGGTAGCCCAGGGGTCATATACGCGCTCGCGCCAACCAACGTTGACGGCCACGGGTCTCGCGAAGCTGCTGCATCTCGAAGCGGAGGGGGTTTCCCTTGGCGGTGGGCGTCGTCAAGAAACACGTGAATGTATATGCGTGCCAAGAGCGATCTGGAAGGAGCGTCCTTCCCGTGAAAGCGACTAAGAACGGAAACGATGGTGGAAAAAAAAAAAATGCCAAGACTAAAAACCTATAAACTGAATGAGGCGAAATGTTCGATAGCAATGGGGTTTCAGGAGGGCGTGAAAAAAACTCCCAAGGTAACCGACATTATTCGGGGGAACTCTTGGGCAGTGCCCCGTAGTAAACATGTCAATAACTGCCAACTTTGAGACCATGCTGGCTGTGTCCGCGGAGGGAACAGCGCGATTCTTGCATTCTAGAGCTGGCAAGGAGAATAACCACTGGGTTCCGTGGACGGCCATGCTCGACCCCCTCAGCCTCGCTATTGCACCTATACTTTAAAACATCATACGCGCTTTCTTTACGCAGGAATTTTTTATTTTTTTTCGGAACTAAGCAGGAGGGACACCAGCGTGCACAAAATCCGAGCTGTTGTTTTTTCTTCACCCTGCTATCAAACGTTTGCCTTATTCACGAGGGTGCAACTGAAGAACGAAGCGGCGAATGTCCCTAAAAGGGGGCCCCCATCAGCCAATGGCGTGGACCGATTTTCATGCTATGAGAGACGCCGTAGTGAAGGGCTCCGGAAATTTAGACCACCTGGGGTTCTTTAACGCGCACCGACATCGCACTAAGTTAACCCGTTGTCAATCCCCTTACACGATACAATTGACTACGACGTCACGAAAACCGATCTACGCTATTGGCTGCAGGGCCCCCTTGGATGGGCACCTGCCGCTTGGTTCTTGAGTTGTGCTGCAAAGTGGCCTCGTGTAACTAGAACTTTCCGCTTCGACAGGATAAGCTGCAAAAGGGAAGCGCCTGCGCGGGGAGCGAGCACGCAACCGACTTCTGCTGCCTCTCAACACGACGCCGTTCACGAAGCTTTTTACGGCTTGCCACTGGACATCTTCTACATGGATGCGTGTTAAAACTGTGTTCATGGCAGGCAACCGTCCGGCGCACCTATATCAGGTCAGAGAGGTAGCGACCTTCATTTGCAGCGGCAGCGCTCGCTATACCTCCGGATGCGAAGTTAACATGAAGTACACGCGAAAACGCGAAATCTAGCCCAACGTCCAACCGAGTAAACAGCACAGCCAAAGAGACTCCCGCGACGCTGCGCTTGTGACATTCGTTTAAGTGCTCGAGAGTCACGACAAGACCCACGGGCGGACGACGCAACATGTCCCCTTATTCCCGCATTTCCTGTCAGCAGACGACAGAAGCCAGAGACACAGTGTCGTCATTAAGAGAAAGAAGAGAGGAAGGAAGAAAGAAAAAACGAATGAACAAACAAAAAACAACCGGGTCGAGAGGACGAGAGAAAGGAAGAGATAAAGACGGCTAAGCAGGTTTACTGTTAGGCCGAGTAGCAACAAAACAAACGCAATAGTGCAAACAATGACTGCAAAACAATGCTAGGGATGCCACAAAACGAAGAAGCGACAGAGGTCTAGAGAGAGAGGGGAAACTAAGAGAGCGGAGGAAGATTACGCAACGCGCCCGAAGGTCGAGACCATTTGGAACGGCGCCGCATGAAGAGAAAGACAGACACGTGCGCGACGGCTGTCCAACACAGAGCGCGCGCTCACGCACAGTCTGCCCGCCGCAGCCTACGGTGGGATCCCGCGTCGTTGGAACGGTGCCACTTTGTCGAGATCCCGACCAGGCCCGGGGTTTACAAAGCCAGTGCCAGGACTGGCCCATAAAGATAGCGCTCGGGCTCGGCATCCCCGCAGCTGACATTGTTTTAATGCAGTGCCTCTTTTTTTTTTTTTTTTTACATCTCATGGCTCTGGTCCCCTGTGACAAGGTCTGTGGTATACCGGGTGTCCCAGCTAAATGTAACCAAACTTTAAAAAAAGGCGCAGTGAAACCAACTCAGGGTTGTACATAGTCGCGTGGCCTAGTCTTGAGTATTTTTTTCGCCCTTCAAAGTTAATTAATTAGTTATGTTTAATTAGCTAATTTTTTAATTATTAACTTCAGGAAGAAAGTGTCAATGCAATGAAAAACTGCTAGTAGTGCTGTTTCCGTCAAGTTACCATTTACCTGGCTTGATTAATTGGCCTTACAAGAAAGTTGTCACGTGACCAGCTGCTCGCTCACTTCTTTGCCCCAATGTGCACCCAAAGCCTCATCGAGGAGAGGACTTCAGAAAAAATGGATTTTATTCTTTAAGGCGCGTCTTGGGACGTTGAAGTGGCACAGTTGTCATGTGGAAGCTTTTTCTTATTGTGCGGGTTATGGTTAAAGGCCCGTAAGAAAACTACTTTACGTAAATATTACTTTGCTGCAGATGTCTCAGTAAGCTGTTTCTCAAAGCGATCTACAACTTTTCCATTAACACTTTGTTCCTCAAGTCAATAATTAAAAAGCTAGTTAATTAAGCTTAACTAATTATTCAACCTTGAAGAACGAAAAAATACTGCAGATTAGGTCACGCGACTCTAAACAACCCTCATTTGGTTTCAGACGGCTAGGACACCTCGTGTTTTTTAAAAGCTTGGTTACATTTAGCTGGGACACCTTGTATATGCGGGTTTAACGTCCCAAAGCGACTCAAGCTATGAGGGACGCCGTAGTGAAGGGCTCCGGAAATTTCGACAACCTGGGATTCTTTAACGTGCACTGATATCGCATAGTACTAGAATTTCGCCTCCATCGAAATTCCGACCGCCGCGGCGGGATCGAACCCATGTCTTTCGGGTCAGCAGCCGAGCGCCATAACCACTGAGCCACCGCGGTGGCCCCTCTTACAAGGTTCGGCATCTTAATTAAGAAATTAAATGCAGGTTTCGACCTTACATATGTCTGCACCGCTCAACTTCGCCTTTATTCAGCCTGAAGAGATATATATTCGAAATTCTTGCCGCGCAAATGAAAAATAATTATAATACCTTTCTGTAAAACACACTCTGACAAAAAGCTGCAAGAACAAAAACGCTACCCACACATTTAAACGGAAGTCAAAATGATGCCGAAAGTACTTGGTTACTACCATTTTTTGGTATATTTGAGGTGCGATTACTTCGCGACATCAATGCAAATTAAAGAACCGCAGGCGTTCTAAATTCATCGAAGCCCACCACTTCGACATCTGTCATACATACGCTGACTCGTTTTGGGATGTCAATACCTCATAAAACCATAGCATTATTTGAATTATCACGTTAAAGCAGATTTGCGTTTCGTTTGACACGACGCTGCGGACCGTTTCGATACAACGACGCTTAACTGTATACACTTGGACTATAGCGGGACGCGAAATGCAGACGGTTCAACTCGGTATGTATAACGAATCTGCGACGTTGCACTAAACACTAGAACGCGCGGCGAGTCCGGATATATTTGCCGGACGTTGCTGGAAAAAGTTTAGTGAAACCGAGCTGCATCTTTCGAAAGTCTGAGTGGCCTCGGAAGACCAAATTTTCCTTCTTTTTTTCTCTCTAACGACGCCGAACAGCTTTCGCCGCAGACGCAGGCCACGAACAGGTTTACGATGCAGGGACGGACGGAGAAGTCGTTCAGCTCCGGATGCAGTCTTCACCTCGTCCGCGGCGTAAATGCACGCGGACCTTCGCCCCTAAGCGATTGCAGACAGCTAAAAAAAAAAGGAAAATAAGAAGCGCTAAGCAAACGGCTATCAGAATCTCTTCCGGCGCCACCCGGGTGGAGAAAGAAATGCTCGAACAAAAACGAATCTCGAGCTTCGAGTCGCACACTATATATCGAGTACGCAACAGCGTCCTAACACATATCGCCATATACATTAACTCCTATACTCGGTTTATTTATAGTCTGTATAGAGTGTCTATACGGTCCTGTATAGCTTCTTGTGTAGAAACCTATACAGACGCATATTTATTTATTTTTATTTTATTTATGTACATACTGCAGACCATGGTTAGGTCCAAGCAGGAAGGGCAGGTTCACAAAAAGCAAAATTATAGCAACAAAAATACAATAGCATATATACAATAGCAGTGCCGCGCCAATTCAGAGTGGCTGGTGTAACAGCCATCGTTCTTTCTCCTGTACGAAACACGCGTTTTCTACCTCAGTAGTCAAAAGCTGCCTTTACTCGAAAACCGCGGCAAAACACCTACCTGCACGGTTAGACAACAGTGACACTCAGGCGAGAGAGCTGACTCAGCCAACCGACGGAGAGTACGCAGCGCTTGAGCACATGACCGTTCCTGCATGCGGTTCGCAGCGCCAAACTCTACCGCATACCGCCGAGGTGACGTGTGTCCTAAATATAACAGCAAGTTCTGCTCGCTTACGAAATCAAAATATATATACCGAATTGCTTAGCGCACACAGGCCGAAATCGCGTGCGGCTAATTTGGAAAGTCTGTTTGTCGACTGAACATGTCCGGCTACGTTTCACTGCATGTAAATTATCTTACTTATTTTTTTCCTGTGTTCAGGAACAGCCCACCGAAAGGCGCCAAGTTCATTACGCGATGTAGACGTAAACCGAATCTGTAAACGCTTCCGTAAACGTAAACCCTAACTCGGCGAATATAAACGGTGGCAACGTTTGAAATCCAACCTATGTTACGCTAGCAACGACTATACAGTTGACCGATGCAGATGTGTGCTGACCCTAAATGCCAGCCGCCAACAAAGCAGTACAGAATTCCAATGCCAATGTCGACACGGAGAGGCATGCTTGTAAGCGCTTCCCATTAGGAAACAGATCAAAATTTATCATGCACAGAACTTAAAAACCTGCCTGCAGCGCTCACAGCAGATCGACAGTCAAAACGCGCCATCGTGGTCCGGTCCCATCACTCACTGCTTAATACTTCACCGCCGTCGATGTAGGCTCCCTCCCCACCCGCCCATTTAACGAGCAGCGCCGGACCGTCCGCCCATTTAACGAGCAGCGCCGGACCGTCTATTGTTCGAAGGCCCATATAAGGGGGCCATACGACCAGGGCCGCTCACGGCAACCCGACGTGAGCCATAGATGAAAAGGGGAGCGCGCATGCACGTACAGCGGGAACCTTGGACGCGGCCGGGCGGACCTCCTAACCTTGGCTGCAAGCGCCACACGAAATCACGCGTCTGTTGTACGGGTTGCGCGCTCCAGTGCAGACGCTGCCGCCGCACGGGGGTCGCCTCGCATCGGCGACGATGATGGCTCCAGCGGAGACCAGTCAGCCCCGTTACACATTCGAAACATACGAGGGTTTACGCCGCCGGAATGCTGGAGTGCCTGCGTTTGAAAGCCGCTGATTTACGCCGCACTGTTTACGCTGGAACCGCGGCGGTAGACGAATACGGTTTATCCGAATACCCGGATGATACGATTTCCTCGCGACTACGGAAAATATCGCTATCACCGAGGCTTATAAATAGGGCACCAAATGAAAGAAAGGTTTCACTAAAACAGCTACTCTGACTGAAAACCCGTTTAGCACAGACAGAGACCCCAAGGCTCTTTGGTCGGAGTTTAACGGTTAGGTACCGTCAAATTTTGAACTTGGTGTACTCCAACGTAAGTTGGCACAGATATACAGCAGCACATCAGATCACTGCGGCAATTACGATTTGCGGCGCCGAAGTGGAGAAGCAACGTTGACAGTTTCTATAAGAAAGTCAGAACGAATTGGCTGAATTATAAGCCAGCTAAAAGCGTCGTTCGAGACGCTTCGCGAGATTTCTGCAGTTAACGTATGTCCTCCGTGCGACTTCACGAGAATATCACAACATTAAAAACAAATAAGCTTTAATGCATCATGTTTTGAAGAAAAAAAATGCGAGGCTAAATGGAGGAGTCGTGTTACGACAATTTAGAAGACAGCTCTACCAGAAGTTGGTTGGTTGGTTTATGGGGTTTAACGTCCCAAAGCGACTAAGGCTATGAGAGACGCCGTAGTGGAGGGCTCCGGAAATTTCGACCACCTGGGGTTCTTTAACGTGCACTGACATCGCACAGCACACAGGCCTCGAATTTCTCCTCCAAAGAAATTCAGCCGCCGCAGCCGGGATCGAACCCGCGTCTTTCGGGCCAGCAGCCGAGCACCATAGCCACTGAGCCACCACGGCGGCCCTACCAGAAGTCACGTAAGGCTAATTCGGATATCGTGTCTATTGTGTTCGACGGAAAGAAATAAAAATTAAACCTCAAGGGAGTTGTACAAGGTCACTTTCATTTCGTGTTCTAGCGCTCATTCCACAGGAGATAGTTTTCTACCGTGATGAAATTTTACGCGGTTACATGTTCGAATTTGCGACCTCGCTTAGGTAATCCGCCTGCTGATATATCCATCAGCACGCAACACACGCCCGGTTTCAGCAGGCACAACCATCCTGCGCAGAGTCGCACCAAAAACGGAACTGCGTGAAATTTTCAACTCCACACTATCCCTTTCAGGCGCAATTTTTCGTTTTTACTGAAATCAATTATATTTTCACCTATGTAGTATATTCAGGCCTCAAGAAAGGAAATTTGTCCGTTTTTGAACGTGAAAGACCAGCCGGTAAATGTTTACAACAATGTGGAGAATTCCGTACAAAGTGTCAGATTTGTTAGAAATAATAACATCGAAATGTTCTCATGTGTCATGTAAACACCCTAGGGATCGTTGAATCGCTTTGTGTTTCGAACACTCACATTACGCTCCAAATTGAGCAAAAACCATCGATGTTCTCGCTCGCGGCAAAATCTGTCTGCACAAAACCGGCGGACGAAGTGCTACCTAGCTCACTTTAATGTTAAATATTATTTACTTCATTCGCTACATGGTACAAAAAAGCAACTTATTTGCATGAAGAAGGGTTTTCAATTTGCGTGAAGTAATAAAATCACTTGTAAGTGCTACAGTTTCTCAGAAAAAGCTGTAAGTTTGCCGCTTACACAATTGTGTACAAAGTGCCTGAAAGGGCTATAGTCGGATACAGCCAATGACGTCGATCGATTCTCCCGCTCAAACTCTCCCTTCAGACCTCAACGCCATTGGCTGGACAACCTTCATTGAGGGACATCTGCCGCTTCGTTCTTGAGTTGTATCGAACTATAGTTCAATCACTCTATTATTTTTTTATTCAGTTCATACTTAACAGTAATATACATTCAATGCATAGGTTCGCACACTGTCACTCGTTTACTTTTGCGGACACAGGTAAAACCCAATACCCAGGACATGTAGAAGGCAATCATAATAATCAGCATCAGGCGATGCGATAAGACAGGCAGAAAGGCGCCCACATATATATGCCCACATATATACATATATATATACATATATATATACATATATACATATATATATACATATATACATATATATATACATATATATATATATATATATATATACATATATATATATATATATATATACACACATATATATGCCCACATACATATGCCCACATATATATGTGCCCACATATATATGTGCGTGTCAGCGCAGTGACGCAGCAAAGGTATTCACGCACCACCGACATGAACTCGGTCTGCTCATTCAGCAGGGTATGAATTGAGATCAAAAGACACGCGCAGACTTGTGAAAGACGCAAGCCACGACGACACACACAATACCACGCATTATCGCCGTCATTCAACGCTCGTTCCACACAAGGTGGAGGGATAGCGAACCCCGACGACTCTGCAAAGGCCGCACGCATGCAGATACCATCGTTGCCTTGCGGCGAAAGCATAATCTTACGAGCTGCAGCGCGACCTACTATCGAACGCTCAAGGCTGCGCTATTGAGTTCGCTTATTCGGCACCACCATGTCGTGCGCACAAGCCTAAGCAATGGCGCCTTCTGGAGCGCGAAGAGCCTACCACCTTCCACGGTGTGCCACGCCTTACTCAAATTAAATATTCCAACAGCGATGCTACTAATGGCCTGATCGCGAAATAAGTGCTGGCCTCGACTTAGCATGCAGGCGATGCCCGCACAAGCGACTGCTGAATAACGACCCTTCAGATATCGCAGTGAAATCTGCTATTAGTGCACAAGGATATATGTTAACGTATTCCTCGTTTGGTCGGCCAGACTGTCCAGATCGTCGGTGACGCGAGTACAAGTAGCAGAAGCAGTAGGGAGCAGCAGAGCCACTGTATGAGGCAGCACTTACACTATATGCGAACTAACGCAGTCAAATGTCCGCAACTCGGGAATGATAACCAGCGCAAAACAAACATGGCCAGAAGGAAGGCGGGCAGGTCGTACTATGCAGGACTGCAACTGAGTTAACGTAAACGACATAACGGATGCATCACCACCATGATGCAACCGTTAGCAAGAGAGTATAGTAGGGGTAGGACAGTGGCTGGTGCGTTTGAAATAGTAACTGCTAAAGCGTTTAGCTGGCGTAATCGGCGGCTCGACATTTCAGGCATAGTTAATATGCCTGCACACCGTGGCGGATTTAAGGGACCCCCCCAGATCGCCTCTCCAAGAGTCATCCACAAATCCGCCCCTGCCTGCAAATCAGTTCAACGTTTAGCTAATATGGCAACTATTAACTAAGTTCTTACCTAACAATTCAACAAGAAGTTAACCTTTAACAAATTAACACGCCCGAAATATCGTGCAACCAACAGGCGCAACGAAACACATTAGCCGAATCTCCACAAAGCTGCCGTCTCAAGCCGAGGGAATCAATGTCTCCCCTCCAACGCCGTTTCCCTTCGTGGCACTGGGGCGCTCACCCGGGTTGAGATGAGCCTCGTTGGGGCATAGCGGGAGAGGGAAGCCAATGGGGGGGGAGAGCAGCGGCGCAGCGCGGGAGCTCCGCGCGCCTCGCTGACGAAACCAGCTGGATCTCTGCCGCGGCGTTATTATCGCACCAGCCCCAGACTGCCAGCCAAGGTCTGAACCGTGCGCACTGTAGTAGGCACCGGGCTCCCACCGCGCGTTCAGAAAAGGGGATGCGGTGTCCTGCGTTTCTGTGCGTGCGTGCTTCACCCACCCATCTCCCTCGCTGGCACGGCAACCCACCGAGAGGGAAAAGGAGGGTGGTGGGGTGGGGGCATGCCGGGCCTGCTGCCGCCAGCCCGAAAACAACCGACGGGTATTCGAGACGGGCTAGCCCCGTGACTCGGGATAGACTTTTCCTCCCCAAGCCGACCGACCCTGCCCGGCTTTCGAGCGCGCGGCGAACGCAGGAACTACGGGTGGTGGGCCTCATTACACACAGCAGTGGGGAGAACGCACGGGGAGGAAGACGGAGGGGTTTCCCCGACTCTTGGCACGAAAACCGGAGAGAGAGAGAGAGAGAGAGAGAAAGCTATTACGGAGGGGAACAGCCGCGACTATACGCTCGTATGTACACACAATATCAAGCGGGGGGGGGGGGGGGGGGGGGGACAAGGCCAGAAGATAACGAAATGTGCACACTGTGCAGGAGGCTGGTGTAATCTGGTGTGTGTGTGTGTGTGCTGGGGGGGCTACAACTCGTGCCCCATTCTCGCCTACCTCTACTCTTCCGGTCTAATCTGCTGGTGCGTGGACTTCCGCTGTTCATTCGTTGCCGTATACAGTCATGACACCGGGGGATCAGCTGTGCAACAGGCGACCTTTCGCCGCGGTTACACCACCAGCCCGCCCGGACGACTGCGACTTTTCCACAGGCTAGAGGTGGCGTACAAACTTGAGCGGAGGAGCGCCAATACACGCTTTTCTAACCTCTCAACGCCTTTGCGAGAGCTCTTCGAAAGCCACGAAGAAGTGTTGATAAATGTTTTTTCGTTTCTTTTCTTTTTTAACAAAACGCTATACGGTGAAAAGTGTGAAAATGGTCACAAAGACGTCACCTCACCACAATATGGAACTCTTATCGAGGAAGCCTGCGCGGGAGCCAGCTATACTGAAAAGCAAGCACGGTATACCTTTAAATAAGCGACGACGAAGGCGGTTTTCAAGTCAAACGCGGCATCGGGAGGACCTGCGACATTCAGAGTTCGTTGCTCGCCGGCTCCAAGCATCAGTGTTCAGACCTCTTCAGAAACGAATAAAAGAAAGAAACGCAGAGCGTGTCGAAGTGTCCGCAGATCCAAAAGCAAAGAGGCGACAACTAGACTCTACTCTCGACTCGGAAAACCAACGACGCGCACACGCTCTGCGGCGGTCATTAAAAGCTGGGACAAAGTGGACAGCAGCAGCGGGCCATGCCCCAGAGCCAGTTTCAGCGTCGAACTAGGCCTTCTGCCGAGCAACAGCAGGCGCGCCGCGGAAAGGAACTAATCGCCAAAAATGTAGGGCGCAGGCAGTTTTCCACCGAGCCGTGCGTGCGCCTGGAGTGCGCAAGGCGCCTGCACAACACGCCCGGGTAGAGTGATAACGGCGCGCGCGCGCGCGCAGCCATCGACTCCACTGCGCGACCTCCATCGAACGCATGCCGACGGAGCAGCTGCGGTGCAAGAAAACAAAAATAGAAAAAGAAAACGAGATTCGCGCACAGGCACAGCTAGTTTGCCTGCCACGGCTCGTAGTATGTAGACCGTGTCTGTTAAGCAACCAGGAACAAAAAAAAAAAAAAAATTCGCCATGGGGCTCAGCGAAATGATCTGTGGTCGAAAGGGCTATGGATATCAAATGGCCTGTGGTGGAATTCGGCGAACGCTGCGCGCATGCGCTGAACGAACTTCGCTTTTCGCTCGGCTCTGGGAGTTTCTGCGACAGTTTCGTTCTTCACTGAAGCAGCAGCGCCGCGAATAATTTATGCCCTGGAAAAAGCATGCCGTCCGATCCCGACAGGGGGGGGGGGGGGGGGGAAGAAAAAAAAAAGTCAACTGTGGAGCGCGCTATTCCTTCCAAACAACGTTTCAATGTATAAGGCATAAGCAAATACAAGCCTCCAACTTTCCCCAGACGGGCGTTTGTGCAATTCCTTTCCATATCTTCGTGGCACCACAACATCGCCGAATCGACCGGCCTCGAAGTCGTCGCCAGCCGAAGAGAAGTTTCGGGCGGGATGACTTGGAAGAAAGCCAACTCCTCAAGAGACGCGCCAAGCATAGCCGCCCAAAGATTCTGCTTTTTTGAGTGCGACAGATTGCGTCACATCGCTTCCCGTACCAAAACCTCACCCCCAACCCCTTTTTCCCTCTCCAGACAAGAATATTGATGAAAGCCTCCTCACAATCAGTCTTCACGGAGGCAAGCACGCTTTCCGTCTTCCCCAGTCTCAAGCCGGACGATTTAGAAGGAAACACCGCGCTTGCGATACTATTTGCCGCCTGGAAAACTCACGACGGCAATGACATTTGCGAGAAAGCGGTCGCGCAACTTTCATAAACGCTGACAGCTATCGAAGAAATCACCGGCGAGCCTTCCTGCATGACGAAACACGGTAGCAACGACTGCAGCAACAACAACACAACACACGCATTAGATCATTACTGTTCCACGCGATGACAACAAAATATTTCCCTTTTACAGGACACGCAAGACGTGCTTTGTTCGTCGGCGGCCAATATAAGCGCTGTTGAGTACTTCATGGCTCAAGTTTTTGGGCGAATTAAAAGCAAGTCAGTGCAAGTCACTGATTACTGTCCACAATACTCTGTAATGCTTCGCTCGTAGACAACAACAACAACAACAACAACAACAACAACAACAACAACAACAACAACAACAACAACAACAACAACAACAACAACAACAACAACAACAACAACAACAACAACAACAACAACAACAACATTAAGTTCATGCAAGCGATGCAAGCCTGAGAGACAGTAACGGTGCTTTGCGCAGCATCACTTGCTCAGCGCATATTGTCCGTAGAAGACATCATTTTTAAGAAAGAAAGGTTAAAACAAACAACAATACACTAAGCACAGCAACAGTGTTCACGGAGCCCAATCAGTGCCGCGGCCCACCAAGAGGAGAAACCACCCGAGGATACCGCGCTTAATCACTTCCCTCGTAAACACTTCCTCAATCCCCGAGCAGCTTCAGCGACCCTCTTACTTTCGAGCGTAGCGAAGACAAATCCACGGAGAAAGGCGAGATCACTCCGCCTAATATGCACCACTAAGCCGGGGCCGCGCAGCAACACAAGAGGCAATGCAGTGCATAGCGTCGCTACCAGTGGCGCTTCGATAACAGCGCGCTACCAGTCGGCCCAATTACGCAGTGCACCCGACTGTAACAACCAGTGCGCATGCGGTGGGCTGTGCCGAGCACAATATGAATGCAGATTAAGAACGCCCATTTAAACAGCGGCCGGGTCTAAGGCGCTCTGCACGTGGGAGCGGTGCCCCACAGAAACGAGGTCTAACGACCGCGCTGCGCACTCTTCCTTCCTTCCTTCCTTTTTTTTTTTTTTTTTGACCAGAGATAAATACTGCTGGTTGACGCATTGCTCCGCAGCAGCCACTACACTGTGTTGCCATTGTAACAGACCGCGGGCCCAGCGGTAAGTCACTACAAGCGGTTGAAATATTCCGCTGCCCATTATCAACTCGGAGAATAACAGCGTTCTTCGGACGCATACGTATGCGGTCTTCCACGCGTAATTTAGAGACACTGGTGGAGCAATAGACTATCAATCTGGCGCCACAGCATATCACGCGCGAGCTGTAGACAGCGCAGCTCTGTGGATTTAATTTGACTATGTACCGAGCTGCCCTGCTTTTATCTGGTGCTGACGAAATTCGCTAAACGAACTAACGCTATACGCGCTCGAGTGCGAAGCATGGAATTTAACGCAGAAGACGACAACCGCTGGTTCTGTGAAATACGAAATAGCAACTCGAGCTTGTGTGGCCACAGGATTCAATAACTACAAGAACGAACTTTCGCAGAACAATTCCGGGCTTCTTTTCTCGCCAGTACAGCTGCCCTCACAATTCTTCAAAGTTTCTCGTCTTCAGTAGCGTCGTAATGCGTTGCAATGGTTGCTTTGCGTCCAAACGCAGGCAATAAATATATATGACGGACGTCGATATGTCACAAGCATGGCTTAATAGCTTGCCTTTGGCCTTATAAAAAATAAAACAAAAATCGTAGCCGCGATCTCGACAGAACCATTCTAGCGATCCGGCTGGCACACTAACGCCTTTCCTGGCGAAGAGGGTTGAAATATTACGCATGAGCACTGTGAACTGCACGACTGAATAACACGCAATGAGACCATACAGCGCGAAACTATGCCCTCGTAAACCCTACCCGGTGAGAGCCTAAGGGAGTCGTGGAAACCTATGGGAGCCTCTCTTCGAGGCTGATGAGGAGCGACAGAGGAAGTTGTGAACTCCAACCACTGAACCGCAACACTCGGACACAGACGAGGCATCACAAACTACAAAATGTATCAGCCTGGCGTTAGCGCAGTTCTCTTACAATGTTGCCGCACCGACTCGCCTGGCTGACACTGTTGCATGACTGGGCTATACGTGAAACACCGGTGAAACAAAGATTCGTTAACTGATCGACAGGTTGCAGCTATATAAGCATCAGTGGGGATCTGCTCCCCTTGAGCGGATAAGCTCAGCCCAAAAGAATTTTCTCCATTACGCAACATTCGATGCTGAAGTGCCGATTACGCAACTATACCACCCGCCAGCAACTAAACGCTTTCCGGCACAATGGCGGTAGCACAGCACGTAAGGGGCAGAGCACCGAACATCGCTCACACATGGCAGGACATTAACACGAGCCGCAGCTGACAAAGGAAAAGAGGCCCGCCAGAAAAAAAAAAAGGCGGAAGGCTGAGCGAAGCCCCGGGGACTTTGACACCGAGCCAAGGCAAAGCCTAGGTACGTTGGCAAGACGGGCAGTCAAATTCGAGCCTGCAGCCTTGTTAAGCAGCCTGGCAAGACACATCGCGATCGGCTGTACGTCGACGCAATCCGTAATTGCTTCGCAGCAGGCGCACCAACAGCAAGCAGCCTAGCTGAGAAGAAACGACACTCGTATTAAAATATTGTTTCTTTAATGGCCACAGACCGGTCGCGCGCGCTGCTTTTTTTTTTTTTTTTCTCTTCCGTCACTATGCTACTGGCCGGTGGACGAGAACGATCAAGGAAGAAAACAAAAAGGCGCAAATGGAGAGGGGGGGGGGGGGGGGGGGGCAGAGGGCTATACGGAACGAAGGCCGAGAGAAACAAAATAAAAAGGCGGTCAGGCGAACACATGCGAGATGTGCGCAACACGTGGAGGACGAAGAGGACACGAGGGAAAAAGAAGAGGAAAAGAAAAGTACGCCGTGGCCTTGCTCCGGTTCGGGTTTGAAGAGGTAGGCGAGAACCACATAACGCTATCGAACGAGCCTGCGTTGCCTGCCTGCCCCAGCGCATGCAGTTGAGCAAGGGTTCGCTCCCTCGCAGTTGCAAAGTCGGCCGAGGCACGGAAGGCTTTCTCCTTCCCCTCTTTCTTCCCCCTACACCTCTCTCTCTCCCCATTCAGCATGCACGGGAGGCGCCGCACCGCTCGCCCGTCCGTCGGCGAGATGGCTTTTGTTCTTTCTTTACAAATTTTTGTTTCCCGACCTTTTGCTTTGTACCCACGGAAATGCACGAGAGCGGAGGGAACCCCAAGCGCGCAGGAAACCGGCCCCGAAGACACCCCCTCCTCTTCACCCCGCTAACGCGATGGAGATAAGGAACTTTAAAGGGCCTGCAGAACGGAGCGTCGTGACAGCTATCGGCCCCTTCAGCAACGGATGGGTGTTGCAGCGCACGACGTTGAAACAACCACCGCGCTATCGCGGACGCAGCCATAACGAGTTCATACATACGACTAGTTAGGGTGAAGTCGAACGTTCAAGGCTGGAATAAGGAAGCGAAACCAGCGAGAGAAAGACGAACTGGCGACCTAACCGGACGATAGAAGGGGCGAGTGCCTTTCGGGGAGCTTCTACACAGAGACGCGTTGGGTCAAGTGTTGCGCTTGCCGAGTCCTCGTTAAAGCGAACACAGCAGGAAGTAAAGGTGCCGGGTTACAAGGTAAAGTTAAAAGGTACAGGGATGCTCTTAACAGACCCTTCACACGCACAAAATGGAAGAGAAACTGCACCTGTTATATGCTCTCACAAGCTTGAAGCGCCGTCATGACCCATGTCCTCCCTGCTTAAGATTCACACGGTGCAAGACGGGGCGAATAGCAAGAAACGGACATAACAGCACAGTGCACAACAGTATATCGCTTACGCTTTGTCCATTCTTGCGTGCTCAGTTTGTCATCTTTTTGAAGTATGGTCCCTCAGCCTTGCGACGGAACATTAGCAGCCATTTTCAGCTTTTGTTTTCTCGTGTTGTCCCTGCTGACGCCACTGTTCACGCCATTAAAGGTTTTGTTAGCATCGCCCTGCGTATTACTCTCCTGCATTCTGAGTTCGTATCGAACTGATGCCTCATACGACATTTACTGACAGACTCGGTTCGAACCCGTCGTATACAGCCCCCCAGTCTCAAGAGTACCTTCGAGGGATAAGGATGCACTGCTTCGCGAAATGCAACCTTCCAGCAAAGGGGCACTGATGGACAGCAGCGACGGGGCCTCAACCGGAACAGCGCACTGCTGCCACTGCTGGACGCGCGGGGATCACTGCACGAGTGTTTCAAGACATCCAAGCAGTTCACCGCGTACCGCGACGTACCGAAACGGCAAAGATGGCGACCGTTCCACCTCGCGGCGCAAAACAGCGCATGCAAGTACGCGCGAACGACGTCAAAGACAAACACCCTGCGTTGAACGTCCCGACTGCGCGTACGGGTGCGAACGTCATGCTCATCATGCACAATGCCCCCCCGAACGCACGCCGTCACCTCGAACGAGACGCGCGTCACGGCGCACAACGCAAAGAGAACAACGGGACGACAGAGGCGTAAAAGAAGAGAACCGTCGACGGCGGACAAAGAGAAGGGCGAGGTGGATGGGAGCCGCTTTTTCTACGCGTATATGGTGGTGTATGCAGCGCATAGACATCGGCGCCCGCTCTTCCGAAGCCGAGTTTTTTCTTCTTTCTTGGGAGGGAGGCCCTCACCACGCTCGCAGGGTCCGGTCCGCCGGAGCCAGCTCCTTTCCACGCCCAAGAAATTTTCACGGGCCGTGGGAGAAGCCAGCGGCTCGGAAGAAAAACCACGCGTCAAGAAAGATGGCGAGCGAGGGGTTTGAGAACGCGGTTTTGTGGAGCGAAGCCTCCGAGCGGACGATGTATAGTGCAGAGGGGGAGATCCTCTAGCACGCATACATCCAGGACACACTTCGCGGGCATCGTACACAAACACACAGGGATTCTTCGCAATGGAGGACGGTGCCAGCTAGAGCAATGATGCTCCGTTTCTCAAAGAGGCGCGGCTTCCTTCGGGTGGGAACGGTCACACGGTACCCCGTCGCAACCGACTGACCGAGCCATGGTCGAGCTGGAGGTACAACCCTTTACTCTGCGAGCTTCCCTCACTTTGGTCACCACCGCTTCCGTGCATCAGCAAGGCTAACAGGTTTCGGTTAGGAAATTCACCTATGCTTCCTCCCAACCCAAGGGCTGGGAACGAAAGCCTGAAGAGGCGTGACCACGCGCCAAGTTGGAGCGCGCAGCTGGAAGCAGTAGCAAGATTTCTGCGTGCGGCCCCGTGTATCATAATTCATAACTCATCGCCCCCACGCTCCAACAGGGCTAACTTGAATCTTTTACCACGCAAGGTGTGCCGGATTGCTACGCATCTTGCGTAAGTTCGCACGGTACACTGCCAAGTCTGTTACAAGCCACGAGATTGACGGGTTACCGAGCTAGCACCTGGCGACCTGCCACATTAGCTTGTCAAAGAGCAAAGCAAATTTATTAGCCAGCACTACTGCTACTGTAGCAATGAGACATATATGAGAAGCAAGTAATGAGCCGGTCTAAATGGCTAGATGCGTACAGTACGATTAATTAACGCAACCCACCGAACTAAGCCCAACTCTTCTCGGAAGAAGTAAAAAAAAAAAGGAACAGCAATCGCGTCCAGGCTGGAGAAACACGAAGGTTACCCCGAAAACGCCCCAGTTGTTCGCAGTTCCTTTTCTGTTGCCCCATCCAATTAGCAATTAGCCAGAGAAAATAGCAGAGGCAGAAGAAGCAGCGTGCCCGTGCCCATTTTGCTTTTTGCCGCGCGGGATGTAGGCACCGAATCCAGCAGAAACGCAGCAGCAGCAGCGGCAACAACGTACAGCAGCAATCCATCGCCGCCGAGCACGAAATGCGCCCGGGATGCGACGGCAACGCGCGGGCGTGTCCCAGAGAGGCCCGAGTGGAAATTTCCGCGCCGACGCTTCCGCGCAAAGCCGTTGCTCGTTCGCCGGGCACAACGAGGAAAAATAAATAAATAAAAAAAAAGGAGAAAAGACGTGAAAAGGAAAGGGCGTCGCACTGATCGCGCAGTAAGAAAAGCGGGCCACAAAATGATAGGGCTTGGGGGGGTTCTCTGCAGCGCCACCAGCCGCAGGCATCGTTGCACGGATAGTCCCTTCAAGACGCTAGGATCACACCGTTGTTCGGAGTTGTCCGCCTTATGTACGATGCACGGAGCCCATGGACGGAGCCTGTCACCGTCCGTGCGTGTGCGAGTGTATGTGCGTGCGTGGGGGAAGGGGATCGTGCACTTGTCGTGCGCGAGCGAGAGAGAGAAAACGAGTCTCTCCTCTCTTTCGGGTCGCCGAGACCTTGATCCTCTTTTTTTCTTTCAGTCGGCCTCTGAATGGCCAGCGAAAATCACTGCACGCTCTTGCTCGTTTCTGAATTTCCCGCTCACTTCTCGCCTTGCGTGACTTAAGCCGAAGCCTCTCTACACCGGAGCCTTCGGCTTTCTTGGGCCACTCTACAATGCGCGCGCTGCAATTTCGTCTACACGCCTTGCTTGCTTAACTTCACGCCCGAGACGCCCAGGCTAAGATGTTTGACGAAGAAGGGAATACAAGGCAGGAGGCGGCGAATGCTAGCACGAAGGCGTCACAGGACGAAAAGCAGCGTAGGCAGCGACGAGAGAGCACACAAAAGGACGCGGGGAGTTTGCAGGAGCGAAGGGCGCTTCCCGACACCGTACTCGGAGGCGCGGCTCCTCCGAGCGAAGGGGTTGGAGGAATCGGCGCGGCGCGAACGTGGCTTTTATGTGTCGCCCGCGAGCGCCCACAAACGGGCAGGAAGCTCCACTGAGTTATCAACCGCTTGGTCAATTACCTGACACCGGGGGTCGGTGACCGCTGCAGAGGCGAAAGTAAGCAGGAGCAGACAGAGACTGAATTGAACCTGCATGTGAACTACGAGAGAGACCGTAGTGGAACTCGACGGGTTAATTTTTGACAGCCTTGGGCATCATAGCCAGATATCGCCCAGTGCAAATGCCTTTTAATTTATGCAGCCACTGCGGTGGATTTCCAGTCGCGGACACTTGCTCGAGTTTAAGTGCTTAAGAGACATCGACTAGACTTATCTAATTATTGCAGGAGAGACCGCTAATAGCTTTTTTTTTTTTTTGCACTAGAGCGAAGACAGATTAACTATCCTTATAAGCTATCTTCGCGGACTCCGATCAGACATCCCGGTACTTGAAGTGCAGCACACATAAAATGCGCCGTCAGAGTCGTAAAACAAATCGAAAACGAGCCCGGTGATTCAATAAAACGCTCACACGAGCGCTAAACACAACGCTACAATCAGTAGCCATTTATTCCAGAAACGCACCTGTACTTGACAGGGATTCCTTCAACAACACCGCGCCTACCAGCCGACCAACTATACAACCGCACCTCACAAGTTTAATAGGACCAGCGCGGCCGGTTGGACTTAAAGAGCGCACCCAGTACTAAGAAACCGGACTGCGCGCTAAGTGCGCGCAGGGACCGGGGCGAGAAGGCATTAACTGCGGCTATCTCCTCGCATGCCCTAAAGCCGTTCGCGCGCTATCGGCGCCCTCATCGCACGTGCAGAGTGAGATATATACGCGACGCATAGCAAGCAAGCAGGCAGCGCCAGTGCGGTTTCACACGTGCCCTCCGCTCCCTCGACCTCTTCCTCCGGCTGCTCCACTAAGACCACAGGGCCGAGACCGACCGGAGGGCGGCTGTCACCGTCCTTGGGGAAACCACGTAACGCGGCGCAATGGGTTTAACCTCGGCCCCAGATTTCGCTGCCGGCAGCCACTGACACGCCTCTCCCCCGCTTCGCCCTCTGCCCGGGCGGCAGCAGCCCTTGAGGAACGGCTTTTCCCGCTGCAGCAGAACTCCAACGGGTCATTACACGTCCTCCTTCGGCCGCCCCAGGTTCGCGAAGCCCGGGCGGTGCCGCCGAAGAACGACGGCTGGCAACCTTGTCGAGGCACCTCCAATGCACACCGCGGCGTCCAGCGGCAGCAGAGGCCTTGAGGTGGATTGGCAAATTGTCGGGGTGTAATATGCGCAAAGGAGGGCGATCTCTCCGAAGAATTAACGGTCAGCTCAGCGAGAAAGAACGGCGCGCGCGCAGCGGTGCGAGACGCCGAAATGCGCGCAAGCGGAACAGAGCGAGGCCAGGGATGACATAGCAGCGGTTTTTTTGTTTTGTTTTCCACAGTAGTATACGACGGCCTTTACCCGAAGGCAAGCGGAGCTGCTGTCGTAGTACGTCGTCACATAAAATTGAACAGTTATTTTCCTCGCTCAGGAGAGCCAGGCGCCACCTGCGGTCGCGCGGTCTGGAAGTGTGCACGCGCCCGAAACGAAGTAACGGGATCGCTTTGCTCGAAACGTCGAAATGTGTCCTCTAAACTGTCCCGGATGTCCCACCCTGCTTGCCCTCAAATATTTTTGTATCTTTTAACATCGCTGTACCCCTTACATAGGATGTTCTGGCTTAGATGTTGATCTGCTTCGTTACACACAGGTCGACTGTAACTGTACCACTGCATCTGAACGCTGTAGTCACGGTGTCAACGACAGACTCACGAACCGTGTAAGCATTTCTTATTCACACTGCTAAATATTTCTCGCAAGGTTTTCTTTAGATGGTGCATAGATAATATACACATCTCCTGGATGTCTTGACATTTTACGTGGCGTACGCGATTAGCCAAGCAGAATAAACGATTCTGACTGCCCGTACACACCATGCCTTGCAACCTGCACGGCACCAGGAATTGAAATGTCAGATCCATCCCTTCTCTTTTAATTTTACATAACAATACCACCGCACGAAGGCATGCAGCTCGTCAAAGTCAAGCCAAATCAAAATCCCTCCGGCAGCACGGAAGTGTAATTTCTAGACGTTCCGTATACTGTAGCGGAGAAAGAAAGCTATATCTCGAAAAAAAAAGAAAAAAAAAAGAAGTGAGACGTAATGAATAGGTGAAAGGCTTGTCCGTTAAACGAACAGTTCTGCCACCCGCAACCTCAACCCGTAGCGAAGAAGAATAAAGAGGTCTTTACGCGCACACAACAAGCCTTGCACGCGAGACGATACCGCGCCAGCGTGTTTCCCAGTTAGAAAAAAAAAAAAGAAACTTTCGAAAGTCGGACGCATTCTTTCCGCGCCGCAGAACAAACATGTCGTCGGTCGTAATGAAGGTCGTCGTCGTCCCCTCCGAGCACCACCACCAGTACCAGCGTGCAACAAAACAGCCCACGCCCGCACCCGTCTTTTGTGTGCCGCTCAGAAAGAGCGTCGCACAACAGGCGGCCCACAAAACCGAGCCACGGCCATGAGCCGCACGCACACCAGCGCGGGGGGCCGAGGACGTTCGCGACGGCGGCACAAGAACAGGCGGCGCGGTGTAACGACGATTACGCGCCTGTGCATGCATGCTTGCATGTACTGCGTAGAGAGGCGCCCCGGCGAACGGGAACATCACGGCTGTCCGTGATCCGTGCCGCAGGCACGAAGCTCTTATTTATCTGTCTCTCCATTTTTTTTATTTTTTATTACCCCCCTCCCCACAGCCAGTCTCCATGCGAGGCTCAGCCAGTTGCTCCGCAAGGGACAATTAGGGGGAGAATGGCCGACCGGTCCGCGCAGACTTTCCCTTTAGGCCCGGCGAGTTCAAAACAAGCTCGCAAGACGACGATCAGGCAAGCAAAAAATAAGAAGCAAATAAGGAACCCTAAATGGAAGCCGCGTATACATCACTGCTCGATGTACGTGCCCCCCATTCGTGTATAACGCACAGAACACGCGAGGATACCGAAAGTCGTTTCGCGTGGAAAACGACCGTTTTCTCGGGACGGGGCCGGATTGACGTGCATATGCAGGAAACGGGCGGCGATTTTTATGCCGCCAGTAGTAAGGGGTGGGGGACGAAGGAAGCGAAAACGGAACGGAGTCGAATTCCCGAGAAAAGCGCGAGTGAAATCAGAGCGCGAAGGATACATCTGAAAAAGACGGCGAAGGAAAGAAATAAAAAAAAAGATAGAAACCCGGGCAGCAGCCCGTTTCCGCGCTGCGGCGTGCGTGGCATAGCGCCAAGAACGTCGAAGTTAACTTTTGAACGGCGATGAAAACCGACCTAGGCAACGTTGTCTCAGTATCTAAGCCAACTGTACAGGAAATCACGTTAGAAACCATCCCTTGGGGAAACGGCACCAACGGGTACGCTACTATCGGGACAAACCTAACGCGGAACAGCGATACGAAAATAGATTCAGCATACCGGAGACGTATTAGCGTAGTATTAGTAGTAGTGGTTTGTTTAGATAGTAATAATAAAAGGAAGAAGATTTTTGCGTATTAGCGTCGGCTTATACCGGTACCGGTTTACCGGACGCCAGCTGCGCATGGGCAGGAGGATTCCAGTAAGCCGGCATACCTCCATGCTAGTATGTCTCCACTACGCCAAACCTCTAAGATTTTTAACACAGCCGGACAGCCGCACTGAAAATACTGTAACGCGTTGCCGTTGCTACTGTTGCTAGGCTTCCCTACCAACATTTTCCGTACCGTCGCAGTTACCGTGATTACCATACATTTCTAGTATACCGGAGACGTATTAGCGGAGACGAATTTAGGGGAGACGTATTTAGGGGAGACGTATTTAGGAAAGACGTATTTAGGAAAGACGTATTATCGGAGACGTATTATCGGAGACGTGTAACCGGTTTACCGGGCGTCGGCAGGGCACGAGCAGTGGCCCTTCCAGGCCTCGGCCATGCCAGTGCGCAGTCCGGTAAACCGGTTATATGTCTCCGCTAATACGTCTCCGGTGTGCTAAAAACGTCGAACAACGAATCATCACTTTTTGGCATTAAGCTGCATCGTGAACCAGTTTTACATTTGGATACCTAAGTAGAACACTAGACGAAAAAACGCACAGGAGCGCCGTTCGACAAAAAAACTCGCAGAATAGCTGGCCCTCTGTGGACATTACTTGCGACGGTCCCAACAGCGTTGGTTCGCTTTGTATCTTTAGACGACAAAACAGACGACGCAAGACAGATGCGAACTTTCACGTCCGAGACGCGGCAGCTGGCGACCCGAGAAGGTTCTCGGCGGCATCGCTGTTTCCTGCGATGGCCGGAGCATGCCCCCCGTCTCCCTTTCCTCTGCACAAGACAGTGAAAAAAAAAGAAAGAATAAATAAAGAAAGACAAAACTACAGCACAAGGGGCCGCCAGACGCAGAAAGAATCCCGATAGCGTGGCTAGCACAGTGCATAGCTCGGATCTTCCGCCGCGAGGGAGCCGGAAATGTGCGCCGACAAGGGGGCCATTTTTCATACACACGCGGATCTCAAGACACACGGCGTACAATGCGAAATCGCAAAAAAACGAAACGTGAAACAACGATGGACGCGCATCCCACGCCAGAGGAACAGCTGTGGTTTTAATATGCCCCAACGTTCGCATCAATTTCTATTCTGGACGCTGATGTGAAAAATGATTCAAACGAAGCAGCCCGCGGTGCGAAAGAAATCCCGATGAAAAATGCCATCTTCTGGGGAAATGGTTCGACTTTTCGCGCAAGAACGGCAGACGACGATTCGTTCTGCGAAGAAACTTTTCTTCTTTAGGAAGAGAGCGGAAATGTGAATACCACAGTCGGATACAACTCAAGAACAAAGAGGCCCCTCAAACCGGCCTTTCCAGCCAATGGCATCGACCGATTCTCCCTCTTGATCGACCCTTTTGACCCTGATAAAGAGAAACACCAGGCTGTAGTAGATGAATGGGGAATGGAGCGGGGGGGGGGAGGGGGGTCTCTTATTTTTCCAACATGCAATTAATTGTACTATCGGAGACAAACATCTCCAAGATGCGTGAATGCCAATAAATGCGTATATAGATATACGTAGCTCGAATGTATTTCTTTGGAGGAGAAATTCGAGGCCCGTGTACTGTGCGATGTCAGTGCACGTTAAAGAAGCCCAGGTGGTCGAAATTTCCGGAGCCCTCCACTACGGCGTCTCTCATAGCCTTAGTCGCTTTGGGACGTTAATCCCCATAAACCAACCAACCAACCAGCATACGAACGCACCCACCCTGACTTCCACCTTTACAACCGACCAAGCCATCGGCCGATAACGAAGCTATTCGTTTCGGCCGCAAATTGCATGTCCAGGAGACTTGCTTCCGACAACACATCAGCAGCAATATCAGGTTCCTTCCTCGTTAAGAAGTAGGCCACATCGGCGTAAAAATTATGCCGCTAAAGTGAAGAGTCGGAGAAGTCGGTACGATTCCATTACGAAACGCGATTCCATCACGAACAAGCTCAAAACGGGAAGAAAACACGATTCGTTTCTGTAGCTTTCCGCCGCTTTGCGTAACGAACTTAGTCCCGCTACCCCGTCCGCGCCTATAGATCACTGGAATGCCGACAGACACAGTAAGCTACTCTATTACACCTGTGAGAACGCAACTGTTGAACGGCGGAAAGACGAGACGCCTTAGTAACGACACACACTTGTTCGGTGTTTTTCCACGCTCACTTTCCTTGCCAGCTTCCTTCCGGGTTTTATATGCCGCCTCAGCGCCCAGGGACTCCTCCGCTTCCTGTCGAATCCGCTCACAAACACCTGCCTCTCAGTCGTGAAGGAACGGGCAAACGAACGCCCCGCGTACGACGCCCGCAGCCACCGCGTTCCGTCTCACTTACTCTCGAGGACGTGTCGCATATAAATAAATATATGCCTACTGAGAAGGCCTAGCTAGACAGCTCCTCGCGCCGATCGAGCGCCGTCAGCTGCGGCGCTGTGGCCGACGACGTAAATCCGGACGTCAGCCGTTCCCTCTTCCCAAGGCACTGAGAGTGAGAGAGAGAGTGGAAGAGTAGCAGGAGACGGGGAGGAGACGTCGAGGACGCCAGAGCGAAACCGAAGTCCCCGCGAGCGACGCGCCCTCGCACAAATCTTCCACGACGTCGCGGCGTGAGCGACGGGCCGTAAACAAGTGCCTGCGCAGATCCACTGTGCTCCTACGGACCTCGTGCACCGCTGGCCTCCCCCAATCAGCTCGGAGTGTACACTGCGGGGGTTGTGCTGTCGTTTCGATCCGCGGCGAATAAAACGATCAACCCTCCCACGAGCAGAGAAGCGAGCACTGCGGTCTCCGGGCAATTCTTCGTCGACTCAGATTGAAGCCCACAGAGAAATGCCTCGCAAGGCAGGGTATTTTGTGAACGTCAGGAATTCAGGGCTCACAT
This sequence comes from Amblyomma mixtum, assembly GCF_055824585.1. Lineage (NCBI taxonomy): Eukaryota > Metazoa > Arthropoda > Arachnida > Ixodida > Ixodidae > Amblyomma > Amblyomma mixtum. The sequence goes on along the minus strand of NC_143017.1, from coordinate 69,360,130 downwards.
TGAAAAATTGGCAGTGGCTTAGCTCGGCTATGCCAGGATATACGTAGCGAAAGCGAGCTCAACGACGAGGCAAGCGGTGTGACGTCATACCAACGGCGGCGAGGCGCGCGGTGTGACGTCATGCCAGATGGCGCGGAGAGCGGGCGGCGTCCGCCAGCTGCGGCGGTTGCTAGGCGACGGCTCGAGGTCGGTCTCTGTGCCTCCTAGGACAACCGCCACATCGAAATCGCAAGTTCACGGCCAATGTAGCTTTCGCTACAAAACAGCTTCCCAGTTAGAGCGAGATACCACTCGGACGCACTTCAGGAGTCCTGAAATGTTCGCTCAAGTGTATAAATGAGCACGAAGCCCATGTTTGCATGAACTGAAAGTATAAATCTAGCACGTGATGCAAGTTAAGAACGCAGCGCCGAACAGTCCTCAAAACGGGGCCCTCCAGCCAATGACGTAGGGCTTAATGCGCGTGCCCTCTTTCTGGTAAGAATTTCTGCTGGACGGCCGGCGCTTTTTATGATGATGATGGATTTTTATGGCGCAAGAGCGCCAAGGCACAAGGTATTTGCTGCTACACAAGCTGGGGTCAAAGACCCATTTCCCAAGCATTTCACCTTAAAGAAGCAGATCACCAGACCAGGGGAAAGCTTGCACCCATTTACTCGTTGGCACTGGGGATCGAACCCTGCACCATGCGAGGCAGACGCTCAGACCAAGGCCATCGCTGCGGTGGCCAACGCTTTTGAATTCGACCGAAACATTAGTGTTTCTCCTAAAAAAAAAGGTTTTCCTCGACATATTCCTAACCCAAATGTTCGCTTCAATGAAAGTTGCAGGCCGAAACTAGTTTAACTGAAGCATTTGCATTGGAAATGGGGTCTCGGTGGGCGATTTCGCAAAAACTTGTTTAACTGGAAAATGTGTCACGCGGCGTTCATTGGGCTGGTAATTCACCTTATACATTAATAAAAAAAAATGAAAAAGCCAGAAACATCGATGAAATTACGTGATACTCACCAGTGGAAAAAAAAGTGAAAAATAAAAAAGAAACTAAGCGAGAAGCTTCGAACTGTTACCAGCGATTTTTGCGAAGAAAAAAAAGTTAGCTTCCACTGCGTCACTTAAAACAGCCGTTACCCTGTACACAGGTTCGCAGGCATTAACAGGTTTGCCAGCGATGCATTCCAGAAGGCTCAGAAACACTGCGCCTTGCAGCTAGGCATACATACAGCAGCGCATTAATATAAGAAGCGAAGTCAGCGATCGGTGAAACGTCAAAAGCCGTGCCATATCGCCTTTAGAGCGACTGAACGCCGAGTCTTTTTTCAAAGGCGTACAACGCTGCATGTACGGAGAGTAAATTATTCCACACCAGGCCGATCGTTAGCAATGCGCCAACTGCTGGAATCAAGCAGTGCCTAGTTAACACAAGGTGAGTATACGAAGCCGTTAATCCAACCCAGCGGGGGCGTCGCTTTATTGGAATTAAGATTTCAATAAAAAAATAGTAACTAGCTTCTATTCTAAAATATGCCCCTTCTAACATAAACCTCTTTCGTTATTCTTCAATAATTAGACCTAAACTCGAATATGCATGCATAGTGTGGGACCCGTACACTAAATCTAACGTAAAAAAATCTGTAAAGAATACAGAGAAGAGCTGTCAGGTTTATTTTTAATAAATATGCAAGGACTGATTCCCCAACCACTTTAATGGAGATCAATAAAATTGAACTACTTGGAACATCGGAGAAGAAAGCTTAGGTTAGAAGTTATTTCCCTCTTATTACATCACAAACTTGGTTTGGATCCCTCGTCATTCTTAACGCCGGCACACCATGAGGACAAACTCGTCAACACCATCCCACTTGTCTAACCCCTATGTTCGCTAGAACAGACACAAGTTTTCGTTCTCTCCACGCACAATAACAGATTAAAATCGGCTAATTAAACCACTGTCCCATGAGTTTGAACCAATTATTGCTATACTGTGTTTTTTTTTTGAAGTCTTGTGTTTTTTCTGGTTTGATTGACTTGTTTGCTCACCCTGTTTGGACTCAGTGTCCACAGTATTTTGTAAATAAAATAAAATAAAATAAAAAAATGATCGAATTGGCCATGTCCCGCGCCATCCGTCATACAAGCCCCTCGCGAGATGCGTCGCACCGCAAATCCGCCCGCACAGGCAACACTTATAACGAATGACTCCCCAGTGTGCCCCGTCGTCCTCGGAACAGTTCCACTGCACGGCTACGTGCAGCCGCCTAGGTGCAATCCTTCACGCCACTGCAGCAGTAGCAATGTGATGCTGGGCGATCGTGTACACCAAGGCTGCCTGTAGCGACGGCGACGCAATAGGGTGAATGAATCGAGCGTGTTTTCTTCGACACGGTACGGCGCCTGCAAACAAAGTGCGCCACCACTTGTGACTGCGTCAGCCACCAGGGGGCGTCAGCTCACTTCTCGCGTCCTTAACAAAGCGGAGCTCCCACGGGGAGGGGAAGAAAGAAATAAACCCCCAGCAGCGCTACGTATACAGAGATGCATACCCCCCGGTTCACCAGCACCAGTGAACAAACGAGTAACGTGGGAAACTGAAAATTGCAACTGCGTCCGGGATATCACGTGTACGGCGACGGGACTGGCTGTGCAATTAGGCACGCCACGCTCGACATTCAGGCGGTGTTGCTCAATCGAAACCAAAGCTGCACTGCGCTCAGACGAGATCGCGTGAGAAAGCGACAACTAAAAAAGCCAGTAACGCTTGTGAACCTGTCTTGTTTCTTGGGCTTGAAGGAGGAAGATCGTAGCTACGCAAAGAAGCACGCGCACGCTCCTGAGCCCCGACGAAATAGTATTTTCACCTGAGAAGGTGCCACGGCAGAGCTGGATATGAATTATAATGAAAACTCTGAGGAGATCCTCGGTGAATCCCCGGATGTAAATTCCTTACACCCGAGGCCAACACACGGCAGTTCGTTATATCCGAGGTGGCATACTTAGGTTCGTTATATTCGCAGGTGGAAAACTAAGGTTCTTTATACCCGAGCTAGTACACGAATTTCGTTACATCCGAGGTCGCCACACGTCAACGCGTGATGGCGGTCGCCATTCACGCTTGCACAGACTGTCATAATGCTAACGCAATAATAAAACGCAGACACACCTAATTCCATTATGTGTTGGCAATGCTACAGTATTCGAAGCTGTTGATGCCTTTGCCAGAAGTGACTGCGGGGATTGTGAGACTCATGTTGCTCTTACAGAGCTCTATCCGTACATCACCTGCCCAGGGTGGCAGATGGCTTCACACAGACGAAATGGTCCGGTGATGTCGCTTCTCTCCAGCCAATGAGCATTCTCCGGCCTGGTGACGTCTCGTCCCGCCAGCCAATGGGATTGCTCCGCTATCGTGACGTTACTGCCCACCAGCCAATCAGGAATTTTCTGGAAAGTGCTGGAGAGTCGTCGCCGGCTTTTTACTCCCATGAGGCTTCTATGCTGTCGCATTAATAGACGCAGTTGCGCGTTGTTTGTGCTTTTCCCGGTCGTGGAATTTTGCTTTCGGCTCCCTCGTAAAAGTTTCGAAGCGGGCGAATACACCCAAACAGCGGGATTAACTTCTAATAACGTGACGCGCAGACTTCTCTCTGTAAGAACCCCGCGCCGAGAAAACTGCAGCATTGCTCAACGGGCCAAAGTTCAACATTGTTGTTTACGCACACCTGACAAGGCACGTAACCATGATGTCATATACATTTCAATATGTTGTGATCGCCCTCGGGCGCCGAAGAACTTGCTGGCTGATAGTGCCTGGCTGATAGTGCCAACTGCAGTTCTTCCGAGTGAATGTCAATTTATTTTGCGCAGATCAGCACACACCAATTACGCTGAAAAGACCAGCGCGTAAGTGCACGAGAATAGGTTATAACGCTGTCGGTGCTTTAAAAGCTTTAGCCTCAACAATCACTCGCGCTAGCGCGCCGCGAATCCCCGGCAACGCAAAGCGAGTCTCCTAATCTAGTTAAGGCAGGGCAGACGCCCCAAAATAAGCGCGAAGAGCACGGCACGTCGCCTAAGCCTTGCGCTAAAAAAGCAGCAAACAGAAGCCGAAAGGAAGACTCAATGCACTCGGGGTATCGACCCGCTCAACAGTGCATCGCCGCCGACAAGGCACGGGAAGCCTTTCTACGCGGCCAGAGCCCCGCGTCGCTGAATGCGAGACCTAGTTGGGAGGAATCCTTTCTGAAGAGCGGAGGTGCCAGCCAGGCAACGTGTGGGCCCTATCGATCCCCGCGCTCGCGTGGAAAAACCCGCGCCGAGACCGGAGTCCGTCCGCGCGGAATACCCCCGAGGGGATGGGAGGACGGCGGGGGGGTTCGCAACAAGGCAGGCGCGGCTGCTGTCAAAGCGACGGGACAGCCGGTGCGGACGCCTGCCCACGGAAGACGGAACGGAAGGGAGAGAACGCCGTGGGAGCGGGGGCGGCAATCAGGATAGCTCGAGGCACGTCGCTCGCTCGCTAAGCGAAGGCATCACGCGCCGTTACACGCGGTGCCCAGAGCAATGCAGTGGCGGTGCTCCCGCTCTTCTCACCACAGACAGCGGAGCTCGTAGATGCGGGAAGTGCCAGTGGATGCGTGAAATGCCGGAGGTGTATCGACCTTTTCATTATTTCGGATTCGATTAAGCTTCTGATAACTATGCCGGGGGCGGGCGTTCCTTCACATTTATTTATGTTCGCCACTGTATGGAGTGTGTCGAATACCAAAGACATAAAAAAAAATGATGATACTGAAAGCTAACTTCAGGGGATGATCGTAACCGTCAGTGGTTACCGGGGGAGTAGAAAGACCGTTACTCATACCGACAGTTTGGTCACTTGGCTCCACTGTTAAACTTCCGTCGGCCTGACGGCGTTCTATCTCCACTATACACAGGCACTCTGAGATGCGTGGAGTGGTGCAAAGGAGATAAGATAAAAGAAACTAGACACAGTACGACTCAGACTGCAGTGTTTACAGTTCGGAACAGAAAGTTCCAGCTGATTCGTGTACCTTTCTGCCCACTCGTAATACCGTCGGCAGGAAATGTAACCAGAACGCAACAGGGTGCCGAACACAAACAAAGGAGGAAGATAAAAGCCGACGGTGGTGAACTATACTAACCTCCAGAAGAGTAAGCTTGTAAATGCACTCCAGTGAACCATACGTCGTCCAGAAATGCGTGTGTTTGTGTTGTATCATCCGGCCCGCGCCTTATCTGTTCACGACAGCTCAGTTGGACTGGACGGTACGGGCCTCCTTCCCTGTGCTATGGAAAGAAACTGAAGAGAGTCCGGGACATCCGGGCTCACCCTCGGTAAGCACGCGCAGTTTACTGTGCTGGTATGTACGTACACACAGGGCACTCAGACTTGGCGCGACACCCCCGGAAGCAAAGCTCGTAGGGACTTGTCCGCAGTGCGATAAGCACATCGGACGAGCAGATAACACCACTGCGCCGAGATACGATGACAAAAGAAAACAAAACAGAGGGAACGCCTCACCTCACCACACCCACGCGCTTCCGCAATGGCCCAGCCGCTGCCCGCATAGGTTTATACAAAGGGAAGAGAGCCTCGTCCTCCCATTTCCTTCATCGCTCAGTTTTTTCCGCCCGATGGCGCTTCTCGGCTTTTGTCGCCTCGCCGTTACGTAATATGGCCCGAGAGCAACGACGCACCAATAGCCTCGACCCACGTACCCTACATGCGTTACGAAACAACTGGAACTATAATACACTGCTTGGATCTAGGTTCACGCACTGAAAACGCCGCAGTATCGGTAAGCAATGCCAGATGAGCGAAAGTCGTTTCGGTGCCGCCGACTCATTCTGCCAACCTAAGCCTGGTGTTCTCAGCCTAACGTCAACGTCGCCGCTGGGCTGCGACAGGCGATTCGTTTCGCCCAGTGTGTCAATCCAGAGCCAAGTAAGAACGATCGTACCCTAAGCGGATAAATACGTACACTGATAATTCTCACCTAAATCAATGATCTGAGACATATCCCAAACATCTCTGCAGGCGTTCAGCATCAGTTTAGCAATACGAAACTGCGATCCGGCTTATGGTTGGTACTAAAGCGTAAGCGCCGAACCAGCCAGATATCCGCACTGGTGACCCCGGGCGGCGTGACCCCGTTTTTCCAAAGCACGTCGTCCGGACGAGTCCAGGTACTGCTTCTGCGACCACCGCGACGATGAGCTGCGAGCGCCTCGATGTAATTGCACCCATTTCCCGCAGTATGACGTCACTCGGCCGTCATGGTCGATTCCCGGCGGGCAGGTATCAAGACGGGGAAAGGAGGCGGTGTGGGAGGCTGTCTCATTTGGATTTCCCCTTTCCCCCTCCACCTCGGTCGGTGCCGCAGCGCGCAAAAGGCGGTCGCCGCCCTGCGTTTGCTGAGCGGCGGGAGGAAAGAAGCCCCCGAAGAACAACGGCTTCGGGGGCGAAGCAGGAGACGCCGCTGCCGCAGCGCCGAATCAATCATGCCCTCACGGAACTCGGCCTGGTCCGGTCGATGCCGGGCAGCGGAGGAGGAAGGGACCGCCATACAGTACGCGCGCGCACACACGAACTAACGCGACGGCGGGAGAGAGAGGCCGTGACACCTCATGCGCCTTCCTTTGTCTCCAGTCTGGCTGGGATAAAGGGACGTCGTAAACAAGCGGGATTCGCCGAACACCGGGGCGGCAGCGCGAAAACAACTGCGAGGATGAAGAACGGTAAGAGAAGGAAAGAGGGCCGGGATCACTTACAGAGAGCAATAAGCTTATGTCGCGACGGGCGAGCAGACAGGCCAGGACCCGAACACCGGGGACGCCGCAGAGGAAAGGAAAGGCCATCTACTTCGTACGACGTTCCACACAAAATCTGCAATTGCTCTTGCGTCTCAGCCAAAGGGGTTCTCTCCTCTTCCTGCGATGTGTACATGAAACGCGAAACACCCATTTACTTCCGTCTTCAAGATGCATCTCGCATTGGTTCGTTAGGTTGCAAGAAGGCTAGCACGGACATCGATAAAGGCGGGTCCGAAGACGCGCAAAATAAGCATGTGCGAAGACGCCGAAGGTTCCTTTACAAGCGTCCACCGACAAGACGGGAAGAAAGAAAGCGCGGAGCAGGCAATGAATCGCCGATGCTCATCAAGGGAGCGATGGAAGAGATCTTGCGATACATACTACAACGCAGGCCCTCTGCGGTGGCAGCCCAAGACGAAGCGAGCAGTCCTTTCCTTATGCAACGGCAGTGCCCAGAGAACTGGGTCAGGTATTGATCAGGAAGGTTGTTTCCACGCGGTGCATACGGCAGTGCAACGGCCACCGGCTTCAAGACCGGCATCGCCTCTCCCAAAAAAACTGGGGCGGCCGCTAAGGAACGGTGCGCCGTCGTGAGATGGAGAGAGAGGAAAACTCTTCCCAGCCTGGACAAAAGAAAGAGAAGGATCCGGATGGGCATTGTTGGTTTCGTGGCAAGCAACCACGCACAGCCTCCGATTAGTGTTGGCCGCCCGCACACAACTCTTTATCGGGGACAATTCACTTTCCTCGTCGCAAAGCGCTGGACGAAACCACGGCCGAGCCTTCTGAGGCGTTGCCGCAGCTTGTGGGGCGTGCACACGGGAATCAGACCATCGAACGCTACCGCGCTACACAAATGCTGCGACAGTGTTCACCCAACCTTTCTGTGTCTCGTACACGGAAGCCCGTTACTAAGAACGCGAGCCTTAAACTCGTTTTAACTGCAATACACGTGGGTCAACTAAACAAGCGAGGGATGGACGCTCTGAAACGTTAATTCATGCTGCCCTCGCAAGACAACACACACCTGCGCTACGTAAGCGCCCTCGAACCATATGTTACGCATATGCAAACATATGGATGACACGCAAGTCCTCACTGTACAGCCTCCATTTTTTTTTCTCTTTTGTTCGCGGTTTCTTCATAGACTCTTGCAAAAGCCTGCATTTCGGCCGAGTACGCCTAAACACCGATCGCAGCTGCGGTCATCGGCTAATCAGGAACCATGCACTCACGGGTATGCCTGCCGACCACGAAGGTCCTTGGATATCGCAGCGAAGACGACGACGCCCAGCCAATGTTCGCGGCGAAGCTCGCGGTGCATGCTGGAGCCGGTTTTCGTGGCCACATTGATGCCTCATGACGACGACGACCACGCGGTGTATGGGTGTCGATCCGACACGTGCTGCTCGGTCTTAAGCTGTCACTACAATGACAATGTTTACAGCAATAACATACTACGCCCCTTTTTCCTTGATTGCGGCTCGTGCAGCGGCAGAGCGAAGACGAAGCTCAAGCGCGAAAGCTTCACGAGCGGGTCTTGGCCAATCCTCCACAGTGGCTACGCAAGTTTTGCATTTCGTCCGGAATTGCGGATGTGATTTCCAGAATTCCGAAATTTTCATGACCTAAGTCCCCCCCCCCCCCCCCCCCACCCCCATATTCGCCGCGACTTTCGTTGGGATCGCGCTCAAGGCCACTTCCTTTAATTAAAGCTGTCCATGCTTTTGAAGTCGGAGCGTCGCATGCAGGTTGCGCCCATTCCCTTTCTTCGCATCACCTACCTTTTCATCTTTCTTTTCCGTGCACAATGCTCGCGAAGAACACATTCCAGAAGTGAGCACAGCGATCTCGTGTGGTACGACGACCCCTAACCCAATCCATTTTTGAATTTCCCGCCCTTGCTCATTGGCGTCGCTGCAGCCAATGGCGAAGGGCGGGAAATTCAAACATAGAACCGATTCAGGACGGAATCATTATTACACCGACCCTGATATCCAATTTTCGACGTCGCAAACGACTGTATTCAATAACAAGTGGCACCAAACGCATTATAAAACCGGACAAAAAAATTACTCCTTTTGAAAACAAAGCAGGTCACTGGGTCACAACAAGATCTGCATGATGCCTTTCATCAGTACCAATGCACTGACTCTTCTCCGCAGTGCAAACACTTTCTCTCAAGCTATATCTTTGTTGGCGTACATAATTCGAGATATCCTGCGTGGCAACGTTTACTTTGTCGATTCTTTATTAGTGCATTCAACATCAGGCCTGCGTTGTCACAGCACCTTTCAATTTGAAGAAGCTGTGGCTTCTAGTGAGAGTGCTTGCTATGCACGTAATGAAGCACAGGTGTCCGAAATGTAAAATGAAGCATGAGGGGTGAAAAAATTAGCATCACGGTGCAGACATGCATATACGCACACATACAGCCAGGATGAACAAGGCACGTCGGACTGAGCAGTGCAATAATTTCAATGTTCACCTTAAGAGCTGCCGGGGTGAAGCAGCACAACTTTTTTAACGGCTCATGATCAGTTTTACTTTTTGGAGCACCTGCACAGGTCATTTTCTGCGGTCTCAATGGGGTCCCTAAAGTAGCTGCTAAATGTGCCAAGAAAGCTGCAAGGAAAAGAAAGAAGCAAGCACGGTTCTGAGAAGTTTATTCCTGTGGTACGCTTCCCAACCGCAGCCACTACCAACATGTCACATAGCAGTATTGCAAGACCAATTTGTTAACTCAATGCAAGCCACCAAATATTGCCTCAGTATGCAGCCATCTTATCCCAGTTAACTTCTTAATCTCATTCACCCATCTAACTTTCTGCCATCCTCTGGTATGCTTTCCTTCTATTGGAATCCATTCCGTTACCCTTAACGAAAATCAGTTATCCCTCTTTCAAATTACATGGCATACCAAATCCCATTTCTACTCTGATTTCAACCAGGATGTCATGTACCTACGTTTGTTCCCCGACTTACTCTGCTTTTTTCCCATCTATTAAATACATTACACCTCTCACCTTCCTTTCCATAGCTTTCCGCATCGTCCACAATTTAGGCTGAACCTTTTTTGTAAGCCTACATTTTTCTGCTCCACAGGTGAGTACCGGTAACACACAGCTGTTATATACTTTTCTCAAAGGATATTGGTAACCTGCCATTCACGATCCGAGAATACCTGCCAAGTGCGCTCCACCCCATTCTTATTCTCCTAGTTATTTCACTCTTGTGGTCCGGATCTGCGATCACCGCGAGGCTTAAGTAGACGTACTCCCTTACCAATTCCAGTGCCTCGCTACTAATCGTAAACTGCTGTCCTATGAGACTACTGAACATTACTTACCACATCCAGCGCGTTGCTACCAACTGTAAACTTCGCTTCTCTCATGAGACTGTTGAACATTACTCTAGGTTTCTGCACATTAATTTTGCAGCCAATTGATCTGCTGTGCGTGTAAGTCATTGATCATGCTTTGCAATTCATCCCTGAGTGACTTATCAAGGCAATGTCATTAACAAATTGCAGATCAAGATATTGTCCATCAACTCTAATTCCCAACTGTTCCCAATTCAGGGCCTCACAATTCCTCCCGTAAACAGGCAGTGAACAGCATCGGCGAGACAGTGACAACTATGGAGGCATAATAAAGTTTGCGTGATGGCTAAAGACAGTCAGTTTAAATGAATGCAAGCTACATGCTGCAAATTTCTAGAGCCTATCTCAGCAGTTTCCCACATTCTTGAACTATGGGAATGCCAGCACAGCCCTCCACTGTTCATCAGACATATGACAACTTGACAACTGGCATACTAACAAGCAGCTTCAGTGAGAATCCAGTCTTGACCAATTAGGTGCCTCACTATATCAAAGAATTCTTCGAATGTCGTAAACATTTTGAAGTTTTGCCAACTTGAAATGCTAGCCGCATTTTACGAAATAATGCTAGCGCCATGCCATTGCCACGCTCAGATTTCAGCCATGAAGGCCAAGATGGCGAGACTTCTGCAAAGATGATAAATGACATTTTCAGAAATTGAGGATGTGGCCAAGATCGAAGGAACACCAGCTGAACTGCTTACCTGGTACCCTCTCTAGATCACACAAGGAACTATTTCACCTGTTAAGAGCAGTACATCTAAGTAATGGCAACCATAGAACTGTGTGTACAAGGAAGAGCAAGAGGCCATGGGCTAATGATCATTAGCCTGCTTGGGGCAAGAGTAAATTCTTAAGTGCCTATGCAAAAGTACAGAACAATATGACCGCCTCTGTGGCATGTTCTGAAGACATTCATTTGCAAGGCCTCTGGGAGCTGCATCTACAAGGAAAACTCTACGGGTGGTATCCCTGTGCAAGGGAGAAATACTATGCGCATGCATAAAAGTGCAAAGGACTATTAGATCAGGAGCTACCATAGGGGCTATTTTTTTGATGATCTTCCATTGTCACCCAGACAGAATTGTATTCTACTGAGGCTACACCAGTCAGCACAGATGTGCAAAGGACAGCCCTATAAGTGCTTCCCATTTAAAGCAGGAGGAGGAGTACTGCTGGACAGCTTTGGTCTCCAATCCAAACTGCAGGATTTCAACATGCGCGTGGGTGCATAGATCGTCTCAACTGCTTTAGGATGAAGGAATGCAGTCTGCAATACCTATAATAGCATCCTTAGAACTCCAACAAAACCTCTATGAATACTCCCACCAGAAGTCACTATGTTTCAGAACTGACCAGTTCCTGAAAGTTCCCGAGTCGCTTCGGGACATTAAACCCCATAAACAAAACCAACCAGTTCCTGAAAGATTTATTTACGGGAGATCAGTAAAATGTATACATTTCACCTTAGTGAAGAAAGCACTAAAATAAACATGAGCATTAACTTTTGACAAATCCTACCACAGGTAAAGCCCTGGCTTCATGTGACAGAGTAAAATTGCTGGCTAAGCAGATTCTTGTGTGTGAACAATAGTGAAATGAACAGGACCGTGTATAGTTTTACAGGAGTACAGACACCAAATTTTCGCTTGGGTGTTTTTTTCTTTGTAATGATGCATAAAATGTTAGTATGCATGGAACACCACATAGTAATCACCTGTGACCGGTATAATTTATAACTGAACGTTTTCTCTCACGTTCTTTTGGTTTCATTTTCAACAGCTGAGCAAGACTGATGCCAAGGTTCAGTAGAGGCCATGTGAGGCAACACAAAAACTGATACAATCGCTGCTTTGTCGTTTTAATTTACTGCAATGCTTAAGCCAGCCTTCCTCGTGCCTCACGTGACCTATATGACACAGCCATTGCTTGGCTGTTGAAACCAAAACAGCACGAGAATAAATTTAATTGTGAAGTGTTCAATGGTCACTGGCAAATACAACATGGTGATCCATGTACAGTAGCGCAGTTTCGCTCAGGAACAGTGTTTTTTTTTTTTCGAATGTACTTTTGCCTTGTTAATATAAAAACTTGTGGCCCAGAGAATGGAGAGGTTAAAAGTGCAAAGACCTCATCTGGGTCCATGCATTCTTGTTGCATTAATATGGACAGTGATTATAGAACAAAAGCTTGACTATACCAACCAGCTGAGAGACACTAGCAAAACAGAATGCAAATGACTTAGTGACAACATTTTTTTTTATTTGGGGTTTCATGCATTACATGGGTAAGGCATGTGGATGAAGCACCTTACATTTTCCGTACTACATGACTGGCTGTGAAGAAAGTTCTCTCAGCAGCTTCTGTGATGTTGAAAGAAGCGTTAGCAGCTGCCAGGTACAAATATGTCCTACCGGTTTTTTAGGAGGTGCACAGTCGCAGTAGGAGACATGGTATTCTGCCGTCAAATGCCCTCATGCATCTCACGGAGCGTTTCGTGCTTCCAGCTGCACTGTATTTTTCTTATAATAATGGCGACAAGGATTATACACGTGGGGCTTTCAAGGTTGTTCAACTTTCACTTAACTGGACACTGCTATGTGCAGAAACAGATCCTAACCACAAAGCGCTTCTTCAGTTTCTTTTTTCTTCCCAATTGGTTAACACCACTGGACCGCCCTCGGAGAGTTTTGCTTGGGGACCGAAGAATCCACATTAACGGGCCATGATTGTAGGCTGATACCTCAAGCGTCATTACAGAGAAGTAAACATTCAATCAAAATTTGTTGTCTACACTCCTTTAGATTAGATTCCTGCAGGCACACACTATTTGCAAAGGTTACTTCTGCGTAGTATAGCAGAAGTCCATTCTTATTCATGTGAAAAAGAATGGACTACATGTGATGCAACAGCTTGTGAAAGGCAGACAGAGGCCAACTCTGTCCAATTTTAGTTTTCAGTAGAATTTGATTGTTCAGTCATTTGTGGCCTTGTAGACATTTGCTTGGCAGCAAAACATGCATTTATTGCAGATAACATTTTCCCCTGCCACTTGATTCAAAACTGGGATGATCTTGCGAAAATCATGGATTCTGTGATCGCTGGTGGGAAGTGGATGGTGGTGTGACCTAGCCTAAGAGGTTTGAAAATAAAGTACTTGAAGTCATTAGGGTTTACTTCTAAAAACTGCCCACTGCCATGAAACCTGCATTTCAATTTATGGCCTTGTCTAGCCTATAAATGCTTCATTTTTCAAGCAAGCAGCCCTTTTTGTCATTAGAAAGTGACAATCAATCACTCTAATACATCAATTAGTCCTCATTAATACCTGTAGACACACAAAAAGAACCACTAATAATTAACCAGAGGCTCAAAACTTGCACTTCTCTGCCTTACCTCAAAGAGGAATAATCACATGACGATCTCATTGGGATTTCATCGTGTGGAGATTTAACAATCATGTCCTCACTGATGACTAGTAGAAATTTGGGCTCAACACAACTCACTGTAGGTTCAACGGTGTGTAGCACTTATAGTGGGTTAGCATGTAGCTGCAGCAAATGGTGTTTCACTCTGTGTCACACTCTGTTTTTTATGCCACTTATAGTTTTGACTTATTACATAAACACCCTGCAACTCAATGATACTGGCACCAAGATTGAACAAGCTTTAAGCCCGTTGAAACTGATCATGGACCTTAGCAACCACATTGCTGCCAAATTGTGGTGAAGCCTGGCAAGCTGGAAGTGGTTGTTCAAAACCTCAGCTCTAGCATATGTTACACACACCGATATAAAACCACGAAATTGTATTTTTACCACCCAAATGAAGAAAACAATATTTTGATGCTTAAGCATTAAATTGCTCTGAATTTAAGCAACAGTAAAAGGATTGAGCAGGTTCTCAAGAAAGCTTTTAGAGAGTTATGTCCAAAGATCAACAAAATTTTTAATCAATTTAGGCACAATTGTGGCACAGCTCATCGAAACAACCTTTTAGTATGTTATTCGTTATAACCTTTTATGTTATTCGTAGTTGTAATTTTACACGTACAGCCACTCCACCCTTGTGCACCAATAGATAGCACATCCCCACTGACATGATGAAATTTTGAGCAGAGTCAAAAGTCCACAACCACATACGACAAACTTAAAAGTGTATAAATGCAGGGGTGGGTGGGGGTCGCTCTCGATGAAGAAAGAAATCAAACAATGTTCTTTTTTTTTTGGGGGGGGGGGGGGGGGGGGGCACAATCAGGGGCCAAATTGTTGTGGAGGCCTGCCACAAATAAATTATTTTGTATGCTCCAGAAAGGCATGAATGAAATTTATTTTAAGCTCCTAAGTCATAAGTCAGGTTATTAGATAGTTAACATACAAACAGCTTGCATTCTTCAGGCAATGCTGGGACTGAATACTAAATAGAATGATACTGCAGACGAGAGCAAAAGATCATGCTGTCCAATTACTGACTTCAATATGTGTCCAAAAATTCCAACAAACATCTTGTACCACACGCACAATAGTTTGATGGCTACTAATTTATTGTAGTTAAAAAATAGTAAGTGAGGCTGCACCTGTAAATAGTTTTATTGGTAAGAATGAAGCAAAATAAAAATGGAAAACAAGTTACAATAAAAAATGCATACCACAATATTATTACAGAGCAAGACTTCAGAACAAATAAAAACAAAGTGATGCGGTAAAAGATATACTACTTCATAGTGAGATAGCAGGAAATATCTTACTACCACTGTAAAAAATTATAACACTTGCTGGAGCTGTATTTAATGAAGGGTACTCTAGTACGATCAATGAAAGTAGTCAGGTCGTTAATATAGATGTATTCAGCTTCTTCAGATGCGAAGTACAGAAGTCAGCATGTAGCAAGATGCCTCACACTCCCTACTCTGCTTGGCTGATGCAATACGGATCTGTATTTTACACTAAGTTCGCGTACTTCAAAGAAATCACAACTGCGACACCAGCAACTACTACTGTCATGGACTGTCACTACAGTGCATACAACAAGGCAATGTTTTCAGGGTAGGGGTACCTAACAAATAACTAAAGAGAGGGAGAACAACAGAAGGAAAACACTGCAGCCACCGACAATGCGCGACAGAACGAAACCTCACGAACAACCACCACCCGCAAAGATGCATCGTGCACAACAGTACGGAAAAGGACAAGAGATCGACGAAGAAAGAAGGTAAGGAAAAAAAAAACAACGCCTGTCCCCGAAATGAGAGTTCGTAATCTCCCCTGCCATATATATCGAGACGACAGCAGCGCTTAGAGGGGAAATCCCCGACTCCCATCACAGCCAACACGCTTTCATGACACGCTGCCTACCAGAACAATGCATATGCAGGGGAAAAAAAAAAAAATCAGACAATGGAAGCCGTGCACGAGCGATATTAAACGGTCTGCTACGTCACCCGAAAAAGACGGTTTCGTACACAGGCGCCCCGTAACAAGCCCTGCGAAGCGCGCGACGCTATGCATGCAAATAGGCGAAACCAAACCAGTTGTCGGGAGAGCCGAAAAAGAACAGCTGCGGCCTAGCAAACAGGGTCGTGAGCACGGGCCAACTGTGCTCTCCGGCGAAATGCCGGCGACCGCTGCAGTGCCTGGATGCACGGACAAGAGCATGACCTCATCGAGGGAGGGGTGCCTGAAGAGCGACCCACCTAGCCTTTTTTAGTTCACGCTGCTTGCGTCACAAAGACGAGCCGCAATAGCAGCACGAACAACGTCTAGCACGCGTGACCAGCGAGCCAAAAAGGCAAAGCGCTAACGAGATCGGCTCACGTCAAGAAACGACCTCAGCCTTCGCTAACCTGCGGCGACACGTTTTAACAACGTTCGCAAGGTTACGATCGGTTTACGGTTTGACCAGGCGCCGCAATGCGGCTGTGGCAAGGCGGAGACAAACGGGATGGACAAAGGACCGCGCGCACAGCGTCGAAATTACGAAAAAGCTATATATATATAACGCAGAAAACAATGCGGTTCTTGTTTACTTGACCGCTATTGTTGCGTCTCCAACATGCATGCATATTTTTGCTTTCACGAAACTGCGAGCAACTACCAACAAAGCGAACAGCTCCCTAGCTGAGCGTTAACAGATGGCGTCTCTTTTGAACAAAACAGGAGAAAACCACTTTCGTTGGTTTAGCTTACGAAAGCAGCCGTGCTGGAAGGTATACGTCTTTTTTGCGTGATAGGTGCATCACATCATATGCGTCGTCAACGCGTCAGAGGTCAAACAAAAACAGTGACCGATGGGATCGTCTCACGTAGATGACGAACACGAAGAACGGCTGCAAACGCGCAAACGCTTTCAGTGGTTACCTGCAGTACGTCTTCCTCCAAGACAGGCACGCATATCACAGTGCTGGAGCGAACAATAAACTCCGTGTAGCAGACGGTGATGGGAGGTTTAGGCTTACGCGTGCAGCGCTAGATCCGCGGTTTGCGCTCGCACCGTGCTCACCTCGAGACGTTCGCAGGAATTTCCAGCAACCATCACTGTCCCAAATGTCCGTCAGGCGATTTCCCTCGTGAATGCAGCATCCACGTCGCAATGCGACTCGCAAGCACCGGGCATGTCAGCTCAAAACAGTCCGCTTCCTGCACTGTCTTCTGCAACACAACTGAGCCACACAGCTGATCAAACTCGCACGCTAGAGGTCGCATGTCCACGTGACTGGCACCATGCCAACCAATCGCGAGCCGCCCAGCTCGACCACTCGCGGAACGCGTAGCAACAGCGTCGTTCATGAGGTCACGTGCGCTTGGGCAATCAGCTGTTTCTCCTCCACGCGAAGCCACGCCGCAGCTGCGCTGGAAGCGGCAGGAGGCGCCGACGTTTGCCGTTTGCTCGCCGCTTCTCCTCTCCCCTAAAAGCATTTGTAAACAAATGACACGATGCTGCCCCAGCTTACCACGCTTAGCAGCCTTTTGTTCGCCACCCACTCGGCTTCGGCTGTGACGTTTCGCTCAACTACCTCCGACCTACCACCTGCGATTGAGGATGCGGTGTGTCGCAACAGTAATAAATACCCGGAAGCCGCAACCATTTCAAGGGCTTTATCATTTTTCTCTCTGCGTCCAAACCGCGATGCGTGACCAGGTATGCAGGCACTTTGCATAGGGAAATTCGCGTTGGATGTATGCAGCTTAAAGCGTGTCGCCATCCGTAGCTGCAGTAAGGGACGCGAGCGCGCAGCCCGTGATAACAGCTCCTATGCGTAGCAACCTGTAATAGAGATTACTGCTCGAGAGAAACCAGTCGATGGTACGCTCGCAGTCCTGCCCGTTACATTGTCTGTGAACTGTCGCAAGCATCTCACAGTAAACGCAAAATGTAGACGCGGGTAGAATAATATGGTCCACTTCGGCGGTCGAAGTCTTCTCACTCGTTGCCTAGCGAAAAGTAATGGATGTTTAATTCATATGCAAGTAATATTTACTTTTGGCCCTGTACATCAAGCTAGCACATTTATTTTCGTTACGCAATGGGACAGAAGAGTTTGAACACTGAAGTGTGGTCTATTATTCTGTCCGCGACTGTACATTTCATTCCGATACCGTATGCTAACCACTCCGCACCTTATATGAGAAAGTAAAAATGACGGAGCTGTAAAGCCGCTCTCTTCAAGCAGTTATATCAGCAGGTTAATTCGTGTGTTGAATAATTTATATTCCCTTTCAACTAAAAATAAAGACAGGCAAAAGCAGAAAAGTCAGCTCAAAGTGGCGTTTTTTGGTGAGCTACAATGAACCTAAAATACAGCTGCAGGCACAGCTGCAAGCACATGATCGATACAATGACACCATCTGTCATGACAACATGATATGTCACACCTTCAGTACTCCAAGTTGAAGTTTTACTGGATATGAGAAATCTTTGGGGAAATTATAGTGAAGTGAACTCTGATTAATGTTACACATCTGCTGCATACAAAAATAACCAGTTTGAGGAAGCTTGCCAATGTATAGAGCAAACACAATGACAACAGATGCATGACACAGTAGTCAAGTGCTTTGGTAACATAAAATAATTTACTTTTTACTGTTTCAGCCTACATCAACTGCATCATGTTTCAGTTTCCTTTTCTGCCGTTTGTGGGACTTCTTTCTTAAATGTTCTGGCATCATATTCGGACTCCCATCATCTTGCGCGGAAACTTGACAGCTGTCCTTCAACAGCGCAGCTCTTTTGTTAGGCAACCTATCCCCGCCACTGCTCGGCATGCACAATAGCCCAGCTTCTTGCTCCTGTACTCGCTTTAGTTTCCCACTCATCCTATGGCCATGTCTTGCAGCTCTGCAAAAGATAAAAGAAATATGCACGCATATCAGCAAACACACAGCACACAGTTTTCAGTATCCCTTCAGTTTTCAGTTTCAGTTTTCAGCCCTCACCCAGTATCTGTCTCGAATTCGAGCTAGAAACTGCCCTATTTCATGGACAAGCTGGCTCACATTACCACACTGGCTTCAGTGTACAGGCTTTGTCAAAAATATACTCCCAAGGGATTTGCTTCCGAGCCCTGCAGTGTGGCTTGCTTTGCAACCTCAGTGACCCTAATCTCTCGAAGGCGGGAGGAACTCACGTCCTCAACCCTTCCAAGTTTATTTATTTATTTACATATACTGCAGCCCCGATGGGGCTATTGCAGGAGTGGGAGGAAGAAAAAAAATAGAAAAGAAAAGGCATGCAGAGAGGGACAACATATTCAGTAGTGAACACCATTAAAATACAGAACAGTAATTCAACAGACTAATCACAG
Source organism: Amblyomma mixtum (assembly GCF_055824585.1). Taxonomy (NCBI): domain Eukaryota; kingdom Metazoa; phylum Arthropoda; class Arachnida; order Ixodida; family Ixodidae; genus Amblyomma; species Amblyomma mixtum. The sequence continues at coordinate 69,341,114 of NC_143017.1, read as the reverse complement.
ATTTGCAACAACATTGAAAAATAGGTTTGGTTCCAGGGAGCGTATATCACTGGGTAAAGAATTCCATCATTCGATAACACGAAGAAAAAAAACTAAATTTGAACATATCAGTGCGCGTGTGAACGGGTGTTACATTCAATCGGTGGTAGCTCCTTGTAGATGAAGATGCTGAAAAATGCAAATACTCAGACAATGAAGCAAAGCGGGATGAATTAACAATACCATGAAAATATTTTAAACACTCATTGTCGCGGCAGGTACAAAGGAGGGAAAGGCCTATGGCAGGAAGAGTGGATGAAGGTGAAAAATTTGTCATACTGTCGGCAAATAAACCATACTGCTTTCCTTTGGACGGATTCCAGCTTACTGATATCAGACTGTTTATGAGGATTCCAGATTAATGACCCATACTCCAAAAGTGGACGAATTAAAGCTTTGTACGTTACCAGTTTAGTTTCTTGGGGGGCAACACAAAGTGTATGTTTTAGATAACCGCGCCTCCGCATTGCATTATTGGATATTGTGTTAATAATATGCTTTGACCAGGACAAGTTAGAAGAACAAAGAAGACCTAAATAATTGTACTCGGACACTTGATTCAGAGAGTTATCTTTGAATGAGTAGGTGTAAGAAGATGGTATTGTGCGATTACAGAATGACATGTATACAGATTTACGAAAGTTTATTTGCATTTGCCATGTTTCACACCATGAGCAGAATGACTGATTTAGTTGCGCGTGATCCTCAGGGGTGTTAATTGAACTGTATATCACACAATCGTCTGCATACAACCGAATTTTAGAAATAATATTTTCTGGCAAATCATTAATGTATAATAAGAATAAAAGTGGCCCGAGCACGGATCCTTGTGGTACACCGGATGATACATTAACAGTTTCAGATGAACAGGAGTTGAAAGAAACATACTGTGTACGATTAGAAAGAAAGCTTGATATCCAGTCTGCCAGTAACGGGTTTTTCAGTATTGCATTAAGTTTACAAAGAAGTTTGCTGTGGAGAACGGTGCCGAAAGCTTTAGATAGGTCGATAAATAAAGCGTCGATTTGTGAGCTCGTGTCGAGGGAACTAGCAATGTCGTGCGTGAATTCTACAAGTTGTGAAATGGTACTGAGCCCGCGCCGAAACCCATGCTGAAATTTGCACAAGATATTGTTAGCTTCAAGAAATTCTGTAATGTGCTTATGAATGATATGTTCCAGTAATTTGCATGAGTGTGAAGTTGACGCCAATTGTTCGAGACAACCTCGCTATACGGTCCAGAAAGAAACCCCTCGGGCTGTACAGTTTTGACACAGACTGTACATAGATACTATCCTGGCTTGATAACACTGCACTAGCTATCAGAGCTAGATACATTTCATGCAACAATAGGATGTGTTCCTCGACAAACCAAATCAGAAGCGCATATGTTTAATGGTGATACCCATTCTTAAACACATAAGCAGCAGCATTGCCAATGCCATCTGTAAAAAAAAAAAAATCTGTACTGCACTTCTCCAGTTCCCAAGGAAGGCCACAGGCACGAAATACTTTATAGCTGGGGAAGTGATCATGCCATCTAACTCAATCACATCCAATCTGGCACGAATTAAGTCGTGACGTGCATGTGCTCTATATCATTAGAAATACTATTTCACGTTCACATGACATACTGGCCTAGTTCAGCTATTCAATTCATAAATTGATTCATGATGACGATGAGTTTTAATGCCACAAGAGTACCATGGCATAACCGGTGTTGTCGGCAACGCGTTACAAGTAACGGCGTTACCGGTAACGCGTTACTTTTTTCGGTAACTTAGTAACGTACTCGTTACCATTTCGGGACTGTAACGGGTAACATACTTACGTTAACATTTTTCGGTAACGTGAGATGTCACGTTACTAGTTGCTTTTAAACATTTCTACATTTTTACATTTAAGCATTTCTTTATTGCTACACATTTTCCGCGTAATTTTGCACACCAGAATTACTGTAAATTTTTTGAGTTCAGCTATGTTTTCTTTGTGAAGTTGGAATTATATGAAGTATGAGCTTTATAAAATTGTTATCTTGAGTTCTTACAGCGAAGAAACACTGATTAAAATTTATGGCCATGGAGTAACGGCAAAGTAACGTGCGATACTTTTTTTCGGTAACGGTAACGCATTACCTTTTTTTGTAGGTAACGTAGGGCGGTAATGCGTTCTTTTTTTTAGTGTAACGCGTAACGTATTTAGTTACTTTTTTTCGGTAACGTCTACAACACTGGGCATAACATGTTTATTGTCGACACAAGGTGGAGTCAAAATCGACACAAGGTGGAGTCAAAGACCCAATTTCCAGACATTTCACCCCAGTGAAGCTGAGCAGCAGTCAGGGGGGACCTTGTACACCCCACTAAACTGGCGGGTACCTGGAGGCAGCACCACGGATAAGAGTTCCGCACTTCCTGCATACGAGGCGGATGCTCGAACTGTTTGGCCACCACTACGGTGCGGAAGTATACTCAGAACACTACTGAGTGCTCTGTTTACACCTGCCCACATCTGTATATATCACGTAAATTTGTGCACATGTTTCTGAAATAAACAAGATAAAAATGTTCTGTGGTTACAACCTGTCTTGACATGTGAGGCAAGTTTGACACACATGAATGAGTAATGTGGGGGCATATTGCTACTGTGCACACTAGGTTACAGATCAGGCTGCACGTGGCTTTTGTCTTTCTCTCTCTCCCTCTTTTTTTTATGTGGACCAAATCTGCCGTTAATAATGAACACTTAAATTTATTACAACTTGCTCTCATGGTTACGACAGTCAAGAAACCACAACACTAAGTCATCACTAGTTAATGCTGAAAAGATCTCAGAAAGTTAAGTTCTGAGATCTTTTCAGCATTTACTAGTGATGACTTAGTGTTGTGGTTTCTTGACTGTCGTAACCATGAGAGCAAGTTGTAATAAATTTAAGTGTTGATCTGTATATATCATGCAAATTTATGCACATGTTTCTGAAATAAACGAGATAAAAATGTTCTGTGGTTTCAACCTGTCTTGACATGTGAGGCAAGTTTGACGCACATGAATGAGTAATGTGGGGGCATATTGCTACTGTGCACACAGTAGCAATATGCCCCCACATTACTCATTCATGTGTGTCAAACTTGTGACAATACAGAGTGTCTTCTTATTTGGGAGTTATCGTGGCGGCTTTCTGAGAATTCGATGGGAACATTTCCTGGCTCAGAGAACTGCAGTGTGAAAATGCACATGTTGATAACCACTGGCATGGACTTGCTACTGTATTTTTTCTTCTAAATTACACTTTGCAAACTTTATTCAAAGGAAAGGATTCTGGAATGCAGGCACACGCACCGCTGTCCCATCTCCTGCTGACCTAGCTTGTTGCCCCATTTGATGCTTGGTTCTTGTGCCATTACTTTCACAAAGAACACAAGCAGACGGACTCTCACATCAAAAATCCGAACGGCAAAAGTAAATGAAATGCCGATACTGAAATTAATCGCAGGACATGCAGACTACTATAGACAACTGCACCTAATTTCCGAAGAGTCCTAAACATATGATACTAAGCTAATCAGGTCATGTTCATGACATCACTGTGCAACTGCTGAAGATTCTGAACACAAATTATTACAGACCACCTTATTCCTTACTAAAGGTGAGAAAAAGGTTGGAGAAAGTTGGTCTAGTTTCATGTTGTTCCTACTCTAAATGGCATTTGACTACTTCACTTGCAGTTAACAAGAGTCCCATCTGCCAGCCTTTACTTCCTGAATGAGCTGCAGTGCTGCTCTTTTCACATTTGGCAAGAGTCATGATCACTAAGCTTCGCTTCTTGAGAGACACGGTTGTTTTTTTTTGTTTTTTTTTTAGTATCAAGTGCAATGCTCAGCACACTTGCTAGAGGGCACTGTGATTGCAGAAGCTGGGTTGCAGAGCGTGCTGTGCGCTGTTTTCTTTGAAGATAGCCCAAATCTACAGTTAAACATCAGCAGCTTGACTTAGTGGAGCGAGTGCTGTCTACGATTCGTTGTGAAGTGTGTTCAAGTGCAATGTTTTTACAGTGTAGCAGGACAACACTTGCCAATGTCTCTAACATTTTCCGAATAACTTGACGGATGCGTTTCAAAGTTTTCCACCAAGGATTAGGCAAAATTCTCTCGTGGAATGTGTGTTGCGTAGTAATAAAAAGAATTTCATGACTGAAAAAAGAGATAGAGAGAAAAGAAGAAACTAGCTGGAGTGAACACCAGTTACTCAAATCTGATGCAAAGCATACATCATCATAAGCTTGTTAACATGATTCAAGTTGCATGAACACAGCCACATCTGCAATGCTAGAGCAGAATGGAAGTGGCACGATGGCACACCATTTGTTGAAATACATTCAGACTCCCTCATCACATGAGCGCCACCTAGTTAGGTGGCGCTCATGCGCAGTCAGGAAAAGCGCAGTCAGGAGATCAGAAAATTTTCCACGACATCTAAGGATGAGTTGGAGTAAACCTGGAGTGAATGGCAGGGTAGCGTAGCTTCTGAGAGCTGCCCCACAAAATCGGTGTTGACGCATGCATCCTATGCGCGAAATCGGCCGGTGAGGGAGAAACCTGTAGTTCGTTTTTAGGCCTTTTCGTGACTATAAAAGCTCCATTTTTGGTGAGAGTGGTCTCTTAGTGATTACAATGTAGTAACCAAGAGATACAAGCCGGCTTCAATTTACCCTTAGTGTCACTTAAGACAAAAACTGAAACATACATAGAACAATCGGCTTGTCAAAACTGTTCCAGTAATTAGTTGTGATTATGATTAATCTTTATCTGTTGACAATGTATGAATGAGTAAATTTTAAACGTTGTATAGTATCCCGGGAAACAAAACAAACACAAACAAACAGTATGGCACAGAGGTAGGATAGAAGACTTATTCAGGCCATGTTTTCCAAAGTAAAAAAGAAAAGAAAAAAAAGGGAAATGGAGTGGGGGAAGGTGGGGCTTGGACCAGTAAAAACATGGGAATGAAAAATGCTTTGCAGATGGCCATGCATGGCAACAGCGAGCGTAGCTGCAGCATCTGTGAGCCAATATCCACAGCTCACAGCTACTTGCAGCACGCTGTCATGGCCTAAATGTTTGAGTTCCAGAGGTGTTCTTTAGCAATCAGATAGACCTTCTTCAAAAGCAAATATTTTCGGAAACTGCATCACTCAGACATTTTTTCTTTATTTTTTTATACATCTTTCTGAGAATTCGGTCACTTTCATTAACTTCATATTTAAATATGCTTGCAGAATTTCCACGCTAATAAAGAGGCAAAAATGCTGAATTGCCATCAGCAAGAACGCATTAATTTAGATTTCTAAATATAAACAGCCAGCCAATTGTTTTAGCAATACTGCATGAGCCTGCACCAGCCCACATGCCAGTGTGCTATCACGACATCAGCACACTTGATGACATGTGGTCCCCATTTGCTGGTTTTGCTGCTCTTATCTTATCAACTTATCAATCTTATCAACAGACTGTCTGGTTGCATCAGCAGTTCTGTTAGACACAACAGTGCTAAATGCTTACATGTGCTGAAATTACATCTGCAAGCATTTGCTTAAGCATACCCTCGGCATTAAGGCAGGCTGACACTGTTTCTGCTAGCTTTTTTTTTTCTTTTTAAACCATACCCAAATTACATGGGGCAACCGATATAGGGCACACAACTTTTCTATATGTGGGCAGTAACATCGACACTAAGTGATGCTCACTGACATTTCTGCCAAACATAGGTACTAATACGGCTTCCAAAGGGAAAACTGAAAACATATGAATAACACACTTGCAACTTTATTCACAAACGGATTAGCCCACATTATAAGAATAAGAAGTCACGTGCGCAGGAATGCTCACTTGCCTCCTCCCCTTATAAAAAAAAATACAGCAGACAGTTCTGCCAAATCTGGAAATGGCAATTTTTTTTGAGCGCTCAGAAAGACAGAACCCCGACAAAGTGGAAAAAATGTGCATGGTGGTACAGGGAAAGTTTGAGGAGAGAAATTATAGGCTCAGACATGTCTTATTAAACGCACCAAGCAGTTATAAATTGCTTTGCTGACGTGACATACTGCTTTCTTATTTCACATTACAAAGTATGTGTTGACCAGATGGGACGGAGTACCTGTGCATGACAGAGAGTATGGAATACCTCTGAAGCGGCCTGTATGCTCACATTTACCTATGCACTCTAGAACCTCCCAGTGAATTGTCAGTTTTCAATGCCTTCAGCACATTTAGGTCAGTACCTGCTGGGGGTCAACGAACATGTGAGGCAATGGAGACAGTATTTATAAAATGGAGTTACAATAAATGCGCTAGCGTACTTTTGTAACTGCTTGAGACCATGACTTCTCTTACCTTGTGCCAACCTATACGGTAAGTGAATAAATTAATAAAAATCTTAGTTAAACGGGTACTTAAATGGGTACAGAATAAGCAGAGTAGCTGCTAAGGCGTGGCTGTGTTAAGTACGTCACATGCTGGAGACTGCTGTGACCTTAAACTGTAGGCTGACAGTACGCACTCACTTGTTGTGTGCTCTAGCCCCGTCATGTCTTTTTTTTTTTCTGAATTTAAAAGAACGCAAGCATAATAATCCTACGAAACTCTGCTAAATGCCAACAAATGTGCCAACAGACTCTCGTTCTGTGACCCTTACACACATTTACAAATCATGCGCCTTGTTTATGCCACAAAAGGAATATGCTGCACACAGGCGAAAAGGCTACATTCAAAACAAGTTACATGAGGCTCCAGACTGAATACCAAGTTTTCTTTTTTTTTTTTTACTAAACAAATAAATGTTCCCGCTTTCTCGTCAGCCATTGATGCCATCCTCAGGATCAGAGCAAATTCATAACATCCTGCACAATGTGGTCTCAGGGTGCACCAAGACACACATTCAGGACATACATTTACTACCGACACTACATTTCACAGTAGTGCCAAAACACAGAAAAAATATGTGCTCTTACAGCGGGGCATTTACAAAGCATTTATTTACAGCTACTGGCAAAAAGAACCATGAATGTGGTGAAGTAGTAGTGGAGTGTATAGATCACAGTCATCACTATACGTCTACCTCCCCAGCTCTGTTGTTCCCTTTCCAAATTCAAAATAGCAGGCCACAGACACGGCTGAGCTCACCATTTCTTCTGCATTCTAATATATCTATTTTCCACCAGTGCAAGGGCACAATTTTTGCCAGTCAGATGCAGGCCATGGATCTGTGTACATGACATGCAATCTTAAGGTGCAGTGAAGAGGAATCTGAACTCGTCTTTTTGCCGCCGGAACTGAATCTACACATTCCGAGCATTCTTAGAAACGTCGATTTATTGCCCTGTGTGGCCGATTATTCCCCTAATTAAATCGAATTAACGTCCAGCTCCCGCCTTTTTTTTTAAATTTTCCCCCGTACGATGGGCGGAGTCGACCAACGCGTGGAGTGCCTTTCACCCAGTCCCGTGGCGGCTTGCCACTCTGTCATCGGCGGAGTAATATGTAGTAATCTGTAGAAGCAAACAGTTCGCGCATATTTTTATTTCTGCGGGCTTATTTTGCGGCTATATTATCTGCGAATGAAACTATTTATTCACGGAAACCTAAAAAACAAAATAAAGCGAAAGCAAAGCTGCCACGGAGCTGGCTGAAAGGCACTCCACGCGTTGTTCGACTCCGCCCACCGTACGAGGAGAATTAAAAAAATAAAGGCGGGAGCCGGACGTTAACTCAATTTAATTAGGGAAATCGGCCACACAGGGCAATAAATCGAAGTTTCTAAGAATGCTAGGAACGTGTAGATCGAGTTCCCACGGCAAAAAGACAAGTTCAGAATCCTCTTCAGTGCACTTTTAAGAGGCAACATGTCACTGAGATGATCTTTAAACTTTTAGCGGAAGCACAAGCACGGTTGCTCTCAGTTCATGTACAGGTTTTTCCAGTGTATAAGTCATGGTCTTTTTTTTTCAGAACCTTTTGTCAGTGCATGTTATACAATGATGCAACTTATATAAAGCTAAAAGTGATGCGCACTGCGCATCACCTTTTGCTGCGCCCAGTAACTATGTTTGAAAATATATACTTAAAAGCCTCCACATTCAGTCCAACCATGTTCTCAAAAGCTTCGATTTCGACATCAGTTTCATCACCGCCACTCCCGTTTCGCTCTGCATGCATTGCAAGTTTTTCTCCAACATGACACCGCCTTTGAGTTGAAGGAGCTATGATGAAAAATTCAACTCGTGTGCTGTTGAATGTGTGCTGAGGAACAGGAACAGAGTAGCTGGCAGACAGTTCGATGCTAGTGAAAAAAATGATTTGGGACAGGTGCAAGAGAGCTCTGGCGAATTAAATAAATAAAAAAAAGGTAGACTGCGGGAAGAAGGCATGCTAGCTAGACCTTGAGGATTGTCAGTGCACGGCAGCTGCAGCAAGCCTGTATTTTTGTCGCATCCTCTAACAAAGGGATCCTCAGAGCATTTTTATAGCCTTACGAATACACCAATGCAACTTATGTGTGATTTTTATTTCTTGAAAAACTGACATTTGCAGGGCAGTGAGACGTAAACAGATGTGACTTGCTGACAGAAAAGTATTGTACAGTGTGTGCGCTTTTTCTGCTATTACTCCTTTACCTTTCGAAGGCAAGTACACTAGAGATCACCCTGCTGTTGTTGGTGAAGCTGAGCCCCCCAAAAAACCACCCATACTCTCATATTTCTTGCGGAAGTCACTCAACATTGTTAGACCCTGTTAACAAATCTGCCTAGAGTCCACAGGTTGTGCATTTAAGAAGCTAACAGTAATGCAGTGGCATGTAAGCATGCTGCAACTGAATCTCCTCTATGAGACCGTCTCAATGCAGCGCTAAAAGTACAAAGCACACAGTGATGCAGAGTGTGCTAACTCGCACAGCTTGGTAGAAACAAACAGAAGCTATTAGTATACTATCCATGCAGCTATGCTGGTTGTGGTGCTTTCAGTTAGGAAATTCCATTACAGTGTATGAATTCAGTAACATGGTTTCTGTAGTGTTTTTTAAAACACTGTCAAAGCAGCTCTACACATCACTTGAAATTCTAGTGCTTCGCCCGTGTGGTAATGTGCCCCTAAGTAGGCTTGTAATGCTTGTACAAAGGACCAGAAAAGTAACTCTATGAAAATTTCAAGCTCTGAAGAAGTATACAATGTTACAGGTACTGCTAGCAAATAATAACATTACTTTTCATTACTGTAAACTCAAACAATATGCTGTATAATATCGGGCAAGGGCCGCACCAGTGTGCAGGCAGCATCCTGTTTTACACAAGGAAATATATATATATAAAAAAAGAAAGATCCATGTAAGGGCTGCACCTAAACTTTCCATGACCCATGTGGGAATAGCCTTCGAAATGCACGCGCACAGGAGCTTCCAAGTACCACCCACGGATAGCGCCCAAGGCCGTGGGTCATTTATCCACCCATCCGTCATCATCATCGTTGTCAACGTTTTCCTATGACGTGAGCACCCGCTATCCATATCAGTATCACCAGCTCCAGCCAGCGACTCCTCCAGTTTTCTGTGGCTGTCAAAGGCATAGGTTATCTAGTTCACTATGGCACGGGAAAGCGTGGTAGTTCACTCTAGTTGTGGCTAGCGTGTGCTGCCGCTGAGCGTTGCAATTTTAGCATTATGGGCAAGCACCTTAATAGATACATGGCTGGGAGTTTGCTCTTGAACACAGCAAGCATGCAGCGGGCAGAAAATTTGACTTGGACGAGAAGTGCGTCCGACGATGGTGCAACCAAAAGGATGCATTGAGGAACAAGCTGCAAAAAGTGCACTTTCGGACGCAAGTCATGCAAGTTTCCTGAACTGGAAGAAGAGCTGCTCTGCTATGTGATGGAAGTGCGGAACAATGGCTATGCATTGACAACGGACATGCTGTGCGACCTTTTGTGAGATAAGTATGCACTAGAGCACAGTCCCAGCTCAGAGTCTGATAACTCCGTGAGCGACGATTGAATGTAGAATAAATGCCGCTGATTCCCAAATTGGCGTGTTTTGAACAATGGTCTTGAAAAGAAAATTTTATTAATTTAGTCATAGTTATAAAATTTTCAGGGCACATATATTTTTGTGCGCTGATTCTAGATATGTCATTTAATTTCATGTAAAACAATTCTTTGAGCACTTATGCACCTTTTATGCAAGTATTTTGCAGAGAGTTTTGAAGACAATTTGCTGCAGGAAACTCGCTGAAATGTATGCCATTGGGTTCTCTTGACACCAAGGAATACAATAAGAGTAAAATTATCATCCCGGCTCTCATAGAACTACAGTAATAGGGTACTGAAGCTGCTACTTCAGAAACAAGAATACACACTTTCCTTCTCATTTCTGAAGCGACAACTTCAGAACTCTATAACTTAAGTTCTATGATAGGCAGGAAGACAATTTCACCCTTATTGTATTCCTTAGTGTCAAGAGAACCCAATGGCATACATTTCAGCGAGTTTCCCGCAGCAAATTTTCTTCAAAACTCTCCGCAAAATACTAGCATAAAAAGTGCTTAAGTGCTCAAGGAATTGTTTTATATGAAATTAAATGACATATTTAGAATCAGCACACAAAAATACATATTCCCTGAAGATTTTGTAACTGTGACTTCATTAATAAAAATGTTTTTTTCAAGACCAGTGTCCCCCCTTAAACTTTTTTTCGGACATCTCGTACATGGGCCGAACCCCGGAAATTGGCCCTCGAATCTGGAAAAAAAGTGCGGCCCTTGCACGCTTTTGTACGGTACAGCGGTTAAACGCAACTGCACTACACAACAGGCGTAGAGTGTGAATGCCGCATGATGATATTATGCGTGATGGTGGACAGAAGGGAACTTCTGCCTTCAGTTATCTTCAAGTGAAAGACACTTCCAAAGGAGACACTTCCGAAGAGAATCAATACGAGACAATCTCTGCATATCCGATGAGTTAGTTCAAGACTGGGGCAAAAGTGTGTGGTCTAACAGGCGGGGAAGGTGTGTAAGGGCCTGTTAAACCATCGGTGGACAATTAATTCAGCACAATTCAGACGCCTCTACCTTGAGTAGATGGCAATGGTAGACCACGAACTGACGCCAAGAGGACGGCCAAGAAGAGCATTACATCAACTCATCTACTCTTGGATTCTTAATGCGTGGCGGGCTGTGTCCCCAGAGGCTGTTGGTAGGGCTTTAATGTTACAGGCATTTCAAAAGTAATGCATCGAACCGATGATGATTTCATATGGTAGAGTGTTGAGGAGCCAGGTCCGACCAGCGGCGACAGCCACCTGCCTGTTCTTGGTTGGGAGCTGTGCAAGTGCACAGATTTGATAAAGTAGGCATTCGAGCTAATTCAGCTTGCAATGTTTAATCAGGCTTCCAATGACTCAGAGATCAGTGCATGCATAATAGGCGATAACTGAGCAGGATGACATTGTGTCTCTTCACATAGTTCTGTTCAGGCCAGATAAGATTTCTCTTTTTTATGACCCGCCATAAAGATTCCTGAGGTCCAGTGCTTGAAGAGGAAGACACGTACCACTGACAAGCCGTTAGTATGCCGCTCCTCCTCTGCGATGAGCTCATTTGCGAAAGCGGGCAAGCCCCACAGTTAAGAGCATGGAAGTCAAGGCGATGTTACGCACCAGCGGTGGACTTCCCTTTTTTTTGCGCCCTTTTCATGGTCTTTGTGAAAAAAGCGAAAGCGGCATCGATGCTCACGTAGGACCATGATGAAGACTTTGCTGCATGCTGTAACTGGCACTTTCGTGTTCGCTGTAACTGAATTTTGTGGACATTTGTTTTCTATGCGAGATTTGGCACCACAGCCCAAATGTAAATTGTGACAGTTGCAACCACCTTTGTTCGTACTAAGCGAGTGTTTGTTATAAATGGGCACGACTGTAACAGCTCTGTTCTCAGTGAAAGTGGCCTGTCATTAGAACGCTGTAATCAGTCAATATAGACAGACTTCAATTTGTCTTCAGCGTGCCTTTAATTTAAACTTGCAATATGGCAAGCAGAGTGAACTAATGCGGATTTTTGATGGAAAACCAACACACAGAGACAAGATTAAAGCAGAAGAAACACAGACAGACTAATTTTAATGATCAATTTAATATGTAGTAGCATTCTCGTCTAATATATGCAGCTCTATATGAAGGTTGAGAGTTCAGTATGACGTCTGTGTGTTTCTTCTTCGTTTTTGTGTACATGCATCGATTTTTTAATTTGAATTATTAGTACCTAGTGGCTACTGTCCAAGATTGACAATGATATCTTGACATGAATGCATGGTAATACCGAATTTTTATGCAAGGGCATCTCTGACAGCTGAGGCTAATGTTGGAACTAGTGATTTGGGGTGCAGCCATTACTTACTTATGTGCAGTGAGACCACCGCATGCCTTGAAGAGTTCCTCATCTGGTATTCTGCAACAGAAGAAATTGCTGATGAGACCTCAAATGTGAAATAACAGAGTGGTGGCACGCTCTGCTCATTCCTGCTGGAGACTCTCTCTCCACCTACTGGCCAGATCTGAGCAAAATGTGTGCGCCATTATTAGAAAAGTCTGGATGCAATCACGAAAGCAACATATCCTGTTACACCACTTTGGACAGAAATTTAATCTAGTGGTTCTCAAACTAATTTCTGTGGAACCCTTAGGTTCCCGAAGTGGTTTGGGGGTTCTCCCGAGCACCCAAATCCATGCAAACCTCTACTTCCACTTTTTAAAGCGAAAGCCTTTAATGGCTCATACTCGCGGCCACGACTATGTTCGTCCATCCGTTACACATCTGTGATTTGTGGCGCTTACAACAGATGGCGCCACCCATTCACATGCTACACAGACTTCCTGCCAACGCTTGTGCAGTTCTCCTTGTCTAGCGTAAGGACGCTGTAGAGCGTTGCAGGAAAGGCTTTCGCCACAGAGCACTTAAGATCCCAAAGTGCCTCTCAAAATTTTTTACTTAGTTTATTTTAAGGTTAATGATACTATAACTAATTACAGCAGACTGTTCCTTTCCGTCGACAGTCATTAATTGAATTTGGGCACTTTTTGAGGGACCATGCATTTCTGCACCCTTGCATGCATGGCAGGAAGGAATGGAAGTCAAGGCATGTGGTTTTCCTCAGCACTTTTAAAAAGCCAATGGGGTTCTGAGAGGCTAAAAGATGGAAGAACCTGATTTTATCTTTCACAGTGCAGAGAACTGCAAGAATCATATACAGTGAACATCACAAAGACGAACTCTGTTATGTCAAATGTTTTGATAAACTTAACAATTAGAGAACCCCCTTCAGCTTTCCAGAGACACAATGTAAAAAAGAGTGTGGCTATTATATATAATTCAACCTGTGCATTGTTTAACAAATTTCAACAATGTCACACTAACTTGCATTCCACAGTACAAGTGGTCAGTCAATAAATGTCTGTGAATGCACTGTGTGGTGCAAGGGAAGAGAATGCACCCAAAGAATGCAATGACATAAAAGAAAATAGCATAACTGAACAAGTTGGTGCATGCAAGCATTCTGGCCATGCAACTATGTCAGGTGAATTGGGGCTGACCTAGCATGCGATGTGGACTTCCGTGCACTCTGCTTTTTAAACCCAAACACAGGCTTTCAGGAATGCACAGGTTGTATCAAGCACCTTTATTGAACGCTGTGCAGAAGTTTTTCAGCAGATGTGGAAACCAACCAAACTAATGAGGCTAAAACTCCCAACTATTGGATGGTTGTCTAAAGGCGCCGAGTGCAGTAACCCTGACAGAATTATTTGCAGTGCTTAGTAAACATTTCCTAGCAAAGTACTTCTCACCAATGCTTGTCTCGCCCTGCCGCGGTGGCTCAGTGGTTACGGCGCTCGGCTGCTGTCCCGAAAGACGCGGGTTCGATCCCGGCCGCGGCGGCTGAATTTCGATGGAGGCGAAATTCTAGAGGCCCATGTACTGTGCGATGTCAGTGCACGTTAAAGAACCCCAGGTGGTCGAAATTTCCGGAGTCCTTCGCTACGGCGTCATAGACTCAGTCGCTTTGGGACGTTAAACCCCAATAAACCAAACCAATGCTTGTCTCGTCACCAATTTGCTCTTGGTGCCCGTACTTTCCCATATACCTCATCGTTTCAGTCACCTCTGTTACACTAAGCTTTAGTTGACCTGAAAAGGTTTACAATGCCTCATCATGTTTGTCTACAAGTGAGTGTACTATATTTGGCAAATAATGGGCACAAGCGAGACCAAAAGTGCAGCATGACTCTGAGGGACGCTGAAGTGTTGCTTTCTCAATGGCAGGAAGCTTGCCGTCCTCATGCTCAGAGGGGCAACATTATTTTTATTTTTTTCTCACTTCGGCCAACTTAACACATGTCCTCATGCTCAAGCTTGCCAGTAATGTGGCAGCAGCAGCGATTGCGCCCAGGCTAGCTTGTGTACTACAACAACTAGATTTTATTACTGCTCTCCTTCCAGAAGTTCAGAGAAAGACAATATAAGCCACCGCTACAGAAACTGCCATGTGATGTCCGTTAGTGCACATAACCTTGATCACACAACAGCAAAGCTACAACATGATCCCACGCATTCAGATGCAGTACCAGATATGAGCAGCGAGCTCGTAGTTACTTCATTCCCTCCCATCTTAATCAGCTACTAGCAAGTGCTTTTCATGCGAAAACAAAGCATAAACTAAAAAATATTCTTTACCGCATTAACCTTTAAAGGGACACTGAGGAGAAATTGAAGTTGACTTGCATCGACAGAATACCAGCTCCTGATTACAAAAACGCCATTCATACTGACAACAAAGCTCTTGCAACGTAGAAAAGAGCAAGAACCAAAATACAGGTATCGCCGCCACAGGCCAAACTCGCAAGTACAAGCTTCATGACGTCATAGGACAAAATAGTGTCGCTAGAACCAATAGTTCTAGCAACACTAGGACACGAGAAGCCACGAATCACTGAGGCGCAGCAAATGCATGCGCAAATCTCCTTGACGTCGCCAGATGGCGCCACGTACCCGACAGCTACGCGCGCTCCTGCAGCGCCGGGACCAATCAGCGCCTGCTCAGAGCGGTATGGGGTATGGGGCTCCCGGTATTCCGCTAACGGTAACAAGGTACACAGTATGCTAAAGGTGTCTATTTGCGAGAACTTCGTTGATGACTTCGAGAACGGGATCCATTGTAACGCTGGCAAAACGCCGGTGCAAACGTAAACGAAGCGACGGCCGCAATAGCCGATAGATGCCTTCAACGCACGGCCGGCGGTAGCTTTCTTTACGGCTGCTGCTGGGCCGCACTGCTGGCCGCCAGAAATCACGGAGTCCGCGTTACGTCATGTGCACGTCATGTTTGACGTCACTTAGTCCTGTGTCGTCATAGGAGAATCCCAAGTTTTGATCAGAGCGGCGGGAAAAACTTTGTCAACTTCGAATCCAAATTTCTTAGAAATAAATGCATCTTTCGTTGCCGGCCAAGTGGCAACAAAGCCATGAAGTGCCGAACTATCGGATTTTGCTATACAAAAAAATATTAATAGAGCTCTCCTCAGTGTCCCTTTAATATTTCAGCCCTTGGTATTTTTTTTTCCAGGATCAATAAATTCATATATAACGTATAAAATTGCAGCCTAAATGGGGCAATCTGTTGGTCTGGCCATTTGATTAAACAGCTACTGACAAAAAGAAAAATTTCTTTCGTTTTGCTTAGCGGCTCTATGTCTTGCTGATATCATATGCAAACTCCTGCCTCGTTTTTGTTGCTCATTTCAAGTTGTTATTGTTGGCTCTTAGCCTGAAAAAAAATTCAATGGTTTCAAGGTATTAAATAACAGCATGGTCACTGCTCAGTTGTGCATTAGGAATGCTTCCTCATACTACACTTCAGAGTAAGTTACGTGGTATGCACTCTTTTCTTTCACTTGCCATTGCTGTTGGTGCTTTTTTGTTTTGCATGTTTCCTGCTAAAAATGTTTTCGCATATTCTGTGGTGTGACATTTCACACTGTGAACACTGCCTGTTGGCTCTGCCCTTCCAAGCCCAATGCAGCTTTGGCATGCCTTTTAAGTATCAGCGGTGATGAAATTCTCATTTTAATAAAGTATTATTATTACTATTATTTTGCGAGCATGATGTTATTATAGAGGTGGTAAGAAGACTGGCCACTTCTATGATCATCGGCGGCTAGTTCGTAAACCGTTCCTGCTGTTGCTTCAGTGCGAAGAACGTTAGGCCTAGCGACACTGAGCGAGTCAGGACAGAGAGGTGCGCTGCCACCTGGTGGGATATACATCGTTGCCGAAAGCGCGCCGCTTGTGCATTTGCATCACAGGCGATAAACATATTTTATTTCTTCCTTTGTGATGTGAAGTCCTAGTAAACACACTACTGCCTACTGCTGCGGAGTGCCAGCGGTTCTTGAAGTCTGAACAGAAAGACACATTGGTGGCACGGTCTTCCTGCAAGCTGTAAAACATCTTTGAGGAACCGGAACAGCCACATCTATGATGCGTCGTCCAAATCATCGCTCTCAAGGTGCATGTGACGTTTACTTCACGCGCAGAGATGGGAGCGCACGCGCGCCTCATTTAAAGCCGTTTTTTCGATGTCAAAAAGCCTGGCTACGCTCAGTCTCAGAACTAATTCCTGCAGAATGAAAACGAGCGTTTTAGTAAAAAGCAGGAAAAAGAATTTAAATTAATTTTCGAAAGCCAGAGTAGAGGATGCGTTTAATGTGCGAATGCATCAGTTGTGTGAGATTTTTGATTATATGACGCCCGTATTATACGGCAGCTTCATACGGTCCCTTGGAAGTTGTATAATCAAGGTTCTACTGCAGTGTAAAGATGTGAGAAAATTATGTACCCACAAGCAGTACCAGCACAGTATGAAAATCACTGTTATTAAGAACTGTACCAACTGTCAATTAAATGCTAAAGGATGAGAATGCTGATTATACAAAAATGCAGAGCATTCCTTTTATAGTACCACCGTTGGCTGGGTGAGCTGGCATTACCGTTCAGATGACTCATCTTCTTCTGTATGATGTTTCCCAACGGCAGGAGAGGCTTGCACCCAGTTGTTTCCCTCCTGAATCCCTGCCTAAAATAAAAGTGATAATATGAACAAAAGCTCTCTCAGCATTCCAAAAGTAAGTACCACAATAGTGTTTATTATCAGTGGTCATTTAACTCTGGAACAAATTCTACTGTGCTCAGTAAGTCTTAATCAGAAAAGTAGCATCTTGACCTTTATCCAGAAAAGCAACACAAAATTTAGTGTTTCTACAGCTGCCATTATTGGCTATTTACAACTGCCTCCAGTTCAGAATAAATAATGCCGGCTCGTCAATATACAGCAATGCCCACAGGATGACTTAACAATGCTTGGTTTATGGTTTATGGGTGTTTCACGTCCCAAAGTGACTCAGGCTATGAGGAACGTCGTAGTAAAGGACTCTGGAAATTTCGACTATCTCGGGTTCTTTAACGTACACTGACATCGCACAGTGCACGGGCCTCTAGGCGAAAAGCAAAGGGTGCCCAAGTGCTGTGCGATGTCAGTGCACGTTAAAGATCTCCAGGTGGTCAAAATTATTCCAGAGACCTCCACTATGGCACCTCTTTCTCTCTTTCTTCTTTCACTCCCACTTTCGTCCCTTCCCTTACGGTGCAGTTCAGGTGTCCATCGAGATATGCGAGACAAATACTGCGCCAAGAATTTCGCCTCCATCGAAATTCGACCGCTGTGGCCAGGATCGAACCTGCGTCTTTAGGGCCAGCAGCCGAGCGCAATAACCACTGAGCCACTGTGGCGGGGACTCAGCAATGCAGAAAAAAGGTGGGATGAGGGGCTCCTACGCTTTTTCAAGCCTGTCTGAAGGGGTTATGGCAGGTTTACTGCGAGTTCCCGGCACAGAAAAATGAAGTGTGCCTTGAACGACACACAGCATAGGTTATGTGCGTCAAGATCAGGCTGTGAGGTGAAACTCAAGTGTCACTGTGAACACAAACTACATGTTGTAGCAATCAACATTCTACAAGGTCACTAAAAAGTAACACTGTAACAAAGCTTTGTAATGTCAGTTTGTTCACGCTCAAAACTGCCGGTATGCGACTTCGTGACGAGAGATGTGAAGTTTATCTGGAATATCTGCAGCTGCACGCAGATGGTTTTACAATGTTCAAGATTATCTAGGCACTTTACATGCTTTATCTAGAAACCTCATCAAATTTAAATTGAATGTGGCCAAGAAAAGATGTGATTATGTTTTCCGACGGCCACCAAGCACGTTTGTTGCTATCGCTACAGCTGAGTTGACTTTTCTGTGTGTGCAAGTCAGCCCAATAAAGAGTTTCTTTTGGAAATCTTTCGCTGTCTCCCCGACTGCCAAACTGCTGTCACCACCACGCGACAGTAAGTAGACTCCCTTTAAGATGAACTTGAAGAGACCAGAAAATTTGTTAGCCTTATGAAACGTTCATCATAACCGAAGTGCCCCCAGAAAAGATGTGAGCATGCTCTGCGTGTCCGAATATGAGTTAGATGCAAAAAATGAACAAAACGACTTTGTGGTGAGAGGATAATCGCAAATGGAACATATGTGGCACTATGCATGAAATGAGCTGAAGAGCGACGGCGTTAGGCAAGTGCACATTACCCTACTTGAAAACGGTACTGGTCGAGTTTATTTTATCACTGTCATTTTTTTGCTCTTTCTTTTCCTCAGCAACTGCTATTCGAGTGTTTTTGCTCCCCACTTGATTTACGAGGGTCCAAAGTGCTCTGGTGGTGCCCAGCTGGGTAGCTGAGCATTTCTCTCTTAGGTATTTTGCTCCTTCTGCAGTGTAGCTGTTATCGACTCTACGAGTGGCGCACGAGTCTTTCGGTCCGCCACAGGCAATGCCATGCAGCACCGATATCTGGCCACCTCTATGCTGCTATAACGTATGGGGACGCCTTCGTCCCCTGCGTTCACTTTCCTGCAACGCACTAGTTCCCTGTGGTTAGCTTCCCCGCAATGCACTCCCCTTAGTTGTGTTACTTTAATTAACAGGGGAGGGTGCTCACGTCGCAGCGACACCAGCGCCACGAATGGCGTTTTGCTGCGCGCGCGCGGGGGATAGCCGGCTCTCTTCTCCTTGGGATCGGGAAAGCTCGCGGATGTTTCACGAGCCGCTCCGCTCTTCGCCGCGGGTGCCTCGTGGTCGGAACACGCTCCCGCCACCCCGTCCCGTCCGGCCTCAGAGCTTTTCCCTTGCCCTAGCATGGGCGAACGTTCGCTCTTAACCATGCTGGTGAGTCGGACATCCTCATTCCTCAGTGTATTTTGTTGCTAGCTGGCGTTATTGTTGTTGCAGCAATAAATGCCTTGTTTGTGTCAGCCAGTGTGTCGTTCCTTTGTTCCCGTAGAGCAAGGCCCGCCGTGGTCGGCGTGCGCTCGGTAGCACTCGCGACCACGGGGTGGGGTCCGCGCGGTTTTTAACTGTGTCAGCCGCGGTTAAATGGGGAGAACGCATATATCTCCCCAATTTTAAGCCCCACAAACGTGAAGTGCGACACTGTGTCAGTTAAAAATTTGGCTCTCAACGGTTTAAGCCTGCAGTAAATGAGCACGTGCACTCCACGCTTTTTAGTCTGCTGGTGGAAACGCATGGCACTTGCTATGCGCATGACACCGAGATCTGGCATCCCTGCACCATATGTAGGAAGGAGCGAAGGCGCCTTGCCTTTTTTGCGTTAGCAAGGAAGCTTTCCTGCAAGACAGCTTCTCCGCACGACAGCACTAAGTTGCGTGCAAGCTATTCTGGCGAGGTGCACTTTCTTATGTGGAAGCGTTTTATATATTCTTCCTTTGTTCGACGGTAGCTTGCAAATGCCTCGTAAGTGCTGTTGCACACGGTTGCCGGGTTTCACAGCCATTGCGACAGTTTGTCTTCAGTGGATTTTTTTTGTTTAAAATAGAATACTATGGGGAACCAACCAAATAGCCTCACATTGTTCATCTTATCCGAGATCTCGTCTTAACCGAGTTCATCTTAATGAGAGTCGAGTGTAATCCTAAATC
Source organism: Amblyomma mixtum (assembly GCF_055824585.1). Taxonomy (NCBI): domain Eukaryota; kingdom Metazoa; phylum Arthropoda; class Arachnida; order Ixodida; family Ixodidae; genus Amblyomma; species Amblyomma mixtum. The sequence goes on along the minus strand of NC_143017.1, from coordinate 69,320,942 downwards.
TCACCTTTATAAAGCCACTGTAGGAGTTCCTTGGAAAAGCCTTCTTCTTTTCTTTTTTTGGTACTTTGGAAACAGTAGTTGTGCCCTAGACGATATTGAAAATTATATCAGCAGAAATAACACAGAAAAGAACAAGGTGATGTAATAAATTTGCATGAAGCAAATAAAAATGCAACTTTAAAAAAGGCAGACACAAAAACAGTGACACATTTCACACAGTTCGCCATCTTGTTCATGCGCTGCATGGTTCAGACACCTTTCACTTTCCGGGCTAAACCAGACTTTTGCCTTCATTACAGTCCTGCACATATTATCCCAAGCTGCTTCAGCATGGAAAAGAAGCTTGCAAGCATGAACGATATGGTGAACTGAGTGAAAGTTGTCATTTATCCAATTCAATTTCCTTGCAGCCAACTCTAAGTTGGAGAGTCAGGACTGATATGGCTGAGGACTCAGCTGTAATGCAAAGCATCAGTAAAACTGCAACTAAGAAAACGAGGTCTGCGTCGGTACTGGAATGTGCTTGATTCGGTGGCATGCCTTGGCCACAAGAAAATTCTGTTTCTTGGTAGCAACCTTGGTCCAGAGACTTTTGCTCCCATTGTGAAGGCTTAGAAAATTCTGAATAATACAAGCCTGTGAAATAAACGTCCGAAATAGGGCACCTATTCTTCAAGTTTGTTGGAGCTGCAATTAGACATTTTTTTCTGCTTACACCTTGTAATTTCCGCACATCTCAGCCCCAGAAATGGACTTCTTTTACACAACTCTAAACGTGCAATGATTATGCTTCTACAAACGAATAGAGTGGGGAAGTTTCACTCTATTTCTATGGCATAATGTCCTTCAAAAGTCTATGCTTTCAGGCAGAATTACCGACACAGTACGAACACCATAGCTAGAACCAGATGGCTCCTAACAACCTAACAAAGTAGAACAACATAAAGAAAACTTGTTACAAGTCAGTATTCACACACACACACACAAAAAATAAAAATGAAACAATAATGCTTGCAGGGCCATTTGAAATAAGTAAATAAATAAATAAATAAATAAATAGATAAATAAATAGATAAATAAATACATAAATATACAGCAGACAGGGACAAGCATACACCTTTTAGTTAAGTGCTGCTCCTTTCATTTTTAATACTTCTGCCATTAAACTCTCTGAATGTAGAAAGGTGATCCTCCACACAGCTTATCTCTTAACAAGGCTAATACCTGTTCACGTGTCCAAGAAATAGCAATAAATGCTTAAGGCTTTAAGTCTGCCAGTGCCATTATTTTCAGAGTTTGTGCTACACGCCCACATTTAGTGTCATTATTTTAGAGTTGCAATGATGATAACGCCTGCAAGGCCATAAAAAATTTCCTCTTAACATAAATAGCGCTACTGAGCCCGCAAAGTCGTTCAAACGTAATACAAAAACTATTTTGTAGAAAATATCGCTGTTCTTGTGCGAAAATTGCAAAAGTAACCATAAACCCACATGTCAGCACACGAGTCGAGAGTATTTGTCTGAAGTGCTGGTAAAAAAGGCGCTTTTCACATCAAAAATGCATTAGAAGTGCCTCATATGACTGAAAGTTATGAATAAATCATTTACTACAGGAAATGAAGTTGTTACTGACAAAGTTTCATGCTTTTTTGGGTGTAGAATGGGGATGAGAGTACGCACTGCTCGGGAAAATGAGTTGTGGTGAATTCAGTAGGTCGCAAATGGCAGCAAGACTAATGCCAATAAATTTACACATGTGGCACCATTCGAATGCCATTACAACTTAAGGCAGTAAGAACTAAATGGCATTAAATGTGTCTGTGTGGCACAGGTATAAAACATCGCACCTGCATAGGGGGGAGGGAGTAAGACACAGCGCTGCGTCTTGTCTCTTCTTCCATTGTAAATGTGTAGATGCGCTGTTTTAGCGTTATTATGTGATACCAATCTGCCCATCAGTCTGCACTGTTAGCTTACCTCTGAAATGTCAACCTTGATACTCTTAGCAGCATCGTTAAACGCCTTGCTCCACCACTGAGATGTGAGGTCAATCTTGTGCCCCACCTGAAACCAAAGAGATGATGAACGACACACTGAAACAGTTATGAATGATGTAACCTAAATTGCAAGATACGCAACTATGCCTTTACTCTGGAGACCGGAGTTGAATTCCAGAACAATGCAGCAACCATTATGGAAGTTAAAGTACGCATAGCCTTTCTATTGCAACTAATTACATTGCTCCCTACAAGATCTTCTTATGAGTCACGAGTTAAGTCATTTATCTTTTGCCTTGAACTAAAGTTTGGAAGCTCAGCTCGCCTGGAAACGTAGCTCAACCGCTTATCTACTCGCACATTATCGACGGTCGGCAGTAAAATAAAATTCAGGCTCAAGTCAAGAAGCCCACTGCAGCTCAGGAACATCGAGTCGTACGTACTCCAGCCGTGTCAAACTTGAGCTTCGGCTTCAACGCCTTTGCTATGCCGGTTTCATTTTTTCCGAGTCCCTTGCCTGAAAACAAAAAGTTGTGATGTGCATTACGACCCAATGCGCAAGTGCAAATCGTATATAAGCGCGTGGACAACCAGGTGTAGAAGTGAGCGCAGTGAGCACAGACATCTGTAGTAACTACACAGCGACTAAAGTCGACACAACTGTCACGAACCTTCAGTCCATCCGTACTTCTCCAAGATTCCACGTGCGAAAGTATTGTCAGCCATTTAAAATGACAACAAAGCGGTGTTGCCAACCGACTGACTAGATTCATGGCAAAAGTAGCGTTAGGAAGCGTTTATTGTGGCCTTTGAGATCGGTGTTTTTCATCGTTTGAAAATTTCGGAGGCTATGAGTTCATAAACGAGAGTTTTTGTTAAAGCTCAACAGAGGGCTGTAGTTCCCTGCAAAGGTTACGGCTCCTCTTGGAAGCCTTAGCTGTGGTGCTAAGCGTTACATGTAAAGATTAATAAAAGTTGTATGTAAAAAAAAACTTACGAATTTGTAAATAGTACTGTTAGATTTAACATATTGATTTAAAACAATCTAAATGAAAAGTTATACCGGACATGGCAGCATTTTCCACCACTCCGCTTCAAAGAAGACGCTCCTAATAATCGTCCACTTATCCAACTAGCAATGGGCTAAAGCCATGGCTAAAGCAGATACTGTAGCCGTAACAGTGATCTTGTTTCGTTTTCCTTCTTCTCACATATTCACTTTTGTCCATAGAGCTACTTTTGTCAGCACAATGATACAATTGCTTGGTAAACATAACGCAGATTACTCGATCAACTGACCTTCAGCTCGGCCGCGGCGTGCTTGAATCCGAAAACGCATATCACACAGCATTTTTACATTATTTTCATTTGATATCTTCATAGTTTCAGACCAATTCGGTCAACTGTGAAACATATTTTCTGTGTACTTTACTATGGGACTGGGCTTCGAGATGCATTTTTGTAGCGTGAGCTACATTGGCAAAAATTCGTAAATTGGTAAATTGGTTTTTGAGGAAAGTAAATGGCGCAGTATCTGTCTCACATATCTCGGTGGACACCTGAACCGCGCCGTAAGGGAAGGGAGGAAGGTGGGAGTGAAAGAAGAAAGAGAGAAAGAGGTGTCGTAGTGGAGGTCTCCGGAATAATTTCGACCACCTGGGGATCTTTAACGTGCACTGACATCTCACAGCACACGGGCGCCTGTTGCGTTTCGCCTCCATCGAAACGCGGCCGCCGCGGTCGCGTTCGAACCCGGGTACTCCGGCTCGGTAGACGAGCGCCTTACCACTGAGCCACCACGGTGGCCACCATAGAGTTTCTTACTATTACCTAGAAGGAAAGCTGGCAGCCCGTCTATGGGAGTTTGCATGGCGACCCCTCGAGACCACTTCAGCCACCATGGGCGCTCAAAGCATCATGGGGCGGTGAGCTACTTGTTGCGGAACTGCAACTTTTGGCCAAAAAATAATAGAAAAATAAAGCTGTTTGATAACTACAAACGTCCTAACATTCAATATCTTGTCTAATGATTGCAACAAACGAGCAGAAAAGCATTTAAGTGCAAAGTTTGCCCAAAATAAAAGATGACTCGCTCTCCTATTGGCCAAGTAGTGAACACTATAAAAACTAATATTTCGTAATTAACAGGCGCACTTTTAAAAGTAAATATGTTTCCAAAAAAATTTAGTTGCTTAATTACTTCAAAAGGTTTTTTAATGGCATTTTAGAAAAGTGAAATCGTTTATTGGCGTTGTGTGTTGTTGCGGTTTCACTACTATGAGTTTTGCACACTGCGTTCGCGCGAAAGTCGTCTGCACACACACAAACAGCGTTTTCGGAATGAAACGTATTAGTAGTGTCACTATGTATTCCCGAAAAACTACGATTGTCCCGCAACAAGTAGCTCACCGCCCCATGATGCTTTGGGTGTCCATGGTGGCTGAAGCGCAGCGCCGCCAGCTTTCCCTCTAGGTAATAGTAAGAAACTCTATGGTGGCCACAGTCTCGCCGTTTCACGTGCTCTTTTGCTCGATCATACTGCGCATGCGCGAGGAGCAAGTGACGTCACTACGCACAGCTGGCGTTCCTCGCCGCTCGCGCTCGCCGCTGCGGGCTACTGCGCATGCGCGAGGAGATTGCGCAGCGCGTATAAATGTGGAGTGGTGGTGGTGGTGAAAAACTTTAATCAAGAGAGCTTGAGGGTTAAAAAAAAAAAATAACCCTGCTGCATGGTCGGTATCCTTAGTCCGGGACACCGCATGACGAGGCCCCGTCTCGCGCCCGCTTGACCAGAGCCCTTTGGGACTCCAGTGTGGAGCAGTTGAGGAGGGCAGTCTCCCATGCCTCTCGGGTGGGGGTGGGGGAGGGGGGAAGGTGAGGATTCTGAGTACATGCCCACACCATGTGAAAGATATCGCAGATCTCTCCACAGTGCGGGCAGCGCCCATCTGTGTTCGGATCGAAGTGTTTTGCTATTGCAGGACAGAGAAGGGTTCCTGTCTGCAGGCGCCGCAGAGTTCGCTCCTCCGCCTTACTCAGCCCCTTGGCAGGTGCCGGGTAGAGACGGTGGCTGTCGCAATAATAAATTAGGATTTCGCGGAACCGCAGAAGCGGTTTATGAGCTTCTGAGCCATGAGAGCTAGGATGAGGAGCCCGGTGTGTGAGCGCTCGGGCGGCCGCATCAGCGGCCTCATTGCCTCGTAGACCCTGGTGGCCAGGAGCCCAGATCACTTTTGTGCGAGTTGGATCGGCGAGAGCGCGTCTTAGAATTTGCGAGGCCAGAGGTGATATTTCGCCTGCAAGATAATGTTCACAGGCCCGGCGAGAGTCTGTAATAACCGTTTTCGATTTTGGATCGGCGGCAGCGAGAGCTATTGCGACTTCCTCCGCTCGTGTTGAATTTGGGGCCCGAAAAGATAGCCCATCGACATTCATTCCCCGGTGGACTACGGCAGCCGTGAAGAATCCTGCGGGCGACGGCCCTGTGATGTCCACGTAATAGACGCCCTCTTTATACCCATATTGCCTCTCAAGCGTGCGAACCCGCGCTTGTCGTCTGCCTTCATGTGAAGCTTACGCGGGAGCGGAGCGACCAAGAGCATGTGGCGCCACAGCACCGGGATGTTCTCCGTCCCCTCTGGTATGCATGTGTGTTGGATGTGTAAGCGGTTTAGCAGGCGGCGCCCAGGCACCGTCTGCGATAGCCGCGTATATTGGTTCACGAGGTGGGCCTCCCGCAACTCCTGATAGGAGTTTACCACTCCCAACGCCTTCAGTTTGGCGTTGGAGGTAGCCACCGGAAGGTCCAGTGCTCGCTTTGTTGCCTTCCTGATGATGGCGTCAATGCGCTCGTCTTGTTGTTTGGTGGTGCGTAGGTACGGCACGGCGTAGAGGATCCGGCTGGTCACGAAGGCATAGGCGAGCCGTAGCGCGTCCCTGCCCCGCAGACCACCCCGCTTGTTGGAAACACGGCGGATCATGCGCCCTACCTGTTCACCTATGCTCTTGAGTTTCGCTATAGTAGAGTCCGGCCTAAGTTTGTTATTGATGAACAGACCCAGGATCCGGAGCTCCGCCACTTCTCTGATGGGACCGCCTGACAGAGATATGTGTAGAGACGTGTTGTCCTTGTGGTTTGTCCTGACGTGTAGAAGCTCTGATTTGGCGGGAGCACATTGGAGACCACAGTCGGCAGCATATGCTTCGACTATGGTGGCGGCCTGCTGAAGGCGGTCCTCTATCTCCCCAAGGCTCCCCTCGGTGGTCCAGATTGTAATGTCGTCTGCGTAGAGTGCGTGTTTTATGCCATCTACCTGAGCCAGTCGGCCGGGCAGGTGCATCATGGCGATGTTGAAAAGGAGCGGTGATAACACCGCCCCCTGTGGTGTACCTCGTGTACCCATAGAGTACGGGCCGTACTCCTCGTCCTCGATCCGGAGGAGTGCCTGACGCGCAGAGAGGAAGTCTGTGACATAGGCGAAGACCTTCGCCCCGCAGTTAGTGGTGTTCAAGTTAGAGAGTACGGTGGCATGTTTAACATTGTCAAACGCCCCCTTAAGATCGAGGGCGAGAATGGCCTTGTCGTTTTGTTGCATGGCTGTGGGTCGTATTATGTCCCTGTGTAGTTGGAGTAGGACATCCTGTGCAGACATGTGCGGGCGGAACCCGAACATAGTGTCTGCAAAGAGGCCCTTACCCTCCATGTATGGAGAGAGGCGATCCCGAACCATCGTCTCCATGAGCTTTCCCACACACGAGGTTAATGAGATGGGTCTCAAGTTGTCCGTAGTCACGGCTTTACCTGCTTTGGGGATGAACGTTACAAGGGATGTTTTCCATTCGAGTGGGAGCGGACACCCATCCCAGATATGATTTATGTATTGTAGCAAATGGAGATATGCACAGTCGGAGAGGTTCGCCAACAGTTTCACTGTTATGCGATCCCGACCCGGTGCCCCACCTCGGCGCATTTTAGCCAGGGCCGCCTTAAGGTCATGCAACTCAAAAGGGGCGTCTAAATCCTGATTTGGCTTGCCGGAGTACGTGTACTCGGGCCCAACCGGGTCGTTTGTGCGGCAGAGATACCTGTCGCACAAAGTGTCCGCAAGTTGCGCCGTCGTACCTTGGTACCCGTGCAGAGCCCGCCGGAGCTGTTTTTGCGTCTCCCCTTTCGTTTGAGAAGGGTCGATGAGGCTGCGCAAGAGACGCCAAGTCCCCTTCGAGCTCATCTGACGCGCTGCCGAGTTGCAGCGTTCTATCCAATTGGTGTCTGTGAGCTGGGCGGCATATGCCGCAGCCTGCTCCGTAAGTTGTGTAATACGAGCTCTAAGCTTGCGATTCGTCTTGTGTTTCTTCCATCGTTTTGTTAAGCTCCGGCGCGCCTCCCACAGATGCAGGAGGTGATTGTCCACTGCGGGGATCTCGTCGGTGGTGTGAAGTGTTTGCGTGTGTTGTTTCTGTATGTTGGTGACCTGTGTTGCCCACTCCGCATAGCCGTCAGAGAATAGTACCGGAGGGACGTCCTGAATTCGAAATTGGTGCCAATTGGTTATTTTCGCCTGGCCCCATTTTTTACGGGCTGCCTTCGCCAAAAGCGTGATGCGGAGAAGGCAGTGGTCGCTGCCCAGGGTATCCCCCAGGTTCTCCCATGTGGCGTTTGTAGTGTTCCTAACCAGAGATAAGTCAGGACACGTGTCACGGGTGACCGAGTTGCCCACACGTGTGGGGCAAGACGGATCCGTGAGCAACGTAAGACGAAGGGTGGAGATGAGCTCCGCCAGCTTGCGTCCCCTGGATTTCTCGAAGTGATAGCCCCAATGTAGACTGGGTGCGTTGAAATCCCCAATGATCACCAGGGGTTCATTGTCAGCCGACTTGAGAGCACGATAGAAAATTTCGCTGAAAGTAACACGCGGCTTATGCGGGGGGCAATACACATTAAGCACATGTATTGACGGGTCGCGGCGCCTGAGAGGCAGAACCCTCACCATGGTGTATTCTTGCTCAGTCTCCAGATCAAGATCGACCTGAATCGCGGTGTATGCTTTATGCACCAGGATGCAGGTCGAGGGGCCCCCCTGAAACGAGCTATACCCAGAGAATTTAGCATCATTGCCGGGCTCTTGCAAAGCAAGAAGCGCCGGCATGTCACCAAGGGACTGCAGGTAGAGCTGGAGATGTGACCGTTTTTTGCAGGCTCTGAAACCCCTGCAGTTCCATTGAATGATTTCGAATTGGTCTAATTTTTTAGCTTTCTGAGAAGGTTTGCCAGCCATATTGATGTTTTTATTTTACAGTGCTGGGTAGCCACTCGGTTCGGAGGCCGGCGCAGCCCCAGGTAGGGGTTGCATCAACGCCGCGGCTATCGGCCCGGAACCGCTTTCTTCCGCTGCCTGTCGAGGAGCTATTTTACGTTTTAGCTGCGGGGAGTCGCACGAGAGATAATTTTTTATTTGGGAGCTGACCCAGGGCTGCACCGCCTTAAGGACAGAGTCAGTCACCTGGGCCGCAATGTCGGGAAGCATTGTAGCAAATGCGGAACTGAACATGTCCTGAAAGGACTCGCGGACCGCAATCATAATTTGGTTCGGGAGCGCTGCCACCCGCTCCTCCAACTGCTCGGCTTTACGCTCCAGGGCCTCGAAGCGGCCGGCGTCCGCGGGGGCCGAATCGACCACCGTGTCCGCGGTTTGCCGCGAGACGCTAGTTAGGCAAGATGATACTGAGGATCCGTCATCACTATCCTCGGGCTCAGCGTTCTGCATGGGCTCGGACTGCCCGGCCTGCTTAGCTTCTAATTCTTGAATTTTACGGGCGAGAATTTGATTTTGGCGCCTGAGTTCCTCTACCTGCCGCTGTAGGGCGGATTCGGTGGGGGAGGGAGGGGGGGTGGGCCCAGAGACTAACCCACTCCAACTGCTCACCTGATTTTGGCGCGGTACCAGAGGTGGGAAATCCTCGGCTTTCAGGACCGGTGGCCTCGTCGGGTTCCCGGACTTCACAAATTTTGGCGGTCCGGACTGGGCCTTCTTGGGTTCGGGCTTGGGCCCCGGGGCCTGCTTGGGTCCGGCCGTGGGCGTCTGGGCCTTTTTGGGGCCCGGCGTCTGCTTCTGCTTTGGGGTGTGTGGGCGTCCCGGCTTGACGACCTTGCGGTACTTGCCCGCGCAGCCAGGCGCTCCGGTGGGATGGCTGCCTCCGCAGATGAGGCAGCACGGGGAGCATTGATGTTCAGCTGGGCCACCGTCAGGAGCAGCAGCAACCTGAGCCCCGCAGCGTTCACAGCGTCCAGGCTGCGGCCGCGGGCAGGCGTCGGCCCGATGCCCCACCGTGCCACAGCGAGGGCAGGCAGGGATCGTTTTCTTATAGAAGCGGACGGGGAGACGCTCGCAACTATAAAGCACGGTCCGCGGCACCCTTGTCCCCACAAAGGTGACCACAGCAACCTGCGTTTTGCCCAGTTTGCGCACGGATAGTACGTTGGGGTCCTCACTGAGTTTTTTCTTGACAGTCTCAGATGTCTCGTCCGGGGAGACGGTGATGACGCCCTTGCAGAATTCGCCGGAGAGCTTAGGGTGGCCCCGGAATAGCAGCGTGCGGCCTCCGACCGGCAGCATGACGTCCCGGAGCAGCTTCTCCGCAGCTTCCACTGATTTCAGTGTGCACACGAGCACATTTTGCTCCCACACGGGCCACACTGCAAGCCCCACACTTGCGGCGTCCCCGAGGATGCTGCGAACGGCAGCGCCGGCTTGTCCGGGACCTAAGGTGGCCTTCAGGTCGATGGTTTCTCGTGGCTTAAGCACCACAATGATTTCGTCTTTCCCGATGCGGGGCGTGTGTTGCGGCCGCCACCGGGGCTGTTTTGCTTGTTGCACAGCTGCATGTTGAGCGTTCTCGCCCTGCACATGTGCAGAGCGTCACGCCACCCGTTGCTGGCCGGCGTCCGTGTTGGCGTCCCTGGAGGCCTTAGTCTTCCTGCGTCCGCGCCATACGCGGACCATGTCTTGGAGGTATTCCTCCTCGCTGGGAAGAGGCTCTTCATGTTGAACGGTTTCCATGTTAACGATCCCTATGGAGGTGGGATCGTATCCGGTGACTTGGCCTTGGACCGCCATTGCCGAGGAATCCCAGAGGAAACCCCGAACGCTGCCGGCGCAGGCCTTGCCACCGTCAGGCTTAGCGCCGCAGAGATGGGGCGAGGTCTTCAAAGCACTGAAAATGGAACAAAATTCAGCGCACCTTGGCAAATGTGGTCTCCACGGATGCCGCTTAGGTTGCCGGAGACGATGGTGCCAAGCTTTCTACGGGAAAGAGTTGAGGACCGCAAATAACAGCGATCATTGGTAGAGCCGACGTGGCGTGCGACCGCTCGCGCTGCCTGCCACCGGCGTTCCTATAAATGTGGAGGGATACACAGCTACTGCGCCGCGTTCCAAGGAGGAAAAACGCCAACGGCAATGAACACAATGAACGCGGACGGCCTATGGCTTCAGCGCCGCGTTTCTGGAACAACCTTGTCAAAGCCTGCAGTCCACATCTCTCTCTCTCTCTCTCTCTCATCACCCCACGTACCTATAAGCATGATTCAGGCGTCCACTGACTCAGGGAGCCATTATGCGCACTTTCTTTCCTTAAAATGATCGGAGTGTGAAACGTTGTCAACGCCAACGCCAATGAACACAACGAGCGCCTACGGCCTATGGCTTCACCAACGAGGAGTACAAGAAGAGAAACCATAATAAATAAATAAACGCTCCACAATTGATACTGCACATTGTCTGGTCTTTAATTTAGTCATAGTTACACGTATCGGAATTTCAAGGTTCAACAAGGGAAATCAAGCTAATAACAACAAGCTTAACTAAGATATACCAAACCTCATGCTACATATATCTTGGCATAGCAGAGCTAAGCCACTGCCAATTTCTTTACTGGCCTTGTGTGCTAAATAATTTGAATTAAAATTCAATCAATTCAATTTTTTTACTCATTCTTAAATAATTGAAGAGCCTTTTTCATTTTGATTTGCGTGTCTTTTTTTCTTTATGTTGTGCACATATTTCATTTGAAGTCATTATTATTTATGTCGATTATCTTTTGTATCGTTGCTTGCCTTGTAAGGAGGCTGCGGGCTTCAATCAAGTCGATCTCTTTTTGATGCAGCTCTTACCCGTTCCTCCATCATGCATTGAAATAAAGAATTATTATTATTATTATTATATTTTCTTTCATGTCTGTTGTGAATGTCACTCACTCCGTACGCCTTATCCAGCTAGTTTTATTTTTTCTTTATGTTCCTGTTCCACCCATAATCTCAGAAAAAAAACAATCGTAAAGCAACTCTCACAATCCTACGCATCAAAATATGTTGCTTCAAAGCATTGGTTGTACCGTATTCTCAAGAATTAGAAAACTTCAAAGGCGAAAGGAACGCAAAGGCACGGGAACCGGCCCGGACGCCAATCCTCAAGACGGAAAATTACCGGGTGATGCGACCGGCTGCAACAAGTATGGATCAAGGGAGCAGAGCAGGCCTAGGCGAAGAATGCCGCCACTCCCCAGAAGCGACTACAAGATCATTATTCGACCCAAGAAAGGACTCATGGTGAAGTCCCTCACCACCCACCAAGTAGCGCGCGCAATTGTCATGGCGTGCGGCCAGCAATGTAAGGACGAGGACCTACTTGTAAGGCTTCGCACCGGATCCAATATCATTATCGTTAGCACTCCGCACGAGCAAACGGCTCAGCTAGTGCGGCACATTACCCGTCTCAAATTCGACGGAAAGCCTTATGATGTAAACGCTTACGTGGCAGCACCGGAAGACGTCCTGCGCGGCGTGATCCATGGTGTAGAGCCAGGTACCCCTCCTGAAGAACTTAAAGCACACCTACGGGTCAGAACTCAAGGAGTGACCATACTTCAGGCAAGGATGCTCGGAAAATCCAAGACGGCAGTGCTCACTTTCGACGGCCCAGTCTTGCCGAAATTCGTCATTTATTACGGAGGTGAAGTACCATGCTACCAGTACCGCCCCACTAGGCAAGTGTGTTACGTCTGCTTCCAGCAAGGACACCGTTCCGACGTGTGCCCCACACCGAACATTATTGTGTGCGGACTGTGTGGAGTTTCAAACCCGCCCGCCGACCACGAGTGCACGCCCAAGTGCATAATCTGTGGCGAGGCACACCGGACCGGATCCAAGGAGTGCCGAGAGAAATTGAAAAAAGCCAGGCCAAAACCCACAGGAGAAAGAGGACGCAGCGACCAACGCGGGCGACAACCCAAGCGATGGCTCAGCTCAGAGGGAGAGACATCGAGGAGCCGATCGAGGTCCAACTCCTTCCCGCCTCTACCACCAGCCGGCCCACAGGAGGGGGAGAAGCAAGAGAAAAAGAAAAAGAAGAAGGTTTCCCAGACAAGCGGCAGCAAGGTGAGCTGGGCTTCTACCACTGCTTCGCACTTGGTAGGAAAGGGTAGTAACATAGACAACACAAACAACAAAGACAGTCGCGTCACAGAACCGAAGGACGCGAACAGCGATGCGCTCAGACGCGAGCTAGAACTCGCTCGAATCAAACAAAACGAGCTCGAACGCAAAGTTGAGGAACTCACAAAAACACTAAAGGACCAACAGCGGGAACTCGACACGACTAGAGCCCTTCCAAAACAACAACCACAGGCATCGAATGAAGGAGACCTTGAAACACGAATGCAACAGATGATGCAGCAGATGATGCAGGATATCATGCAGCAAATCCAATCGCAAATGCAACAGATGCAAGTACAATTCCAAGGGCAGATCGCAGAGATCAGAAGCGCTTTTCGAAAACAAAAACATACCGAAAACATTAGGGAAAAAGCGTACAACCGTCCAGCGCTAACAGCTTTCGCAAGCGAACAAGGCAACAGCAGTGACGCGTAAACATGATCAATACGTATCGGCAAGAACAAGAACACTTAGATATTTGGCAATGGAACTGCAGAGGCTACCGCAAAAAGCAGGCCCTTTTAAAACAATACATAAACACACAACTGACACCTCCTGATGTAATTGCGCTCCAAGAGACTGGAATCAAGCCGACCTTACAAGGGTACGAGGTTTACGAGAGTCAAAACGAAGGTAAAGCGGCCGTCCTAGTCAGCAAAACCATTACCGCCATCAGGCATGATACCATCGCCGACACCGACATCGAGCACGCGCTTGTTGAAATTATTCCGAAAAAGCGACAGGGAAGCAGCACGTTCTTACTTAACGTGTACAGCCCGCCGAGACAACGAAAAGCCAAACTCTTCGAACTGTTCTATGGAGCGCACAAGCTGGCCAAAAAAAATGCACTCATCATCGTAGGAGATTTCAACGCCATGGACAGGAGTTGGGGATACCAGAAACAAGACATCAAGGGAAGAACATTAGTGGAAGTAGCGGAGTACTTTGGCTGCAGTCTAATCACGGATCCTGCGACCCCCACGAGAATCGGAAATAGCGTGAGCACGGACACATGCCCGGACCTCACCTTCGTAAGGAACAGTAGGGAGTCACAGTGGGAAAACATGATGGAAAATCTAGGCAGCGATCACTTTATCCTCCGGACACGAATAGCATCCGACACCATAAGACGCCAGATTGGACAGGCGAAAATCACTGACTGGAACGCGTTTCGCGGGGCTTGCAACAAATCTGAAGGCGGTATCCAATCACTGGAGGAATGGAGCGGCATGCTGAGAGAAACGCGACAACGATGCACAAAAAGTCTAAGGAGAACGACAGCAACGCCTGAAGTAGACGCCCACCTCCTCAGACTATGGGAAGCGAGACGCAGTCTCACCAAAAGATGGCGGAAGCAAAAACACAACAGGAAACTAAAACTAAAGATAGCAGAAATTACGGCAAAGGCGGAAGAATATGCGATGCAACTCGCGAAACAAAATTGGGAACAACTCAGCGACTCGCTTAGGGGAACTCTAGGCACGGCCAGAACCTGGAATCTCTTAAGAGCATTAATCGATCCGACCAAAATAAAATCAGAAAACAATAAAGCCATCCACAGGTTCATCCACTCCTTCGAGGGATCAGACATCACCCTACTGGAGAAGGCACGAGAAAAATGTTTCGGCGATCACAACCCCCCGCGATACCAAGGAACGTATCGAGGAGCCGAAAACGAGAAACTCGACCGCCCCATAACTGTGGAAGAGGTTTACGCGGCCATAAGAAACACCACCAGAAACACGGCAGCCGGAGCGGACAGAATCGACAACGCCCTAATCCGCAACCTGAGCGACGACCTCATACAAGAGCTCGTCAGCTTTCTTAACAAACATTGGGAGGCGGAGACGGTTCCCGAAGATTGGAAACACGCCGAAGTAATAATGATACCTAAACCTGGTAAAAAGCTACAAATTGAAAACCTCAGGCCCATATCACTCACGTCGTGCCTTGGCAAACTTTACGAACGGGTGGTAACTTTAAGACTGCAAAATTACATGGAAGACAACGACTGCGTACCACATACCATGTTCGGCTTCAGAGCGAAGCTCTCGACGCAGGACGTTCTCCTCCAAATACAAGAAGATGTCCTGCGAAACGTACCTCGGACGGGAGAAAATGTCATAATGGCCCTGGACATCAAAGGGGCATTCGATAACGTCAGCCACGAAGCGATCCTTACGGGCCTAGACAAGCTGGATTGCGGGCGCAGAATCCACGGCTTCGTCAAAGCCTTCCTGTCCGACAGAACTGCCACCATCGGCATAGGAGACCTTCGATCGGACAAAATTCGCACTCCAAATAAGGGAACACCCCAAGGGTCAGTTATCTCCCCCTTACTTTTCAACATAGCTATGATAGGCCTAGCTCGAAAACTAGAGAACATCGAAGGCATCAGGCATGCAATGTATGCTGACGATATAACAGTCTGGACAAACACGGGTTGTCTCGGAGAGAAGGAAGAAAGGCTACAGCAAGCGGCCTCTTGTGTAGAGCAATACCTCGCAGAAAGAGGACTCGCATGCTCGACCGAGAAATCGGAACTGCTGAGAGTCTGGAGAGGCAAGCAAAACCGGACCGTCCCAACCAACGAGGACCTAAAACTCAACGTCTACCTTGACGGGACACCCATACCCGAAAAGACAACAATAAGAATTTTAGGCATGTGGGTTCAATCCAACCAGCGCAGTACTCACACTTTTACCCTGCTCAAAGCAACAACACTACAAGTCTCACGCATGATCACCCGCATCACCAACAGGCGACATGGCATGCGTGAAGAGGACACACTCAAACTAGTCAGAAGCCTTGTAGTTAGTAGAATCACGTACAGCCTACCCTACCAGTGCCTCAACAAAAACGAAATACAACAAGCGGATGCCCTGCTACGCAAAGCGTATAAGACAGCGCTCCGACTTCCGCGCAACACGTCAACCGAAAAACTCATGGCCCTGGGATTACATAACACCTTTGAGGAGCTACGAGAGGCGCAGCTTGAGTCGCAAAAACTCAGGCTGTTGCAGACAACGACTGGAAGAGCGCTCCTGCAGAGGCTCGGATACCGCGAGCAGATGCGAGAAATGACGAGGACGGCAACGATCCCCGACGAGCTTCGCAAGACCCTCAAGGTAGCGCCAATACCAAAAAACATGGATCCCAACCTCCATCGAGGCAGAAGAGAAGCGAGGGCCGACTTCATCGAAAGAACATACGCTCCTCAAGCCACGACCGTGTATGCAGACGCGTCTTGGAGAGGAGGAGACACCAAAATCGCTGTGGCGGCGGTGGTCGATTCGTCTTTACGCGAAATGACCAGCGCGTCTCTCCGAGGCTGCACAGCTGCAGAGTCCGAGGAAGTAGCCGTTGCTCTAGCGGTGGCGGAGGGCTATAGAACCGGGCGGTCGCTAACAATACTCACCGACTCTCAAACAGCCTGCCGAAATTACATGAATGGCAGGATAGGTCGTCACGCGCTCCGTATACTCCTCGCAGCGAGCGACAGAATTAAAAACCAGAAAGAACAAAGCGACAAGATCCCACACAAAATTGTGTGGGTACCGGGGCACACGGGGGTGGCAGGGAACCAAGAGGCCGACAGGATAGCTCGAGGATACATTACTTTCCGAGCATCCGATGAGCCCGCGGAACTCGCGCCAGCACCCAGGGATTACTCGGCCATACTACAAAACTACAGAGGCAGAAGATTGCGGTATCCCCCACCGCACAAATCTCTCAGCAGAGAGGAAGCTGTCACTTGGAGACAATTACAAACAGGCTCTTTCCCAAACCTACATATACTAAACAAAATGCACCCTACCATATACGCGGACAAATGTCCCTGGTGCGACGGAACACCTACTCTCTATCACATCACATGGGCCTGCCAAAAGATAGACGTGGTCCCCAAAATACAAAACCCGAGTGCGGAGCAGTGGGAGACTCTGCTGTCCAGCGACCGCTGTGAAGACCAAGAAGGTCTGGTACAGCGAGCTCAACGGGCGGCAGTGGCCAGCGGAGCCCTGGACTGAGGGCAACCGACCACTGATTAGAGGCGGACGACTTCGACAGAGAAGACTCCTGGGGGTAAAATCAAGGAGAAAACATCTCTGAAGATGCTCCCAAACCGCAGGAAAAAGGACTAGAGTAAAATAAAGTTTTTCCTTCCTTCCTTCCTTCAAGAATTACCTACCTGCATTCTGATGATTCTGGGTCCAGGTTTCTGCTTCGCTTTCAGGTTCTTTTATACAACTCGAGAACAAAGCGGCAGATGCCCCTCAAACATGGAGGAAGGAATTTTATTGCGAAAGCAATCTGCTAGCACTTTTCTGCCGTCGGTGGAGGTCGTTCCTTCGCTCCGGCGCAGCTGCGGCGCACGACCACGTGACAGCGTGACGTCACGACCAGAGTAGAGCAGGGGCCCCAACTCGTCTGTTCGGCCGTAGTCGTTCCTTCGTTCGGCGCAAGATCACGTGACAGCGTGACGTCACGACCAGAGGAGAGCAGGGGCCCCAACTCGTCTCTTCGGCCGTAGTCGTTCCTTCGCTCGGCGCGGCGGCTACCACGTGACGGCCTCCTCGGTCCGCCGCGTGAGGGCGCTCGCTAGGAGAGGATAAACGGGGCGCCGCAGGCGCGCTCCGCTTAGTCATGTCTGAGGAGTTGTACAAAGCGTCGCTGGAGCGACGTGCTGCGCGCAAACGCCGGCGCCGTGCCGAGGAGACAGATGAAGAAAGGCAAGAGCGGTTGGCTAAGCAACGCGCCTATGCCGCAGAATGGCGAGCCCGGCGGCGTTCTACAAGTTCAGTGAGCGAGAGTAGTTCCATGGAATCTCTGAATGCCGAAGAATCGTCTATGAGTAGTGCAGAGCGATATAATGACGACTATGTAATTACCAGTGTTCAGACCAAGAGTCACTACTTTACGGACCACCAAAGCGCGTTCGTTGGAATAAACAAACAGTAGAAACCATGTTGTGTCCAGAGTAAATCCTTTAGTTGCACAAAAGGCGAAGCCATGCCAAACCACCACCAGAGCCAAGCGCAGCCAGGGAGCTATTGCTTTCGCAATCACTCAGGCTTAACCAGAGCTATAGTGCCTAGTATATTCTAGGCACTATACCAGAGCTAAGCCACAGCTAACTTTTTCTTCCTCCAAGCCCTCAAAGGAGCCCAGTCTGAGCTATTTGTAGCAATGAGCAAGCGCAGTCAAAGGATACCGGCAATCGAGGTTACACTTGAAAAAAGAACGATACCAATTGTCGAGGAAATCAGAATCCTAGGCATGTATATTAACAGAAAAGGGAAAAACAAAAGTACGCTAGACAAGCTCAAAGCGCAAGCTGAACTTGTCGTCAGAGCCTTCAGAAAGGTATCTAGAAGGGGGGAAGGACTCTCAGAGTCCAGCAAACTAAGACTCACGCAGGCCTTCATCGTTAGCAGGATATGCTACGCAACCCCATTCCTGAAAATAAACAAAACCGAAGAAAAGGCATTAGACACAATCATCAGAAAATGTGTCAAACGAGCGCTAGGGCTGCCCATTTCCACGTCCAATGATATACTGGAGAAAATGGGCCTGCATAACAATTGGAGAGAACTGACTGAAGCGGTTAGAACATCGCAAATCGAAAGGCTAACATCCACACCCGCAGGAAGGAAATACCTACAGCTAGCGAAATGGGCAACCGTAGATAGCACAGTGAACACCAGAACAGATCTGGGAAGAGAAATAAGAGAGCATCTTATTATCGCTCCCATACCTAGAAACATGCATCCCATCCACGACAAAGGCAGAAGGAAAAGCAGGGTCGCACAGCTGACTGCTAAGCTAGGCAAGATGCCACAGGGAACCGTGGCCTACACTGATGCCGCGGTAGGCACGCTAGGAGACACCGTCTCCGTAGCCGTCGGGGACTCAGGCAGAACGTTACGCGTTGTAAGACACCTTGACTTAAAACCCCTTGTGGCGGAGGAGGTTGCAATAGCGATCGCTCTAACTCAGCCAGGTACCAAATACGTAGTAAGCGACTGCAAAGCCGCAATTAGAAATTACAGCAAGGGACGCATCCACGAAATGGCGGCTAAATATCTAAAAGACTTTATCCCAGCCCACAATATTCTAATTATCTGGACCCCAGCCCACTCGGGTCTGGTTGGAAACGAGGCCGCCCACAGGCTCGCCCGCTCCTCTTTACCTCGGGGAGCCGTGGACACCTCATACGAATTCAGCACTAAAGAGGAAACCAATACCTTTAATAGCATCACAGACATTCAGAAAAAGAACAAAATGATCTATCCTCCTCCGGATAGATCGCTTAGCTCGGCTGAGGCCTATGACTGGAGAAGACTCCAAGCTAGAAACTTCGCATCCCCGCTCTGGAGGAGCTGGACAGGAGGTGACACGAGGGAGGATGCGGAGGTGTGCGAGTTCTGCGGGCATACAGCTACACTCGAACACATACTATGGAGATGCCCCAGTGCCCCAGGATATGGCAGAATCAATAATGCAGAGGAATGGGAGACCATACTCAGAAGTGCCGACCTTAGCATACAACGATACGCTACCCGCCTGGCAGCAGAAGCTGCGCGACTATACCGTTGCTAGTCTTCCAGCTGCGACGCTGCCCCTCCCCGGACGCCTGCGTGCGGACCCGGAGGGGCACGGGTCTTCTTCTGGCGGAAATAAAGTTTCTTCACTCACTCACCCCTCCAGCCAATGGCGTCGACCAATCACCCAGCGCCGACGTGTGCAGCCCTCCAGCCTCCAAGAACGAAAGTGCGTCTCTGAACTATGTTGTTCCCATTTCTTGTGTTTACAAAGTACTCATTATATCAACTTTATGCTCGGTTAACGATACTAATCCACTATGTAGTAGTATCGTCTGAGTTCCGGTCTATGTTTCGGTTTCAGTTTCTCCTCACCGTGGCGACAGCGGCTCTATATGTGTGTTTTTGTTATAAACGGTAGTTTTTTTTTTTAAACGAGATTTATTGCCTCAGGACATCAATGGGAGAAAGTGTGATGAAGGATGCGGTAGTTCATGTGAGACCTTCGGAAAGTCGGTCTCACGGGCCGTCTTTCTGTGCTCAATGACTTGCTGCTCCGTGGGGAACGACTGGTTGTTCCTCTCCACGCCTCGCGTGATATCGACGGTGCGCGAAGCCCAAAATGGAATCGTCCGTACCAAGGCCCGACTGTTGGAAATACCTTGGTGAATATGGACAAGCAAGTCGAGCTTGCCGTCCGCAACGGCGGTTTCTGTCAGGCAGCCGACAAAAGGGCTGCGACTACGGCTACCCCTCTACAGCCTGCACCTTTGCCAGATCGTCCATGGCAAAGCAGGCCATCGACACTGTCAGCCTCATTGAAAGAGCCCCGCAGGTCTGCAGGTTCGCAATAACATTTGGGGACTATTTCTCAAAATATCGGGAAGTACACTGCTGTAGTGAGGCTTCAACACGCTCGGTTGCTAATTTCTTGGTGTCCATTTTCGGCTGCCAAGGCAACCCTGACGAGATCAACTGCAACAATGGGCAACTGTTCTTATCGCAAGGATTTGCACGATTCTTTAAGGAGCGCGCAATTCACCTCGCGCGCCCGTCTCTCTACTATCCGCAGGTAAATGGGCTAGTCTATTGCTTTAACCTCGCCTCTGAGGATTTAGTTCATGTGCCCTTACCCGAATGTCACCTCACTTTGCAGCACAGCTCCACCGTGCTTTGCAGGCAATGGCTGATTACCTTGGCAGCTACAGGTGCACACCGCATGCTATCACGGGGGTAGCCCATGTCCTCCTATACTTCATGGAAGATTGCCTGAAACATGGCTCGACCTTGTCGGGCATCTGTCACCGTTCTTCTTTACGGACCCGGCAACAGAGCGTCGTCCGATGCGCACACGAACGCGTGATTGAAGAGCGATAGGTGCCTGCGGCTCAGAACACTATGGTGTTTCATTTTTGTGTGCAACTTGCATCGATTAAGTTTGTGTGTGACTTGCAAATATTTTCATATCAACAGTGTGGCTGTCACAATACGTAATGCGTCGGTGAATTATGGAATGGAAGCAAATGTTTCCATTCCAGGTTTTGCAAAATGCTCATTGCATCAACTTCATGTTCAGTTAGCGACACTCATCCAGTAACAACTTACTAACGTATTAAACGTTTTCACAAGGGGATATTGGGAGGGTGCAGCGCCATAGGCTTCTCTAACACGTGTGCCGAAGGGCGCTGACATGAGTCCGCTCGGCCACGCCACGGTTGCCTGCATAGGCGAGCCACGCAACTGACGTCACATTAATGAGGTCTATACCGACTGGTCGTTTCTCTTTCGCACCTCAAGTGATATCACAGCAGGATAACTACCTTTAATAACGAAAACACACTTGGTTTTAAGACAGACACACAGACGCCATGGTGAGGATAAACAGAAATCGAAACAGAAACCAATGCTAAGGCGCTATACTGCACTAATACCAGTACCATTATGCTGCAGGTAGGTCCATGCTGACCTGCATTCGTGCTGACCTGCATAGGTCCATGCTGACCTGCATAGAAAACTTCTAGAAATGGTTGTACGTGAACGTTTTTGCTGATTCAGCATTCATTCATTAAAGAGAGGCATGTCTTCAAAGGAGGTCGGCAGAAACATGCCTGTTATTTTTTTTCTTCACGAGTCTGCAAGAGTGTAATGAAGAATGATGCTATGTTGGCATTATTTAAATATTTTGATACCGAAGAATCTCAAGGAGTCGCATTTGGCAAGAGCGCGCAAAGAAAATAAAAAACGAATTAAGTGGGAGTACAGTTAAACCGACAAAAACGAATTTGTTCATTTGATTACTGAAAATAAAATTACGCGGTGGGAATAGCACGAGAAATAAAAGTTTTGAGTTTTGTATTGATCCACAAGGACGAAAATCAATTGGTTAATTAGCCGTACCACAATAACCTTGCATCGACAGGTGCATGATTGGTCAAGGATCAGCCTCGGGAGCTAGCCGCGATTGTAGCAGCGACGAATACACTGTTTATGTAGTTTAGAATTGGCGTGCCTGTTGATCGCAGGCATTTTTCTCGAATCTCAGAATGAATATTAAGCGCTTGGTTCACTCAATCGCCAAAAGTCAATATGGTCGTCAACAATTATTCGTCGAATAAGTACCAGCAGCGGCTTGGCAGTCCATTTCAAGGAAGGTAGAAATTTCTATGGACCGACAATTACAGTCCGATAATTGCCAACAAATACAAGGATAGCCGTATTCGCACTATTGCCAACGCCGGAAATCTGTTGAATAACCAAGGTATTAAAGAGTCACCCATGGTTTCGTATTCCATAATGGCCTATTTTACTGCAGATGAGCTCGAATATCAATAACAAGAAATACTTCCACTCATAAATGTTTCTTTCGTATTAACATAGGCAGCCTCTCAAAACACTATGTTGACTTGATTGTGTTCTTTTCATCGGTATATGCCTGCTATAGCGCGGTTTGCCCCTCTTAAATATTGCTAACCAAGACTGATTCCAATATGTTTGTTATTCTCCATTATTTTTTGAAATTTTGTACCCGTCGGGACTATTGACGTATGCAGAGGATCTCTGCCACATATATTATACTGAGTGTTTCAGCGAACACTTTCAGAAAGTCCTAAAAATAAGGTGGTCGAAATAAAAATAACATTTTTTTTTCAGGAACAAATTGTCAGCAGCGAACAGACTGCCTTCTATCTAGAGAAAGGCAGGAAGCTAAGTCAGAAGTCTACGTCATGTGCCGCTTCTGCGCCGCGGCTTTAGGCGCGACAGGTGTGCGCAGACACCTGTCGTCATGATTTCATAAGCCCCAATATCTCAACAGATCTGAAGAGCACGGCAACGCGTTTGCAGCAGAACATGCCTTCTGCAGGAGCTGTGCGCGAGCAAACGCGATGCAGCGGAAAAATAAGCCGTCAAACGAACGAAGAGAAAATACAACGCAATACACACACCTCAAAGAAACAGGAAATGTCTGTCTTTCAACTGCTGTGGGCGTTGAGTGGCTGCTGCTTTTACAGCTGTGCTGCTCTCACGCATCCACGACCAACCATGCAGGTTTGGCAACCATCGCTAAGCGGTCGTAGCTTCCCCGTCTTAACCAATAAGTTGTGAAAAAGCCAGTCTGTGATGCTAAAGCGCGTGCTTCCTTATACACGCCTTAAAACGAGCGGCTCCGAAATGTACCGCGCAACGCAGGCGAACAGAGGACAGTTAAGCATGCAACCTGTCAATCACAACAATGGACCAGTGGAAATATTTTGGCCCATTTGCGTAGCGGGTGCAACTATGACGTCACCGGCATGGGCGAGGATATGGACTTTGTGGAGAGAGAGCGGAGCAGATTTTGCAGCGAAGGTATTGCCATGTTGTTGCTGTTACGAGTAAGAGAACGAAGAGGAAATGTCAAGGTAGTACGGAGAGAGTGAAAGAGCTCCAATGGAAAAAAAAATGAGGTGGGAAGTCGGAAGAGGCGAAAAGAGGTTCATGGGGCGTAGCGGGTGCGTCCTGAAAGAGGATGCGCAGGAAAAAGGTCAAAGTGTGAGAAGGTGAGGAATAGTTTAAGGAGTAAATGGAGATAGTGAAAGAGCTCCAGAGAAGAGCAATAAGGTGAAGATGGAGGTCAGAACAGGCTTGGCAAGCCACAAAAGCAGCTTTTTGCCCGCAAATTCTTCCAGTCGTTCTGGTAAAATAAGTGCAATCAGTTCAATTCGTGTGGCGCCACAGGCGCGTCCTGTAAGAGGATGAGGAGGAAAGGCCAAAGGAGGATGGCGTGCAGAGATTGGAAGTGCTATGAAGAAGTCCAAGGGGAATAAGGAGGAGACCAGGACGAAGTCATGGCCCAGCAACGTCCAAGTACTCCTCGAGGAGTCGAAGGGCTCGGGAACAGGAGGCTTGTCCTGTTTCGGTATAGGTAGGCCCATGTTCGGGCAGCTTAGGACGAGAGGATTCCGGAGGATATCGTACGCCGGACAGTGGCAAAGACGGGCATCTATGGTCTCGTCCAAGGCACAGGCAGGGCAGGCTGGCGACTGGGCTCTCCCGTGAAGGTGGCGCCTGACCGCTAACCAAGAATAGCCTATGCGTAGGCGAAGGAGAAGAATTCCCTTCGAGTGAGCTTATCAGGTAGCCATTTATGCGACCACCAGATGCAATCCGGTTGTCTGAATGCTGAGTGAAGACGCCTTTCCCATTATTAACAGCCCAGTTATTTCGAAACCGGCTTTCTCCGAAATATCGGCCTTGTGAATGTGAGGGTGATAGCAACTACCCTCGGTGGCGTCCAATACCACAATGGCGGTCGCTCTTAGCCCCCCTCAAATTAAAGATGGCCACCAACTTTCGAGATAAAGTGCCTATAATACGTATGACAATCTCGAACATCTCGCCTCTCGCGTGACCAAAAAAGTGATTAGTACGCGTGACGGCGGCTTCAAGTAAAGAACACAAAATGAGCACCACAAAGCTTCGCTGCAATGTAGATGGAGAGCAGCTCTCATTCTAGCTGTATTTGCGATGCAACGATGCAACCGCTACAAATATGACGCGCTCATACAACCTCTACGATTTGAGCTCCGTGAATTAACCGAAATAGGCAAGGGCGTCCGCAGAACTTCTTGCGGGGGGGGGGGGGGGGGGGGGGGGGACACATAATGGTCAAATATGGGGTAGCGGTAGGTTAGCACTAAAAATGCGCTATTTGTGGTCCAAACTACCCTCATGAAACAAAAATTCGAAACAGCAAATTAGTGGTAGGCTTGGAGAACATATACATTGGATTTTATTAACGAACAAAGAATTAAACTTAATAAGCAAAATGCGAAAAGTTTCTATAACCTAACTGTGCTAATCAAGGTGTGTAGTTGTTTTCTGCTATAGTGCATAAAAAATGTGCGAAATTCCAGGAGGGGGCAGCCCCCCCCCCCCCCCCCTCTTTTCCGGACGCCCATGGAAATGGGCCTTTTTTGCTTGTGCGACATGGCCCTGCTTACGCCCTTACGGCGTAAATTGATTTTTCCGTACGCCCCAGTCCATCGTTGCACATGAATGACTGACTGACTGATAGATTGAGTTCTGAACGCGCGATTCAGGCAAATCAACGACAACTGAAAAAAGACGATGTTGCTCTGGATGTACGCACACCATGGAGGAAAACGGTTCAGTATTGCTCTCAGCCTCCCTATTGGGTGGCGCCAATCTTGCATCTTTCACAGCAGAGAACACTTTTAGCTGTGTACCATGCAGAGCAGGTTTTCTGTTTGCTTTGCGCCGCGTGCCGCATCACTATATGTATAGTGCCGTGGTTCTTCTCACTCTATCGAACAAACGGGGCTCTATGCTTTCTGTGACGTCACGTGGCTCGCCCTCCGAAGTGTGCGCGACACTCCATACGCGGCACAGGAAATGCATCGGCAAGCGAACGCGGCTTCCGTCCCGTGGTTCCTCTGTCGAGCGGCAAAGACATCATTGCTATGTTCTTCTGTTCCCCCCGTTACTAGCTCGATGACCTCTCCAGTTACGCTGGTTCAGCGTCGGTTCCTGCGCAACCCCGAGTCAGCGCCTGCGGAGAGAAAAGACGCCTTCTACGGTGTCTCTTCTCTGTTCCTCGGTAGTTATGTTGCTGTTTTTGCTGTAGGCGAGGGCGCCTGTGTTAGGTGAAGGATGTGCCGACTCAGGCGGACATGCTATCTGCCGGCCTCGGGTATCACGCTTGCGAAAAGTTTGCCAGCCGCCGCCTTTGATCAGAGGCTGTGGTGCTCCTCGAAAGAGCACGCCGGATGTCCTGGGTTCGATTCCCAGCCGCGAAGGAAGCACCTCGGTAAAGGTTAAAGCGAAAATGCCCTTGGGCGTTGATTTCGGTGCTCGTTAAAAGAAAAAAACACTGGGTAGTCGAAATTAGTACACATTCCTTCATGCGTGTTAGGTCATGGTTTTCAGGTGATGTTTTTTTGTAAGCAAGTAAGCAAGCAAAACAAAGCAAAACTAAAAAAAAGCAAGCAAGCAAAGAAAAAAAACAAAGAAAAACGCTAACGAAGCAAAACACAAAGCAAAGCAAGGAAAGCACAAAGAAAAGCAAAACACAAAGAAAATCAAAATGCAAAGCAAGCAAGCAAAGCACATAAACAAAGCAGAGCAAGCAAGCAAAACAAGCAAAGCAAAACAAAGCAAAGCAACGCAATGCGAGCAAGCATTTTTTTATTACATCTTTCCCTTGAACAGTTATTTGGTTTACAACAGCCAACGACTGCACAAAATAGCGCGTTTGCTATTGGTGATTTTCACGACCTAGAGCAAGTGCCTTAGCTAATCCAACATGGCGGCTTTACGAGGGCATCCTTGCTTGTTTTAAAATTTCATCATAAACTCGCACTTATTTGTAGATCGTAGCAACGTACTGTGAGTCAGTCGTTCGTTTCTCGAGGGCGTAAATGAATAAACAAGCGAAAAGAAAGCAATTGCCGTCTGGCGTTTGATAACTGCAGGCGTCAAAGCGGAGTGGTACGACGGTCGGCGTACGCTTTAGGCGGAATTCAAAATCTGTGACATCGAGAATGAGGCTTCTTGTACAATGGGTGAATGACAGAACTTGGTCTATTTTTTTTTATTTAGCAGTGCAGGTATGTTAAGCAAGCGATTTTCATAGTGATGCGCAGAAAACAAGCTAAAAAATTTTGACACCCACTATCGCTTGAGTCTTAACTGACGGGCACTCATCGCTTGAATAAAAATGCATGACCAAATTTCCAAACATTTTGTTTTGGCGAAACGCATTTGGAATATAATAATTATATTAACCAAACGTTTTCCTGGATAACAGAGCGCCGTACCACTGCACACATATTTCTTGAGAAAGCCTGTCGCGATATAGAAAGAGTTATGCAAAATGTTGTTCGCATTTAAAAATTTACCTGTTACCTATTTATGGTCAACGATGTTTGTTAACAAGTAGCACTCGCATTTACATATGCCTCTCTAGTCTAGGCAAATCATATTTTTAGAAATACAGACCCTGACACTGTGTTTGCAAACAAAGCAGGGGGTTTGCGGCAGGCGGACCCGACTGGGGGGGAAGGCAGTCTTAGGCCCAAGGGAACACATGAAAGCAAGTGTTTTCAAAGCAGTTTTTTGATTTCGCAGTGCACCTATGTGGTGCAGTCTCATAGAACAACCAAATTCAGCCGAGAACAGGTTCTGAACGTATGAAGCGTCATTTCGAAGGCGATGAGTATATTTAAAACAACGCTTTATGCGCACGTGAGGTGATTCCAGGCTGAGGGCACGGAACGGGGGCGTGGCCCATAAACAAACATGTAAGCAAAACTTTCAGAAATATTTTTCTCATTTAACAGGGAAGCCATGGAGGCAGCTGAATGCTAACAGTTGGCGAGGGCTTTGAAGAAGAATAGTGTGAGACAGTCAGGCCACATCATTTAGAAGCTGTCTTTTTAAAACGCCACAATAAATGTGCTTTGTGAAGCCGGACATACCCCGAAAAGGCGCTCTACTCGCTGATTGTTTAGAATCATCGCCATGTTATCGGCGTCTCGGCGCTTTTAACTTCGGTTCGTGCTTTTAACCGGCCTCTATCGCGTACTGCAACTTTTTCAGGTTCCTTTTTTCCCCGCACCATTGTTGACTGGAATGCCCTCCCCGCCGATGTTGCCGCCATCACGTGCCCATCTTCATTCTTATCCGCTGTAACCACTTGTATCATACTGCAATGACATGTATTTATTATTGTTGAATATTGTGACGAATACGACGAAGCTGGCAGTGGCGCGGGACGGAGCGCTCGCGCTAGGCCAGCTGCCATTAAAAATCATCTCTTGTTCATGGTTCATCACGCCTCATTCTTAGGCTGGTCGCCACGTTACATTTGGTGTGAAGTGCTGGGGCCCCTTCATCGCCATCCTGGTCCCGGAGCTTCGGTGCCCTGCGCCTGCCGTGGACGTCGGCCGTGAGTACCTGGTCCGCGCCGCCAGGCCGTGCCCCAGCCCGCCCGACCTGAACCGACCTCGCCGCTCACCCCAGCCCCGTCCCCCGCCCGGACCACAGAACACGATGCACTGACGACGTTGCAGCGACCTTAACGACCCGAGCGACCCAAGACCGACCCAAGACCCACACTTGAAGACACCGCCCCCCTGCCCCTGCCGTCAGGTGCGTCGAAGGACCTCGGCCGTCAGCTCCTGGCACCCTACGGCCCGGATACTTCGTGGACCGGGACTCATCCTTCCATCCTCTCATTCACCGTGGTGGCCAGCACCTCACCACTTTCTCCTTTCCGTCCCACCATCCTCTGAAGCTCATTACCATTTCGCACGGCTGTTTGTCACCGATCGGGACGTTCGCTCGGTGGCCCCGGGTAGTGTGACGAAGACGACGAAGCTGGCAGTGGCGCGGGACAGAGCGCTCGCGCTAGGCCTGCGGCCATTAAAAATCATCTCTTGTTCATGGTTCATTACGCCTCATTCTTCGGCTGGCCGCAACGTTACAATATATTAACCCACCCCTTATGTAATACCCCATGAAGGGGCCCTTTAAGGTGAATAAAGTGAAGTGAAGAAGAAGTGAAGTTTAATTTCCAATTACGTAGCGCGTTCCAG
This sequence comes from Amblyomma mixtum, assembly GCF_055824585.1. Lineage (NCBI taxonomy): Eukaryota > Metazoa > Arthropoda > Arachnida > Ixodida > Ixodidae > Amblyomma > Amblyomma mixtum. Next base: position 69,292,817 of record NC_143017.1, on the reverse strand, counting down.
GTGAGGCCGGCCTGGTTGATGCAAGGGACACGAACACTAGCGACGGCACAAGCACATTTATAAACTCTTTATGCGGCGCCTTCCACAGGCCTGGTAATAACACACAACGGTTCTAAGTGCAGAGTGAACAGCAGTGGAGATAACGGACAACCTTGTTTCACAGATTACAGAAAGGACACTGATAGTGGAAGATAACTATTCACGATCAAGCGTGTGGAGCACTTAGTGCAACAAAAGAGGTATTCCAAAGAATCAAAAGAAAAGAATCAAATGTCTAACTCGATCACACGCCTCTACAATGTCGATTAGGTTTATGGTTTATGGCGGTTTAACGACCCAAAGCGACTCAGGCTGTGAGAGACGCCGTAGTGAAGGGCTCCGGAAATTTCGACCACCTGGGGTTCTTTAACGTGCACTGACATCGCACAGTACACGGGCCTCTGGAATTTCGCCGTCATCGAAATTCGGCCGCCGCGGCCGGGATCGAACCCGCGTCTTTCGGGTCAGCGGCACAATGTCGATTAGCAGCATTGCTAATTGCTCCCGAGAGTCAGAGCAATACTGCAGAACTGTACGTGAAACATATAGGTTAAGCTGCATTCATCGGTCCTTCACGCCACACTTCTGGTGAGTTCAAGCAAAGCAGACATTGCAAACTGCAGCCGATTCGATAGGACTTCTGCGAAAATCATATAACATAAATTGGAAAGCGTGATAGGTCTTTCGTCATCGTCATCAGCCTGACTACGTCCACTGCAGGACAAAGTCCTCGCTCATATCCCCCCAATTAACGTTGTCCTGTGCCAGCTGCGACCACCTTCTTGCCGCAAACTTCCTAATCTCATTAGCCCACCTGACTCTTTGACACCCCTGCTATCTGGCTTTCTCTAGAAATCGAATCCGTTACCTTTAATGAAATCAGTTATTCTGCCTTTTTATTAAAAACCCTGCCCATGCCCATTTAGTCGTGCAAATTCTGAGGTTTAAAGTCCCGAGCGACAAGCGGGCTATGAGGGACGCCATACTGGAGGGCTCCGGACTAATTGGACCGGCTAGAGTTCTTTAGCATACGCTGACATCGCACAGCACACGGACGTTTTTGTGTTTCGCCTCCATCGAAATGCGGCCGCCATGGCCAGGATCGAACCCGCCACCTTGCGATAAGCAATCGAACGTAAAAGCCACAGAGTCACAGTGGCGGACATTTTCTCCTTTATTTCCATTATGATATCATTAATTCACGTTTTTTCTCTGACGCAATCTGCTCTGTTTATGTCCCTTAACATTACAGTTATCATTTTTCCTTTTCGTACCTCGCTGCGCTGCCCTCAATTTATGTTCAACCCATTTCATTAGCCTACACTTTTCTGCTTCATAGGTGAGTACCGGTAAGATGCAATTCTTATATACTTTCCTCCTGATGGACCCATGTGCTATTAATGGCTTGAGAGTGCCTGCCAAATGCCACCTCATTCCATTCGTCTAGTTTTTACTCTCTCGTGGTCGGGGTCAAAGGTTGCCACCTAAGTATATGCATTCCCTGACAACTTCCAGTGCTTCGCTGCGTACCGTAAACTGCTGCGGCCTACAGAGACTGTTCAAGGTTACTTTAGATTTCTTCTCACTTTTCTGATTTTCCTGTCTAGATCCTCAATCATGTGTTACAATCAGAACTCGCCGACACATCCCCATCACGATTCGCAGCCACACTTGAACCAAGCAGCTCCTCCACACCAGAGCTGTCGTCACGGTCTGAACTATAGACTGCCGTGCAGGCGTCTGTACGGTGCATGCGCTAACGACAGCAGCCGCTTGAACAGCGCAGTGACACTGACGTCGTCAAAGTAGCCACAACTCCGCCTCCTTCTATCTGAGAGACGAGGAATTGTTGGACGCTGGTTGGAAGTGGCACAATCGTGCCCCCTTTTTCTTTACAAAGCTTACTCATAACAACAACAAACATTTTAATCAGAAAGCGCTGCGTACAAAGAACTTGTTGGCACAAAACTTTATGTGCAAGCTCCTCGTAATATTGAGTGCTAACGATATGTCGCGAATTTGCCACACTGAGCACTAAATGAACGAGCACGTACTTACGGGAAGACGACGAAACCAAACAAAGGAACACACATGACATGTACAGAGCGCAACTTTTAACTATAGTTTATTTTCGTTGAATGCAGATACATTTATACCTGCGCTGGGCAATCACAAGATTAACAGGCAACTACACGCACTGTTCATGTCAGTATCCCGCCGCCAAGTGAGCCGCCAAATAACAATGGGTGTAAAATTGATATACAGGGTCTGTCCTGAAAGTAATGAGACCAGTCGCGGTGTGGCGCGTGCATGCGCTATATCGGGAAACCGCTTTTGGGGGAAGGAGCGGGAACCTTCAGCTTCACAGTGCAAAGACCTCAGTTGGCTTCAAGCAGGTCAAGCGAGTGGACGTGCTCAAACGTGCGCCCCTGTTTCGTCGCTGCGTCGAGGAAACCATGGAACAGCGCGACGCGGTGAAGCTTTGCAATAAACTGAATAAATCACCGACCGAGACATTTTACAGCATGTGGTAATGATGCAATGTCTGGATCGCAAGGGTTCCAATGGCACAAAGCATTTACAAATGGCCGTGAAGACGTTCAGGACCACACAGTCAACGTTACTGTCCGTAACCGTCATCGACAGGCGCCTGGACCGCTGCTTGTTGTGAACGTCGTCAAGACCGTTTTTAAATGCCTTGTGCCATTAGAACACACGACGTGGACATTGCATCGTTCCCACATGCTGTCTTGATCACGTTGATTGACTCGGTAGGTGACTTACCCACTTTATAGCAAAGCTTCACCGCGTAGCGCTGTTCTAACGTTCGCTCCATGGATTCCTCGACGCAGCGACGAAATATGGGTACACGCTCGAAGATGTCCACTCGCTTCGCCTGCTCGTAGCCAACTAAGCTCGTCGCATTGTGGAGCTGAAGGTTCCCACTCCTTCCCCCAAAAGCGGTTTCCCGATCTAGAGCGAGTACGCGCCACGCCGCGACTAGTCTCATTACTTTCAGGACAGACCCTGTAGAACCCTTCAATACCATAATAATATTCATAATCAGTATTCTTCGCGCAAGTACGTACCCGTTCAAAGATGAACCAACTCGCCCAAACAAGAGTATTACTTGAGCATTCAAGGGCAATGAAAACTCAACAATGCGTGCTTATACATAGGTTTATCCGCGTGAAATGCACAGTCCAAGAGCACTTGCTGCTGGGCTAGTTGGTTTTGGTTCATATTTGAATAGGTTTTAGGCGCAAAAAACAGACAGACACATAGGTAGGTAACAGGACGAAGCGCCATGCACACTTAGCTCAAAAGTTTAATATTTTAGTTTCTCAGGATTTGGGAACTAGTTTAGAAACTTCCTGCGCAATCGCTCACACAGCTTCGTTTTTCTTTTTTTTGCGCGATTATAACTCAGCTTGTTTTGTACTGCATGTCAGCACATAAAACGCCTGCCAGTTGTGGCGGTGACACCTTACGGCGGTCATCTTGCTTACTGCTGACATAAGCCCTGGCACAGTGAAGCCTCTCTTTTTCACTCTATCGTGGGCAGTAGTGGGAGGGCCATAAAACATGACTGTCGTACCCGAGAAGCCCGCTAAAGGATACTGATGCTAATTTAAATTGACTTATTTTACTGTCTCATACGGCTCTGAGGTTCCTTTAGCCCTCTTCTTTGCCGATTAAGTCCTTTTCTATGGACAAGATGTGCGAAGTATACCTCCGTCTGCTCTTCAGCATGGACACATGATGGAGCCATATCGAAGACGGTTGTATTCTTCAGAGAAACAGCACTCAAAACTTTCATTTTAATGTAACAGCTTTGGATTCCGTCGCTATTGAAAAGGCGAAACTTATTGTGCGTCCTTTACATCTAACAGAGTTAGCCGTGCGGGTGCGACTGCCTGAATGCTATTACGGCATCTCTTCGGCTTATATTAGTTTCGCCGCACATGTGGACAGGCCCGCAAAAATACTCGATAACGTTTCCAAAATTATCATAATAAACGAATGAACGAAAATTTAAAGATAAGGTGAAAATCGGATATTAAAAAAAATATAAATTATGTTTCTGAAATCTGCAGAGTTCCAAAAAGGTACCCTAATTATAACGTACTAACGTTGCTGGACAAGCTTTGTCCTCGAAAATCGTTTTTAGAGCGAGAGCGCTGCTCCTCGGGGTACAACCTTCGATGTCGATGTGGATGAGGCAATGACCTTCAGTGACTCGCAAGGTCAAACCGAACTTAATTAAATGCGTGGTGGTACGGCCAAAGCTATGGTAGTATGACCATGTGATCATATCACTATGACCACTGGAGAGAGAGAGAGAGACTTTGATGAATGCGGGAGAGGTCTGCCTGGCTGTTAGCCTAGCATGCTACTCCAGCTATAACCATTGGGTACCTTACCTTGACCTTTGACCTTGGTCCTTGACATTTGATCTGAGACAGTGGAGGCCATGCTTGAGCTTTCGCTCCTACAACTAGGTGGAAGCCACGTTCAGTCCGAGCCATTTTTTTTATGTGCAGTCCTACATCTCAGAGCTTCTTAGCATCCGTTCTCCTCACTACGGGCATAAGGCTTAGTGAACTATTGCGTATGGTAGATGCTATTTCTGGTCCTGAGATAAAGGGAGAGAATAGGCACATAGCTAAATCTCCAGGAAGTTGGTTTCGAAATGGTTAGGTTTGACAGACTTATTTTCATCGTGACCAGCAGCATATATAGACAGACCGTGTCACAGCGAGGCTTCGCAAACACAATGTCGGGACACGGTGCAGAAAGCATTTAGCGTGAGGTGAAGAAGAAGCATTGCAGGGAAGAAGGGGAAGAGGAGAATGGAGACAAAGGCGAAGCAGCTGGATTGAAAAGCGTACCAACGCTTTAAGCACTCAGCTGTTTCTCGAGCCCAGCCTCCGAGGTCGCCATCAGTCCGAGAGAGAGAATTGAAACTCTGAATTGCCATGTGGCTCTAATGGCAGAGACAGGTATCTCATCTCAAGGTAAGACCCGGCTTGGTTGAGCATTAAAAAAAAAGGCTATTACCCGATGAAAACATAAGAAGACCGGCAAATCATAGACATAATGAACTTATTCATTCTGCCCAAAGAATCACATGAAGGGTACACGCGAAGTAAATACTATCGAGGATCAAAAGAAAACATTCGACAGAGTTCTGTCTGCTTGGGGAAGCAAATTTAGTTTAAGTGAGAAATGAACGCCAACCGTGTTCGTTCCAGATAACATTACGTTTTGGAACTTACTCGATTCCCTCAGCGGGTGTGTCTGCGGGCGAGTTGCAGCTCGTCATTGAACGTTAACCGTGGGTGCAGGAAGGGGGAAGTGTTTCAAGAAGAGATTAACATTCCCCCGTGCCTGTTGAATGTTCCATGACTCAAGTAGCAGTCTCCTGTGCGGGCGCCCGACGAAGGAAATTTATATTACTTATTCGTCATTTTTTACGGAAAAAATCGGGAGCTGTTTGCTTTTATTGTCTTCCTGCCGTCCCGGAACATGCTACACCGAGAGTGGCACGTCATTCCGCGAAACTATTATTACAGTTAGAAGGTTGATTCGGAATAAAAAAAAAACATGTAGAAAACAAGAAATTTTGCAAAATGCCATCGTGTCGTCAGAACATATTCTAACACCCATGTGGACATGAATAATTTATTTTCGCCGGTTTTCTTCTTTTGGGATCGAAACATCTGTTTTGTAGGTGCCCCCAGTCTTTCGCCTTCCTATCATACCATGCATGCGTCTTTATTTCCTTTTAAATTGCTCAGTTAGGTCTGACTGGAGTACTTTTCACTAGCACGCCGTAATTATGAGTGATCGATGACAGCATATCTAGCAGGTGAAAAGGAATATAGAAGAGTTTTATGTGGAAAATGGAGAGGAAGAACTTGCTCTGACGTGGGCTGCCGTGAGGTAACGAGATTTCCAGAGAGGATTTAGCTCGGAGGCACATTTCTGGCCTCGAGAACTCAGCGCTACAGAGCGCGCTTTTAGTTCTGCGTCACGTTTTCATAGAGGACGTCAGTAATAGTGGAAGCTATTTCAGTACAGCTCGCGATAGCTGATTGTTGCGTCGCAGATAGCGTGCCTCTATTCGGGATCCCCCACTTTCGAGAGCTCGCAGTTGAGGCATTTCATTTTCTAACGTTGTCCATAACGGCCTGATGATGTGTCCTTGACATGTTCGACAGGGGGTTGGCCGCACGCCGTTTTCAGTCACATGTGGAGGGAAGAAAAAGGAGTTCGATTCCGTGGTTTCTTCATTCTTGTCGTCATGGGCCCCGTTACGTGACCATTATGACAGCATTAATGGAATGAACGAAATTGGATAATGTACTGCCGCGTTGCTTTGTTTATTTTATTCTTTGTTTAAAGCCGGCTGCAAGTGGCCATATCACTTTGCCTGATAGGCATGAAGCGACCAGAGCGCATTGGGAAAATCATAATCACGCGCGGCTCTTTCCCCGTTGTTTGATGATTTGTCGGCCCTTCTTGCACCTTATCTGGAAAGTTCCATGCTGTTTTTTTTTTAAATTAGGCAGCCAAAAGCGGCGGGGATTCCGATCTTCGACGACCACCGAGCACACTGTTCGCGGGCGTGAGTTCGCCCAATCAACATTTTTCGTGTTCAACGCAAGCCTGCTTGCCTAAGTATACGCTTTTGTATGCCTTCCGTCACCACTGCACAGAAATATACACAGCATCGAGTATTCGGTGGTAGTAAGAAGAATGAGGAGGTGGTCCTTACGCTCATTACACATTGCACGTTCATATCCAAGTCCGTAAACTTTTCCCCTGCGATGTGGTGAATAAATCAGGCCCTTCCAATGTGTGCATTGCGGCTAACACCGACATATTAGCTGAATGCAAGGTGGCACCGATGCACTTTTTGTTGAGTTAGCAGCTCACTGGTCTTTAATTCTATATTCATGGCCCAACCAGCCGCGCATGTCTTTTTTTTTTTAATGTGAAAGCACTACGGTTCCGACCAAGAATTTTATTTCAAGTCTCAGAGTAACTTGGGTAAGCTCGGATTAGTTGGGAGGAGCATAACGCAGGCTGCAGCCAATAGGAAGAGCAAGAGGAGGAGGAAAACTTATTAGGAAACTCTGTGCTCGTTTTCTTTAGTTGAGCCCTCAGTCCAGGGCTTCATGTGCCGCCGCGATCCTGCAGGCCCGCCAGAGCAGGTGTCTTTGGTCTTGCTAGTAAGGAAGAAGCTCGGGTAAGTTCAGTGGAGTGTCGCACTAGCTGTAGTCAATGGGAGGGTGACCTTGAGAGTGACCTTGGCAGGTACCATCAAGGTCAATGAAAAACCAGCGGAAAGGATCCCTTCACAAGCAGAAGTACACAGGACAACGCTGGAAACACAACTCCAGTGAGTTGTTTTTCCAGCGTTGTCCTGTGTACTTCTCCTGCTTGTGAACGCGTCCTTTCCGCTGGTTTTCCTCATACCATGCACTAACTGGCCCAACAAGCTAAGCTTCTTCAATACCCTCACGATCTCTTGCTGTCGCACCTTTCAAGCAAGTAAGCAACTGGTGCTTTCGCACCCTTTCCTTTCGCACGCCTACTTGTTTAACTACGTTAAAACCCTACCACCTTTGTGTGTGGTTTTCTTGCTACGGGTGGCGTACCGCGTTCAAGCGAGACTCTTCGAGACCCTGCGAGAGCTTGGTGGGCTGTGCGGTTGCACCACGGCCCTGCCAAAAAAAAAAAAAAAGCCACTTACCTTTGCGATACAGAAGACCGTCAGTGCATTTGCTGTCTTGTGCTGGCCGGTCCCGGCATGCTTTTCTTGGAAGGCTGCATCGGAGGGTACACTGTGGCTATACAATCCGCTAGTCTCCCGTCGTGGCTAAAGGCGATTCCATGGGGGCCCAAGAAGAGCAACATGCTTCCAGTGCTTACTGAAGCACCGATGTCCACATCGACATCAGCGGCATCAGCCATCGAAACCGCTCTGTGGGCTGTATCATGGCTCCAAAGCGCTACCAGCTAAACCCCTTTCTTTTGCGATTCACGCCAATGACCCATCAGTGCTCTTTGCTTAAAAATGCAGTAAAGACTTCTGGAGCAGTTCCCGATCCCGCAGTTCTGTGTTGTCATTGCCACACAGTACGCTCGTGTAAATCCTTCTTTGCTAGTTTTATCAAGCGATGTGCAAACGGCCCCATGTCCTGTTGTAAATGATTCTGTACCAGACAGAAGCTAACCTCTGACCAAGGTTAACTTATTGCCGCCATACAGGGCCTGAAAACCCAGTCGAACAAAACAGAAAAAAAAGACATAACTAATTTCTGAATATTAATAGCTGATCTCAAGGCACGCTACCATGCTTTTATTCCCCCGCGAATTGATATCAATAGACCGCAGGCGGATACATGAAACGTAACTTGCCTTAAAAGTTAGAACACACAGAGCGCGCAGAAGGCACACTGAACAGCGCGTGTCATGTGCCGTCTGCGAGTTCTTTTTTTTTTTTTTTGCCCTGCGTCATCGCAAGCCCTGATATTAGGCCTGACAAACCCCCACACGTGAACAAGTGGCCAGCCTAATCGACTATCGATCTTTAATGCAATAATCTGCAAGTAACCCTCGTGCCTAGCGACCCCTAAAGAACACATCATCTACGTCAGCATTCATTCCGTCGGAGTGGACGCATAATCGCGAAATCCACATGTTTCAACAAAATGAGCGCTTATAACAAATGACCGTCCATTGAAAGCCACTAAATTCAGTATCAGAGAGGGCTTTTACGTTTTGTTCGAAGTACACGAGGGAAAAGAACTGCCTGCATTCACTGCGGCGAAATATGCCGAATTTTCTGTGTTTCAAAACTTTGCACATAGAACAGCGAGCTTTGAAATAATCTACATGTGTTGGCCAAAGGGGACCTGAGGCAAAGTGAGCGGCTATGCGGAGTAGCGTACCGCGACACTCCTGTCGAGCAGACGACGTAACGTGTCCGCGGTGGCGGCTCCGGCAAGGAAGACAGAGACAGACAGGCAGTTAACGAAGTCTACTTTGCTTCTTTTATTTTGCCCGACGTGTTCACACTCGGCGAGAACGACGAGGTGCTCGTTATGTGCAAGTACAGTCAGCCATCGTGCTCCAACAACAACAACAACAAAAGACCCCAACCCGCCATCGCAACCTCAAGGACAAGGCTCGACCGCAGTGCATGTGAACACTGCAGTGAAGCATCTCTCCCGACGGGTCCTCCTTTTTTATTCTTTACCATTTCCGAACCCAAGCGACACTTGTGCACAGTGCGCAGTTCCTACGAGACCATTTAGGGGTGGATTGTGTTACCCTAAGCCAAGACATCTCAGTCCGCGAACAAGCGCTGGAGTGTCGTACAACGCGAGTGTAAGGGTAACTGGATTCTGGGGAACGGGTGGCGGTGGCGCGTGTCCGTCGCGTCTGTCGTGTATAAAAATTCTGCGCGGCTCGACCTCGTGGCTGGCTAGGAGATTGGATACACAGACGGGGATTCAATGTATACGTACTTTGGCTCAACGCCGGACAGGCAGTCGCTTAACGTTGCACCCAACCTGCACGGCGTCCCAGTAAACACAGAGTGGAAGCTTTCCCTCGGCTTCCGCTTTAGAGAGGACCGACATCTCTTTGCTGTTCGCGCGACGTGGCATTCATTTTCCTGCTCGAAATATTTTAGGAGTGTACACTGTACGCGGGAGTAGTTGATAAGCCCACTTCTTTCGATCGCTTGTAATGCTGTACGCTTCTAATAAACCCCGATCTCTGTCCCTCACGCAATAAACTTACAACTAAAGTGCGCATTTTTCATTTTTCGGGCTATGAAAAAAATTCAGAATGGAAAGACCGACTCCGCTCGTGCAAATTAGATAATTTTAACACACCCAGGTTGTCTATGAGCTCACCGACAAAAAAACTTCGGCGAAAGAATAACATTTCAAAAAAAACTATACAGGTCCAGGCAATATGAAATCGAACTTTTTATTAGAATACAGCGAAGAGTGAATATTCTCAAGGTATGAATGAGAATCATGGTAATTTTTTTTTTATAATTAGCTTCCTTCACGCGATTCATTTATCTCCTTCCAAGTTAGATGACAACGTTCCTTTTCATATTGTCAACACCTGTACGTACATCCGTCCTTACAGCAGATTCGAAAGAGGATAGAGTGGAAGCTGCAAAACGTACATCTCTCTCTCTCCTCTCAGCTCACTGACAGCTTGCATTGAGATAGTGATGACTCAAACAGGGAATCGGGTCCCGAAGTAACAGAGCCAACGTATCAGGTAGCGAGCTCCGCAGCACGTCTCAGAGATATCGTCGATCCGGCACGTGACGAGCACACGCGCTCTGTACAGATTTACAAGCGAATTTTCTTTTTCAAACCTCGCACAACTGCCTACCTCGACAGACAACGTCGTTGCGATTGAGGCATCTCGAAGACTAGCGTAGCAAAAGAGGCGGCGTACTAAACACATCCACGAATTTCCAACAGGAAGGATACAGGGCAGTGCATCGCGAGAGTGCAGGCTCGACACCAAAACAAAAAAAAACAAAAAAAAACAGTGAACTGCTGCGACCAATATTCGTCGCATGAAAACATAACTATAAAAAAGGGACAGCTGTAGCATATTAGTGATTGAAAAGAGGCCCTGAAACATCCTTCACGGCTCATTCGAAATTTGCCCCGCCGCGGTGGCTCAGTGGTTACGGCGCTCGGCTGCTGACCCGAAAGTCGCGGGTTCGATCCCGGCCGCGGCGGCTGAATTTCGATGAAGGCGAAATTCTAGAGGCCCGTGTACTGTGCGATGTCAGTGCACGTTAAAGAACCCCAGGTGGCCGAAATTTCCGGAGCCCTTCACTACGGCGTCCCTCATAGCCTTAGTTGCTTTGGGACGTTAAACCCCAATAAACCAAACAAGACCAATCCTTCGACATTTCATGGGTTCTGTCACATTGGAAGCAGCACTTGCGTTGCGTTGCGTCACAGGTAACGTAGTACCTGTGTCGGTTGGCTTTTCTTGCGTGTGACAAGAAACTCTAATAGATTCACTAGTTTATTTTCGAGAAACGAAGATTGAAAAAAAAAACAACAAAAACAATGGCTCTTTTACGCATTGTTGCTAGGCCAATGGCTGCAAGTGCAAGTCGCTGCGCGATGGGACGCGTCCTTGTAGTTTCCAGCACGCTACATACTAAACACGAGGGAGCAAAAAGGAAATAAGATGTCCTTTTGCGCACTTCCTCTTATAAATGAGATGGCGCTAGAAAACAGTTTACTCCGTTTTTACCCTTTTGTTTACAGTGTAGAGCAGTAGTGCCTCGATGGCAGGCAAACAACTTTACCAGTGAAGGATATTGCAAGGCCCCTCGAAGAACGGCTAATTAAGATACGGCTCAGTGACACAACATAGTATTTTCGCATAATGCACGTCATTATCCACTCGTGTGCGCACAGCGGGTATATTTCGGCAGCATGAATGTATGTCTCGAGTGCGGTCGTCACGTTTGAATACGCTACTTCAAAGGTTGTGCGCGTTCTGGCATCAACTGCGTCACGAACCAAGACAGTGACAAATGTGAGTCGGCTATGAAGAGAGCGCGAGTATGTTTTGCAGCTGAGGGATGAAAAATGGTCACGGCGAAGGTTCGTAAAGAAATAAAGAAGCGTCTCGTATGGATGTTCATGTTTACAATGCGTTTCCGGGAAAAGTTCTGTGTACAAGGAAACAGAATCTGGTTGTCGATGTTTAGTTCGTTAGTAGTCTTTTTAGGATAGTTTTCTGTCGGAAGGCAGTCTGAATAGTGGCGCCCTACTTGTCAAGAAAAAGAAAATGGAACCCTTAGCGCAAACAACACAAAACTACCATAAATATTTCCTATAATGTTCAAGATTTCACACAATTTTACAGGTTTCACTTCCCCTATCCGCTAATGCATAGCTTTAAAGTCTTGCATTTGCTGCTGAGGTGTTTTGAATTTCCCTTCTGTGCTGTCCAAAATGGGCTGAAATTTTTACTCAAATAGAAACAGACGTTATTCGTAAGCTCACACATCTCTCTTTGGAATAGGTGGTGCCGTATAGCGCCCCTAATGAACTTTCGATGCTTGCGCGTATGAAATTTGACTAGATTTTATCTAAAAAACGCAAGACTTGCTTCACCAGGCCGATAGACATCCGCACATCTTGATGACTCTGTCAGGACCGCAGTTTCCACCAGTATTTTAAGCAGCAAGATTTGAGGGATCGATTTCGAGGAAGAGAAGGTTTAAAGGTTCGATGTATGCACCCTAAAAACGTGCGCCGATCATGGGGATCGAAACTTCGGCACGTTGCGCTTGAACCGAAAGATGTCCACATTTTAACGTTGCTCTGCGCACAGCATTCCCAACAAAACCTGGCGTCAGTACTAACAGCAAGCGCGGACGAGACATTTGAGAGCGGATTGCTCCTACACAACAGGTTCATGAATCTGCGAAGAAATGAACAATTCATCGTGGCTATTCATTTTTTTGCTTCACACCGCTTAACACGAATGAGTATCACGCGTCGCGTGATAAGTGTTATACGTCGCGTGATAATGAGTATCATACGCTGTATGATGGTGAGTATCGTACATCGCATGAATGAGGTCAGCTCGTAGTATCATACAGATGAGCTGTGTGATACAAAGGCGAAGGCGCATTAACTTATTGGCTAAATACGAAGAACTTCTACTGCCTTCAACGATGTCTCTCGATGACGTGTCAAATTACGTGGTGTACGGGACTCGTTTTCGCCTGCTTCAGGAGGTAAGCGCGTTCAGCGAAGCGCACTTAGCACACGTCTTGAAGTTAAATTGCATAATACGAAAAATGCGTTTAAGCCAATTGTGGACCAGCAGACATTGCCCTTTAGTGCCTCCTATAAACAAGAAACTACCTCGGCTCTCTCCAGACCGCGAAGCTCCGCAACGATCCGCACATGTTCTCGCATTTTAACTTTGCCGTAACTGAGCAGTAGCCTCGACGCACAATAACAAAAAGACACAACTTCGACAACCTCGTTAGTGATTGAAGCCACACGCCACCTTCGGTTAGAAAGGTGCAAGCTAGCGGCATCTATACAGTGGTGCGTCCAGAACCGTGGCTGCTGTAACGAATAACTACGGTGCACTGAATAAGGACCACAAAGTGCGCTTAACACGCTCAGCTCAGAGTGCAGTATTCCCCCAGACGTTGTTTTACTATCAATGCTAAGCAAAAGGCAAAAATATATAAAGAAGGTGGGGCTGACTTCGACAAGTAGTCACTAAACTGCGAACGCACTATGCCACTTAACACGTTGAATGCAAGTTAGTTATAAATAAACAATTTCTAATTGCCCTTGTTATGGCGAGTGCGACAACAGGCCTCTATCAGGTGCGCTCACAGACAAACGTCGACGCATCGCCGCGACACTTCGACGGTAACGGAAGCGGAACGGACCGCGAAGATTTGCGGCCGCGCTCCTAAAGCCCCCTGAAACTTCTTTAGCCCACAGCCTTTTGAGCCCTTGCTCGATGAAATGCTGCGAGGCTAGTGAAAAAAAAACAAAAAAATAAGTAATCGAGAGTTTCTCTCTGTTCGACTCTACGGAGGATTCGCCTGTCTCAGAGGCAGTCGCTGAGAGAACGTGTCAGAAGGGGTGGCGCTACAGTCGCGTTCCCAATTTCACGCACCGTCAGCTGCGGTCCCCGAAGTGGGACCTCGGCGGCGGGCCGTCCGTGCGAAGAAACATGGCGCGCTAACTCCTACGGTCTCGCCTCTTGCCCCGCGCTGAACGGCTCTCTTCGGGTCACCACTCGTTCCCCCTCACGCCACTCGCAGCTCCGGATCTACGAAACGAACGCAGGCCGCCGCTCGACGAACGTCCAAAGCACAGCCATTTGTTCACCAAGGTGCGTGGAGGAAACTTGTCACGCGGCATTCGTTTACGACTCTCGTTTGTTCGTGTTCGTGCTTGCGTGTGTGCAGGAAGAAAGAAAGAGAGAAAGAAAGAAAGGAATGAAGAAAGAAGGAAAGAAAGGAAGAAGGAAAGAAATAGAGAAAGAAAGAAAGAGCAGAAAATGATACGGTAAATAAACGTAACCTGACTCAAGTCTAGTTAGCTACACTGTTCAGGAGAAAGGGTTCCGAAGCGGAGAAAGAGAACCGTTGAGTGCCTACAATGCGTGCGCGCATGCGCTGATTAGTTTGTTTTATGCGTGTGCGTTTGTGTACAGAGTTTATGAATGCAAAAAAATAAAAATCAAAAGGCGTCGTTCCGAAAAGAAAGGTGACGCAACACCTGCGGGTGGACTTGCAGTTCGACTGGTCAAAGGTGTGTAAGTCCCTTCCCGGCTGATGACACGACCCTTTGTTTACTTCTCAGTTTCCTTTCCCCTTCCGCCTCCCTCTCGCGAGTTGATGACGCCAGTGCGCGCCAGTTTTCAAGCGTACAACCGCGCACACATAGATATGTACATGGAATTAAGGTTAATCTGTGGTGAACAAAGGGGTATCTAAAGCTGTGCACCGGTTTTAGGTTCGTATTAGGTTCGGATTTGTTCCGACTTCAGACTAAAGTTTCACGTGCTGGATATGCATTTCTTTTGTTTGCCGTTAATCGTTCATGCTTCATTCGATCTCTTCGTCAGTTTCGCAAACTAAAGCCCGTGTACTGGCGCAACAGTGAACAAGCCCAATCCTTTGAGAATGACGTCACTGGCCCACTCTGGCTCTCCGCGTAAAGTAAAGACCACTCTTAATCCCCGGCTGCTCTCTGCCGACGAAGTCTTTGTTTTCTATTTCTCAAAAAAACGCAGTGCTCGATGGTCGGCGTCGCATCATTACTAGGTGCGGAATCTTAGTAGGGGTACGCCTAATTAGGTCTAGACACCTTGCCCACTATTCATGCGACCAGATAAGAACGCGTTGGCCTCACTAACCTCGCCCTAACGGCATTTTATCGCGCAGGCGTTGCATTCTCGTTTTTACGAAAGCTCACTTTAAGACGTGAATGCTGCGGCGATGGCTCGACAGGTATCATCAACCTGTCGTTCCGCTTCATCCCAGTAACTCTTGGATTGCAACCGACGGGTAGTTTGGGTAATGAAAGTGCGTGTGAACGGCGTCTCTCCCGTGGTCAGAGAGAGAAGTTAGAGTAAAGGGGGGATTAGAAGCTTGAACATAAAGCGGATTTATGAGAAAGTTCGATGAAATGTGAAGAACTTTTTGCTGCCTGCGGTGGCCTGGTACTAATTTTTGCCTTTGTTTTTCACTCCTTAAGACTAGGACGATTTTGAGGCAGCTGCGCATGTAGAGACCACAGCCGGGATAAAACAACGGGTATGTTCTACTCCAGTTACATTCCCTTTGCACCTCGTCATAACCGATGAAAAGCTATGAGCTCGCTATGATAGCAACCAGCCGCTGAGTGAGGCGGAGATAAGAAAAGAAATAGAAAAAAAAATAAGAAAATAGGCATGGGCTAAAAGTTAGATCATACCAGTCCATGTGAACTTTGTAGACACCCCTGCCGTTAGCACAGTCATTGCAATCTGCCTTAGAACACTGAGTGAAAGTAACGGACAAGGGCCAACAAAAATTAGACCTTGCATCTCGTAGGCTTGACCGCAAAACCACGGGACAGGTAGCTGCAAACCTTGGCTATATATACGGAAAATGCGAACAATGTGAAGGAAAGGAGTCTACCATAAATGACGCACTTCTGCGGCGTTTAAACATTCTTGCGTTTTAGTGGGCCGTTAATTCGCTTTTTTTTTTAGATAGCAGCAGTGTTTGTATCTTCCTGCCGCAGCAGAGCAGCCTGCTTCACATTACGAGCCGCAGGCTTGGTTTCTTGTCCCTGCATTTTCTGTGACTTTTTGGTGGAGTCCAGAAATTGGCTGCAATTAAGCGGAGAGCTCTGTAGAAAAATAAACGACAGCCGTCTCTCTAGACCTATAATGTTCGAAATATTCAATCTAACTATCACTCTTAAATGTTCATGCAGCAAGGAAATTGAAAATCAAGTGCGAGAACAACTACTGGAATTTTAGTGCACAGTCTACAAGGTGAGAAGTTCCCGTAGTCGAAAATGTTAAAGATGGCGATGCAACCAACGACAGGTGGCGCATCCTGCGGCGTGCTCCAATTCTGTTCTGCTTTCAGCAATGCGTGTCGCGAAGATTATAAGCGGATGATATGTGCTCCAGACTTTGTAGTATATCGCTATGCTGTAAAGTACAGCATCGCGGTGCTGCACTTTAGGAGTCATCGGACTCGCTGGAAGAAGTTGATGCCTATCGCTGCTTCGGTGATGTTTCTAGGCTCTTCCTGCGTTGGTCCTGATCTATAAATCATTACGCCGTTGTAAAATAGTGTGGGACCTACATGTTTGACTTTCTAGATAAAGAGGGGCAGAGGGCATGCTGATACAATAAAACAACTCTGGCCTAATTGAATTAATTCTGATATTTGTGCTTTTTGGTTCAAGCGACACCAACCTCCGCTATCACGGGTGTCTGTGAGGTGACGTGGTGGAGAACCACGGGTTATAGGAAGGAATTATGTTATAAGTCCCAAAGCCCTTATAAAGATCATGTTTTGAAAGTTGGCCATTTGACTCAGCTGAAACGTGGAGGCTCGACGAAACTTGCTTGTGAGCTATGTGGTGAAGACTGCAATGAAAATATCAGCACGAATGAAGACTACTGGCCTAGGAACGATGAACACAAAACGGGAAACCCATTTGGAGGTTGGCGAGCCCTTAAACAATCTATAGGCAGACAACCCAATTCCAACATTCACCATAAGATTCCGCGAGGGCTCCGGTCATGTCGCTCAGCCAGTGGTAGATTCAATAGACGCATATGGCTGATTATTTGTGTCTAATGTAAAACACGTACGTCCCCAACGGTTATCAACACGCCTATTCTGAAGCGCACTTTACCAAATGACACAACTGAATACCCTCTGAACGTCGTCACGTGATGGTGAACCACCCCGACTGTGCCCGCGCCGGCTATGTGGGTCGTCTAACCTACACACGATGAGACGATCGACTGCTGCAGTTTTCAGATTTTCAGATCCTTCACGCGCAGGTTTATATGCAGGCTAGTACATTTATAAAAATCTGCAAAAACTAATCCGCATTTTCCTTCTCTATTTCTTACCCCCCCGGTGCCTCTTTCCATCTCAACTTAATTTATTTGCCGCAACCAAAAGCCAGATTGTCAAGCTCTTCGCAGACTTCTTCGCACTTTCGCAAGGAGCACAAGCTCTGTAGCCAAGAAGCCCTAATGAAAACTTCAGTACACATTTCACAGACTGTCTGAAGACATTCTAGTGAATTTTTGAGATAATCTTTTGAACATGTCATGTTGGAAAATGCCAACTTTTAAATATCTTAAAATGTCAATAGACAGCCCATAGGCTTTTTGTGGAATGTTTGCTGAAAAAAAAAAGAATGCAAGGAAGGATTCGCAGCTAAGTTGTGCACGCGGCTAAAAGCTTGCTGTCTAGCGTTGGTTACGGAGGGCTCAAGTCTGCTGCACACGGAAGGACGAATCGAGGAAGAGGGGACGAATGGAGAAAAGGCCTCAGCAGAAGCTGCGTCCGTCAGCTAAAACTTCACTCTCTTGTAAATAGACGTGACACCCGACCGTACATTGTGGCCTCAAAGTTACAGGGAAAACACCACACGAGGAATATTACCCTGTGGAGGTAACAAAATATGACGTCAGGGTAAGCGTGGGGATAAGCCAGAGCTGCGAGAGTAAGGAAGAACGCATATACTTTCGAATATGCAGGCGCTTAAGCCAAAGAAAGAACCGTAAATTTGGAGTCCGATTCGCACCTCTGCAATGGCAGCTAAGCCAGCCTAGAATTTCGCTCATTCAAATTACTATATGACCTCAAATGCGCTGGTTTTGCCTAGACAGTCTAGACAGTCAACTCAACCTTGTAATGCCCGGTGTATGACGTACGGTATAAATAGGGTAAATGTCAACAGTTGTTGCGTGTGCTCGTAAAATAATATTAGATATATTTACTTTTTTACACGAAGCGCATTTCCTAACATACTTCTCAAAGCAAATTCAAACCGTGAGGAGCCAGAAATACACGAGGTCGGCTGCAGGATCACTCTGCAGAAACTATAACCATCGCGGAAGAATAGAACTTGAACGGACATAGTGATACTTCAGCAGTAGACAGAATGGCCTTGGATTTTTTTAAGGCTTTTTTTCATGTGTGCTTGAGGGCCTGAGTGTGTGCAGAGATTTATAGCTTTTTACGATAACAAACCGGTATAATTTGTTGATATTTATCTGAGCAGTAACGATACTTTTTCTTTCTAAATTTAAACATTTATTTTACACCTCGCAATGCTAACCAGAGACGACGAAATGCTCGAAGTTCATAACTCTTGTGGGTTCGATCCCGGCCGCGGCGGCCGAATTTCGATGGAGGCGAAATTCTAGAGGCCCGTGCGCTGTGCAATGTCAGTGCACGTTAAATAACCCCAGGTGGTCGAATTTCCGGAGACCTTCACTACGGCGTCTCTCGCAGCCTGAGTCGCTCCGAGACGTCAAACCCCATAAACCAAACCAAACCAAACCAAACCAAACCAAACCAAACCAAACCAAACCAAACCAAACCAAACCAAACCAAACCAAACCAAACCAAACCAAACCAAACCAAACCATCCACTATTTCCAATGACTGGGCATTACAGGCTCAAATGGAATCTGCAACGATATAGGTTTAAAACCACACTGCACGTCATCTGTTCGGATTTCATGTACGCGCTGAGGTGGTTATCTATCATACCGTTCAGGAAGCAATTCGATTACATGGTGAAAAAAAATTGCCCGAAAGCTAGCCGTTCCGTTCAACACAAGTACCAGCGTCTGAAAGAACCGCATAATGCGTACAGCGGAACGAGCTCTGGCTTTGGCAACCAAACGGAGACGAAACTGCTGGGACACAGGATTGGGGTTGGGAGAGGCATGTTTGCGACACATTAGTCAGCCATATGAAGATCGAAAGTCGTTGTTCATTCACACTTGAGGTACAAGTAGCGCCTTTTTATTTTAACCTTGTGCTTTTGGGTTTCACTGGGTGTCAAACAGTCTGTATCGCCTAGTGGCAACTACAGCAAGATCTGAAACGAAGCCAAGGGTTCCAGTTTCAGTACCGAAATAATAATGTGTTGGATGAACGAAAATACAGCAAGTTCCTTTTTTTTTTAAAACTCGACACGAGCTCCATAGAGGCAGAAAGTCTGACTAGTCCTAAAACGGAACACGGTTTTGAAGACAAAGCAATGTTGTCGTGTTGACCCCTAAGAAATGAATAAAAAAGAATAAAAATTTGTGAAGGCGCTTTCTACAAGTTCAAGTACATTAAGAGCACGAATGCCCTTATTACCTCTTAAATGTTCCATATGTTGTCGCAGCTACGAAGAAAACGTGTTGCACTAGAGAAAAAAATGAAAAAGAAGTTAAGTGTTGAGCATGATAAAATTATTTTATTCAGCGCGCCTCGTGATTGAAAAATACGGGAATTTTAAAGAATTTGTCCTTCTAAAGCAGCCAATTGGAAACCTGAATCTCCGAAAACATAATTTATTGTTACCGTGGACACGCAAGAAATATTGTTGAGCTATCATAATCTCCGCAATAAATGGCAGAAGACGAGAAAGAAAAAGAAAATCGGACGTTTTCAGTTACATCTTTCGTGTATCCAGTATTTTATGCTCGTAGTTTTATTAATTGCGTGTAACGGCTCGTAGGTCAAAAGCTAATCTTGTTATATTAGGCAACAAACGAGAGAAAGCAGGTTTCCTGTTTCCTGAATTCCAGGTACAATCCAGGTTTATCAATCGTTTTCGGATTGATTGTTTTCAACAAAACAAATCTCCGCCTCAATGAGTACGAGGTTTATCGACCAGCAAACTGTGCTCGCGTCGAGAGGGCTGGCTCTGGGGAAACTACACAAGTTGCACATACCAACATACTGTTTCCACTTCCTCCGAGATGCGCATGACACATCAGGAGAGAATTAGCTGGGCTGTCCACAGTGCTTCCGCCACCGCCACGCGCGCTCTAAAGAACTCAGAAGAGTGCCGACCAAGACCTACTGGACTACACACCTGCACAAATGGCCCTTCTCCAGCGCGCACGTTCTAGTTCATGCCTTTTGCCGCTAGGATAGAAACGTTACGTGCGGCGTGGCGCTAATATATACCTGTTGAGAAAATAGCCTCCTCCGTCATTTTGTTTCAAAGAGGGCAGTTTCGGCGTTCGTCCACGTAATCATTATCATCCATTTATCTATGCTAGGCACGGTGGTGCCGTCGAAAAGAAAGGGGGCAGAAAGGGAGACGTTTTTTATACTCTTCGAGAGCGAAAAAAGTCGTTATTATGGCTATTTTCATTGCTGATGTTAAGATAGCAGAGAAAGACAAAACAAATGTATTGATAGCATGCACAAAATGGCAAACGATGATGATGATCATAGCAGATGAACAGGTAAACCGAGCGCCCTCAACGGCCAAAAAGCTAACGTATGTTGGCGCACTCTGCTCCATAGGATCCCGCCGTATGTGCAGGCCTGTAGTTCAGTAGGTCTTGGTGCCGACAGCGTCTGAAAGGTGCACTTCCGACCGTACATGTTCTCTCCTGGTTTGGCTGCTACCCAAAACAACCGTAGAAGCAGGTTGCACGCTTTTACGAACGCCGGCAAGACGCAGGGCATAATTAAATAATACTAGGATTCATTCGAAAAATAGAAAGCGAATCTATGACTCAATCGTGAACAAATTCATAAACTTAAGTTAAAAATGTTCACTTCGGGGATGTGTGTGCTGAAAGAAGAGAACACAGGTGGGCACAGCGACGTTCCATTCGAGAAATGTTCTTTTGTGAAATTTTAGAAGTAAAATTTTGGCGAAAACGGAATCATCACTGGTTTTGTGGGAATTTTAAGAGCCGACATTTTCCTCATATTTTCCAAATCGCTGAGTGCCGAACTGCTGCAGGAAAAAGAGGGCCAGAAAAAGGAATTTTTGGGACTAATTAGGCGAATTTTCTGTTTTAGTGTGGAGCGTCGCTGGCTGAACCCGTCCGCAATCGTAGACGTCGTCACCGTGTTAGTGGGATGGCCAGTACATGACCTGGATATATTTTAACTTGCGACAGACTCAGTACTTTAAATTTTTCTATAAGCACAACATTGTTTTGGTGTGTCTGTGAGTTTTCATCCCGACAGAAACTAAGGGAACAGTGAGCTCATGCCTAACGCCACTTTAAGTAACAGATGGTTTAAATCTCGTTGTGATGTAATAGATATTAAGACTGCGGAAGCGGTTTATTATGCATCACTTGATACTTTGAGTTCTTTTAGCGATACTGGATTGCTCGTAATGCAGGCTGCACTAAAAACAGAAAAGCTTCTACTTCACAAGATGATGGATGATTGTGATGCGTAATGTTTGCGTCCGTCCAAATACAGAAGCACTGCCTAATGGTGGTTTGTACTACCCTCATAATCGCCCTGCAGTTAGGGAAACTGTATAAATCAGAAAGGAGTGCTTTGAAGAAAAACGCGCGTAAAGCTTCGCGATTTCGCCATCATCAAAGGACACGGGGAGGCGGAACTGGCATAAATTTACAGCGTCACCCTAACTTCGAATAAATGTCCATTGCAGAACGATGGAAGCTAGAAGGAATCGTTTCAACATGGAGCACAAAATGCGCACGAGATCCACGAAATCCGGAGCTTTTGTGCATGAAGCACACAACAGGCCGGACCGTTTCGACGCGCCTTGACGTAGCTGCCGCAACGAAAGAAATCCCGCAAGTCCTTTAGAATGAAAAGATGACGAATATGAATACGAATATTAACGAATACGAATATGAAGGAAAAGAAAGTAATTTTCCATCCTGCGACAACTGAGACCGTGATTTTTCGTAGAACGCCACAAAGCGGTGCTTGGTTCCAAGCTCCATGCGGTAAGTGAGAAGCATCAGGGAAAGGAAGCCTTCACTTCAAAGCTGGGAGTGTGCACAATGGCAACAATTGAGAGCTACATTCAACACACTGTCGCTGTTTGGGGCTCCCGAGCCGATCCGGTTAAGCGGTCCGATGGCAAGAACGTACATTTCGTGAGCGCCAAATAAATGTCCAGTGCATAATTCTACACAAGGTAACTACCGATGTCATGCATGAATCTGCTGTGCGCTTGTTACTGGTGCCGCGCTCCTTTTTTTTTTTACCAGCGATGTCATCGTATGAGGCACTCCCGAGGTGTCTGCGCCGCCGTCAGCTGGTGAAGGGTCCAAGCGAAAACAAGTGGTGATCTTTTGCTAAGTGAATAACGTTGTACACGATGCTTAAGAATAGTGAACGGACACGAGCTAATATCTCCTCTCTAAAGGAACTGTCCTATGGACCTTTCCTTGCACACGCGCATGCCTAGACAAACTGATACACTAAAGAACGCGCTTCTCAGCGCCGAAACGTCTTAACCACCGCTGTTCCTGTCACGCGACTCGCAGCTCATCCACAACACGGTCAACACAGGCAGGTCGCATTCTCAACGCCTTGCTATGAAAAGTTCCCGGAGCATTTCTGTATACAAGAGTTATTGTCCGACTAGCTTCGTCGTATACAGAGGCAGTTTCTGTAGGGTAGGCTGTGTAGAAGCCAGTAGTTTTGCTGTTGGTCCTATCGCGATTTTTGATGTTGAGGACTAGCGGCAAGAACTGGGGCCTAACTTAGGTCTGAGTGTACGCTATATCATAACTTCCTCCGAGACTGTAGCAAAAGCTGGGAAAGTCGCGTGCGCCGGTTGCGTTCAATGCTCGCCTGCTGTGCAAGCGACGCAGCGCGTTCAGCAGCATCCGGCGGGCGTGAAGGCTCCAGTCTGTCGGAATTAAGACGTAGCATGACATAGTGGGTTGTGCCCTCAACTGCTGTGTGCCACAAAGGGAAGCAACGCTCCACAAAGGGGAGCGCTCTGGCGCGTCTGGTGGAGCCGATTTATATGTACACATTGCAGTCCGTCACATTACAGCCAGAACGAAAACACTAGCCCTTTGGGATGTTGTACAAGACGAACGCTGACTGCCCTCTGCGCCGCCATCATCGGGCCCAGTTGCTCCGCAGAGGGTGAGAGCTTCCCAGACACTCGGCGTGCGTTCATTGCGGCGCTGACTTCTGAATACACTTCACTTGTCAGGGAGAAAACCGAACCCGCATGCCGTACACACAAACACACGCTGCTCCCCCACGCTCACTGCATGTTCGCCTGAACAGTGCGCGGTCACTCTGCACGTGCTTCACGAAACTGCGGGTCTTCCCACGCTTCCACACAACACACTGTACGGCACCAGTGCTGCCACGTCGCTCTAGAAGAAAGCGCGTGACGACGTTCCCGAGGAGGAGGAGCGGGCCGTGCGCCTCAGTCTCCCCCCGCGTCGCGGAGTGGTCTGCCTGCCGGGCAGCCGTGTGCGGTGATGCTTGGTCCACGAAGAGTGCGCGGCCGCCCGTGCTCACGGCGCGGCTCAGGAGATGGCGTCGTACGCGGGAGGCGGCGTCTCGGTGTCGCGCGCCTTGTATGTCTGCGCCAGCGGGCAGCGCAGCGCGTCCAGGTAGCAGGGCGGCGGGTCCTCGGCCGCCAGCGCAGCGCACCGGGCGGCGCTCAGCTGCTGGTGGCCGGCCAGCCGGTAGCCCGGGTAGCGGGGTGGAGCGCGCGCCACGCGGTACGGCATGGCCCGCAGAAAAGGCAGGCCTCGGCTCGACGGGCGCCCGGCCTGCGCCGCGGAACAGATAGGCGCGTAGATCAGCCACATCTGCCCATGACATCGCATCACCTGCCCACCACGGTACCCTGTCCTGGTACAAGACGTGCGCGTAGGCTACCGGCACGTAAGGTTCAATGGATGGCTTGCAGCAGCGTTATAGCGGCCGTCACTTTCGTACACCGGGACAAAACCGAGTTTGGGCGCTTGCTTTCTACGCTTATCGCTACCTGGGGCCGTGTTATAGAACAATCAAATCGAAAATTCATCACAAACGAATCAATTAGCACCGCTCCTATTGGTCGATGTATCCGCCAGCCCTTGCCGACTGATAGGAGCGGGGCTTTTTGACCATTCTGTGAGCGTTTTGACATTGTGATATCTTTCTGTAATTCAGCCCCTATTAAGATGTGTGTTGTAGGACCTTCGCGGGATCCACCATCGTGGCGCCCGTAACGTCTTCAGTAGTACATGAGCCCGATGTGCCGATGCTCAGTGTCCCGCCGCCGTCGTGGGATAAGGAATAAAGACGACAGCTACTATACATGCAGACTCAAATTTACACGCGAAGCTCAGGTCGTCGGTTCTGTAGTTATCCATTCAAGCTCCTTGCGATTCGCATATGCGATAGAGTTCTGTCAGCTTTCAAAGCAAGGTTATCGAAGTAGCGCCTCTTTAACAGGCTTCTGTAGCGACGCCTCTACGTTGCCACGCATATCGCCTGGCCCAGACCTGATCAGCGCACCCTCGAGCAAATAACAAGTATTGACCCACATAAATTAGAGACGCGTGTTTATGTTCCTTTTGTCTTTCATGAATGTCACAGCCCATTCAAAGGTACGGCCTGTGAATGCAACACTTCGCACTTCCTGTAGGAAAAAGTACGTCTTCGTCATTACTTAACTACGGCGTATGTCGCAAGTGCACTAAAGTTATAAGCGGCTTTCCCACCCTGCTGCAATTTTTCGTACGCACCGTTTTAAATGACGTCCTCGATTTTTACTCCGTCTATTATTCCTCTTTCTACTCGCCGCGGTGGCTCAGCGGATTTGTAGTTCGGCTGCTGATCCCAAGGGCTCAGGATCTAATCCCGGTCGCGGCGGCAGCATTTCGATGAAGGCGATATGCGACAACACCCGCGTGCTGTGCGATGTCAGTGCATATTAAAGAACCCCGGGGCCCTCGACTACGGCGGCCCCGATAGCTCATGAGTCTCTTCGGGACCTTAAACCCCATGTACTGCAACTACACGCCGCATACCCGATTATTCCTCTTTCTCTGTTTATACTCTCCTCCTTTTCTCCAAGTGCAGGCTATCATACCGGAACCCTTTACCAGCTGACCTATCCACCTCTCTTCTTCCCCTCTCTGTCTCACCGCGGCATGCACCAACGTTCGAAGCCGGAGCTTTCCTACTAACAAGTTTAAGCAGTATGTAGTGGCAGTCTGCGTCATCACTTCGCAGCGCTCCTAAGAGATGGCGCAACTCGCGTTCGCGGACCACAGCTGGCCTATAGTTATCTTTCGGAGTTCTTTGAGCACAATAGTCACGAAACTCCCAATTAACAATACGATCATGTTCTGTGGCCAGTTTCTGACGATTAGGAGATGGTGACGACGAAAGTTGGCCGCGCAGTTAGGTTTCAGAGGTTCAATGAAAATTCTCTCTTCCGTGATCTGAGCGATTCCTTGCAGCTAAGACCTACCGCAAGTGGCGCGGCAGTTGGGAGATTGGCTTCAGAGTTTATCACTAAAAAGAGAGGCAGGATGTGGGGCCTTTGGGCAGCAGGTCATGTGCCCTTGTGGGGAAGCCGTACCAAGTGTCAGAAATCTCGGCCGCATAGCTGTTAAGACCGCAGCTGGCAGACCTGTAAAGAAGTCTGCGCCCCGACCCAGAAGGGGTACCGTCCAGCTATCTACAATCCCGATATCACTGCACTAGCCCTTCCTGTACCCTCTGCCAGCATCCCTCCGCTACCCTTTCCCACATCCTCTTCCTCAGCCCGGCGGACCCTCCCCCGCGGGGCCTGGATCACCTCACCACTTGGGAGGCATGGGAGACACTGCTGCGCTCCGCGGACCCGGCCAAACAGGCCATCGCAATCAGCCGGGCTGCCGACGTCATGGTCCGCAGGAACATGAACGTTTGAGTGCAGTGGGGCCGTGCGGGGGCCCAGGGGTCTGTGAGCCCCAAACTCCTCTGCATATAATAAAGTTTATATGATGATGATGATGATGGGTACTGACCCTGGGCGCAGCCTCCTCGTCGTCGTCGCTGCCGTGGGCCCTGCTGCGCGATCGCACCAGCGCCATGGTGACGCAGGAGAAGACGAGCAGCAGGAAGAGCGCGAAGGCGAACAGGAAGAGGCGTCGCGTAGAGTCGGCGTCCCTAACGTACACCACCACGGGCACGGACACCGGCAGCAGCAGCACCAGGCAGCGCAGGAAGTTGCGGTTGAAGCCCACCGGATTGGACTTTTCCTCGTCCTCGGCACCCTCCTCCACATCGTCGCTGCCGGCCGGCGGGGAAGACGGCTGCTGCTGCTGCTGCTGTTGCTGCTGCTGCTGCTCCCGCTGCCTCTGTTGCTGCTGCTGGCACGCGCGGCAGTCGTCGGCGGACACTGGCTCCATGCCGCGGGCAGGATCATCCCGGGCCGGAGCGGAGCCTCAGGGCGCCTCGGCTGCGATATCAGAGTGACGGCTAATGGGTAATCTGCGCGAACGTTTTCAGTGCGAAGAAATGCACGCGGACAAAAGCGAGAGAAGCATATGACACATGGAAGCGGTGCCCTAGTGTTTTAAGCATCCGTCTCGTTACGAGGCAGCTGTGGGACCCGATTTCCAGTGTCGCCGGGTACCCACCGAATTTCAAATTATTGTACGTTTTGCCAAAATCCAGTGCTCGTCGACCTTGGGGTGAAATGCTTAGGAGTAGTGGGTCTTCGAACCCAACTTGTGCAGACCAAAGCACCTTAGCCATGGCGGTCTTTGGCCAAGCTGCTTTTGCGCCACTAAATACGAAAACAATATTACTAGAAAATCTGTAACAAAAGCGCTAATTTACACTAGACCTGATTTGGCGCACGCATCCGCTTTGAAGATAATGATGGAAATGACGGAGTTTGTTACGGGAGCTATCACCACCAACAAAAACCGTTAAGCTTTTTGACTGCAAGGTTTTTAACGAAGATATAAATAGTTTAAGTTATAGGGTTTCTGCGATGCTTTTCTGATAAAATAACTAATATATCTCTTTCCCTGTTTTGTTTCAAAAGCTCCAGATAAAGCGCAGTGGAAGTTAGGCACTCTCCAACGTGCTTTTCTCAACTTTGTTCGTGTGGCTTTTTTCGCATTAAGAGCGCTCTCATGTGTCACGATTTTCGACAGGCGTAAGACAGGCCTGCGCACCTGGCTATACAGACCGCTATCGACGCACTGCCTATCCAAAAGGGCTTTAGTCTACCCAAGTGGGCATTTGTAGAAACCATTTTTCGCTGCGACTAGTTTGTAATCGTTTACAAGTCATCACTTTAAGAAAGCTCAACTCTGATAAAACAGAGAAGAGACTAGCACTTTTTAAAAGTACGTAATACACCGTGTGTGCAATGATTGTGGAGGATGTTATGTGCAAAATGCATGAAATTGAACTCGGACAGAATGAGAGACGCATCTGCGGTGATTTTACACTTGTTCGTGGAACTCTTGCGTGGCACTAATCCCAAATACACATACGACATTTGTGTATTCCGTTAACTCTGGTATTCCGTTCCGGAAACGCTGGAAATTAGAAGAATAAAATATCGACTCAAATTTCTTTTCTAGATAATGCAAAGGGAATTAAAAATAAATAAAGAACATTATGTGAAAACGCCTCTAAAAAAACACAGCAGGATACTACAACCTATTAACACACGTACGGATGTGTACCGGTGTTCCTTCTTCCTTGATGTAATTGAAATATGGAACAAACTACCGCGATGCTGTGGAGTGTGCGAACGTGCAACAGTTTGAGCTAGGTGTCGATATGTTTTTGAGAAATGGTGCACAAATTTTGAATTCTGATTCAAGATTGCTCACTGAAGTGCTTATGAAATGTATTTGTTTTTGTTCCCTCCCTGTAACGACCCTCATTTGAGGGTTAATAGTATGACAAAATAAATAAATAAATAAATAAATAAATAAATAAATAAATAAATAAATAAATAAATAAATAAATAAATAAATAAATAAATAAATAAATAAATAAATAAATAAATATTTAGTTCGCAGAGGAGGCAACCTTGCGCCGTTAGTAATGTTTTTTGCTATTCGAAACAAACAAACAAACAAAAACCAACCGACCGACCGACCAAACAAACAAACAAACAAACATATTGTGCTCATCAACTACTTTGCAATGCATCTGCCAAGAGGTGCCTTTTCCCTAGATGCTTGAACAGCTCACATAAGCGTAACACAATTCTGTCGTCTTGTGGAAGTCTTGCCACGGGAAAAACGAAAAACCAAACAAAAGCAAGTTGGAAAATATTTGGAGGAATTGCACCGATATAAGGTTTCCTTGAATGACCGACCCACCTACAGCTGTCCGTCTTGTAAAAAATGCAGTACCACCGCTTTTACAGATTGTTTATGCGTGCTTGATAACGGTTAATCTTTTTTTTAAAAAAAAAAAACATATATGTCAGTGTATGAAATTTGCCAAATCGTGAATGTCACTCGTACTTCACAGTGATACCGTTGAAAGTAGGCCATAACAAAGTCCTGCTGCGACGCCACCATGGAATTCATGCACTCTTTTTGCAGGTAGACATTATGGATCTCGAAGGAGTAAAGCGGAAGAACAGCGCATTCAGCTGCAGACTCAGAGAAATGTTTTGTCAACACAGAAAAAAAACACACATGTTAATCCATGCAACCATTGTGTTACTCTAGTGGCTGAAATGCAGCAGGGTGTTCCTTTATGGAAACCGGACATGGGGAAGTAAAAAATTCAGGGGGCACTTTGGCTCTCCAAAGTGCTGCAAAGCGAAAGCTTTTCCTGGAACATTATTTTTAATTTATTTTTATTTTTCATATTTTGTTTTATTTTATTTTCATTTTTATTTAGTTTCCCATTTTTGTTGTTTCAGTTTTCTTTTATTTTTCATATTTTTATTTTTGTTTCTTTTCTTATTTTTTATTCCTTTTATTTTATTTATGAAACCCATGCATTCACTAGATGCGCCTTTATTCATGCTCAAACCCTGAGCCTTCGTGGCGGAGTGGTAGCGTCTCCACCGTTTCTTTTTAAGTATGCATCATGGAAGACAGTTGGGCTAGTTGGTGTGTATTCGTTAGTGACTGCGACATTGCAACTAGCGTGGAAAGCACAAGGACAGCGACAAAAAGAACCGACGGGACAGTGTCGCCGAAACGCGGACAAATCTGCCGACGGGGCTGCCGACACGGCAGTCGACACGGCTGCCGACACGGCTGCCGACACGGCTGCCGACACGGCTGCCGACACGGCTTCTAACGACAGTATGAGGCATTAAAGGCTTTCGCCTTAAAAATGCGAGCGTATAATGTATTTAATGCATTAACGCAGGTGTTTTGTGAGGACAGGAAAAATGCAGGCGGTCACCAGAAAATCTCGGTAAGTGAAAACGGAGTTTAAGCCAGCCATGCGGCGAGGACACGCCGGAAAGCGCAAACGCAGAAAGCGAGGGGCGTACGATTTGTTTCCCGAAGGACCTAACTCCTACCGCTGAATTTATACACTGGCGACGGCAATAGCAGGGATGCCGCAGAGATTTTGCGTGACAGCAGCCGCGGTTCACCAACTTCAGCCTACGGAAGGCTACGAAACGGCTTTTTTTTTGTCACTATGCTGCACGCAACAAGCAGCACTTGGCATCCATTCACGGCGCTTGCATATCCTTCATCTCCGCGTAACTGCAAACGTGACGCACCCGAGACGAGTCGGCTTCAGCGCGAAACTGTGTTGTGTTGTACCGACCACAGCGGCTGGGTCGACGTCTCCTTTACAGCGAGTAGCATCTGCGTTTTTACGACCAGACCTTGTGACGCGGGTACCGAACGCAGCAAGCGGACAGGCAGCATTACATCCTCTGCAGACTGTCAGTAAAATAAACAATGAGTGGCACGGGCTCTAGCGAGTTTCGCGCGCGAACGTAAAATGGCCGGAGACGAGACCATGCCTCGGCTCCTGTTCATGGAAAGCCGGCCCCTGTACGTCGCGGGAACGGACGCAGGCGAGCTTTATGTAGCCGGCGCGGTTACGCAAATCGGTGACCTATAAAGCTGGGCTGAAGTATGCCTGTCGTTCCGGTGCCTGAAAAGTGTACACGCGACTGACAGCGGCGTTGTTGGCTATGCTGCGGTTAAATGTTTAGTGGTCTGTCGAGCACGAATTCACGCGAATTCGAAACCGAGGAAGGAGAAGAGAGAGAGAGAGAAAGAAAGAAAACTCAAGAATGAGCGAGAAAGCGAAAGAATAGCCAAGTCCAGAAAAAGCCGACCCCACCCTACCCTCTCTTCGAGAAAAAGTAAAATAGGAAACTACGCTTTCGTTCGGTGACCAGAAAACAAACGAGCTTTTCCAGTGTTTACGCATACGGCGCGCGCGAGCCTAATATTTTCCTACTCGGTGTGCTGTACTGAGTGGTCGGGAAAGTAAATACTGACACAGCTATACCCTCGTCGTCCCCTCGGGGCGGCACTAAAGGCTAGCTTTTGAAGGGGAAAGCAGCGAAGAGGAATGAAACAGGAAAAATCCTGGAGATAAAAAAAAAGCGTTCCCCGGCGTCGTACTTTTATAGAGGCTTCGTCTCTTCTTTAGTCGCTGCTACAGCGGCAGCGTTTTCGAGGCCCCCGTCGAAACCGGTGGAACACGGGCGTGATAGATCGGCTCCGAGGCGGCCGCGAAAGGCACGGGGCTGGCCTTTTCACGCAATCCCCTTCGTCGCTCCCCCCCCCCCCCCCCCCCTCCCACTCCCCGTCTGCCATCACCATCGCCGTGTCCACCTCGCAACGCGGCGACCGGTTCATGGAAGAAATAACATGCAAGAAGAAGAAGAAAAAGAAAGAGGTTGCGTGCAGCGCGCGAAGGACTTTGATGAAAGACGGTGCATTCTAATGGAAACAGGAAATAAAACGCAGGATCAAAACACGATAAAGCAAGTTAAATCTGCGAAGCCGTGTAGTTTTATATGCACCGAAGTGGAAGTGGGCGTCCGCGCGGGGCGCCGTTGCTAAACGCGGACACGAATGACAGCGTGGAAAGAGGATTTTTTTAATCTTATATTTTTCTTCAACATTCTACATCTACGAATTGGCCTTAGTCTGGGTGAGCTGCCATCGTTTTATTCTTCCCCTGAATTCTCCCGGTGTTCCCTTCATTCACAGCATTTGTCCTCGCATGAAATGCCAGTAAAAGCTGTTTTTCTCAATCTCCTACTTGAGAACAACCCAGTAGTCGTAAAGCAGGTTTCAGTTCTTGCATGGCGGATTGTACGGCGTTTTATTGATTTTTTTTTTCGCGTAGAGAGTCCGAAATCATAGAACCGTTTACATGGACCCCATTGAAGACTGCGTAAAACATGCAGCTGCTTAAGAAATAAAGGGGAAGGAAACGTGCCAAACTTCCGCGTATTTGAAGCGTTCGAAAAATGCAAAATGGCAGAGATAGGGTTTAGCTGCTGAAACGGTCCGTTCACTCTTTTCGAAAGAGAGTTGTCGCCCGGATTCCAGCCAAGGCACAAATGAAACGAATCCTTTGGCGCCCGTAGCATAGCTTCGTAGTGTCCAAATCAGGGTGACAAATTCGTACCAGTACTGCTTGAGCGTAGCGAGCTTGATTATGAGAAACGAAGCCTGGCTTCAGATGGTAATGCTGGTTGTGCAGGCGACAGCCCCCCCCCCCCCCCCTTCCTCTCTCTTTTTACAGAATTTTCTTGGACAGCTTCCGCTTCACCTCTTTTAGTAGTCTTCCCTCTTTCTTCTTCTTTCTTTTCCCTCACGTAGCTTTCTCACCCTCCTTATATGTACCAGGCCCCGCCCCCTGTTGATGTGACCGTTCTTCGTCTGAGATATTTCCGTCCATCTTATCCGAGCTAAAATAGGCAATCCTTTTTTTAAAGATAACGGTACATCGTGCGAGCCCGCTTTTGCTGCTCCATACCCGTGTGCCAGTTGCTTTTCATACGTGACTACATACGCTGAAACGCTAATGATAAAACCTGGCCACTGAACACCTGTCTCGTATGAGTCGAGAGGGCAAGGCGCCTTCGAGCACACGTTTAAAAAGAAGAAATGAACGTTGGGCTGACGCATGGGTGGCACAAACCTGTTTTCAATTTAATTACCGCGAGATCACCTTTTGACAGTTAAGACGTCGCTGTCGAATTCCTGGTCAATCTTCACTACAGGCAAGTGCTGCCTTCAGCACGAAGTTAGCAGCAGTAACAACAATGTCTGCGAGTTTAGTGCGAACTATTTCTCCTGTGCACCTTCTACGACGCGTTCGTAGTGTCCAGGAAAAAGAATGGCTTCAAGGAGATAGA
Organism: Amblyomma mixtum; assembly: GCF_055824585.1. Lineage (NCBI taxonomy): Eukaryota > Metazoa > Arthropoda > Arachnida > Ixodida > Ixodidae > Amblyomma > Amblyomma mixtum. The sequence continues at coordinate 69,260,373 of NC_143017.1, read as the reverse complement.
AAATGCGCCCCCAAAAACAAAGGGCGCTTCAGGGCCGCTTTTAGAAACACGCATGGCTCGAACGTTGGCCGAAACGTTCCGTGGCTCCCAGACCCGCCGTCGCAGCTGAGGCCGAACATTGGCTGCAGAAAGGGAGCGACAGCAGCGACGTATTCAAAGGGAAGGGAGGTGGGGAAAGAGAAATGTTGGGAGAAAGAGGGAGAGAGGGGAAACCGAAAACGAACTTCCAGCGAGACCCGGTGTGCGTGGCACGTCCGCGGGGGTCGTCCGGAGCGCTGTAGAAGCTAGCAGAGGTGCGCCACCTTCGCGCATGGCGACGGCTGGGGCTGGAATGAGGAGGCGCGCCCTCTGGGCGCACCGGAGCAAGGAAGGACGGCGGCGACGAATGATGGATGACGTTGTTAGCTCGCGTGTCCGGCGGCAGAGGGGGCTCTCCTACACGCGTCGTCCCCCGCACATCACGACGTGCCCAGCCCCGTAGGACTGTACGTCTTCCGCGTCCTGATAGCGAGAAGCAGGCGAGCGCACTGTCTCGTTCCGCCGACGCCGACAACGTGGACAGCCGTTGTGCACGCCCGGCGCACCACATAAGGAAGACGCATGAGTCAGTCGCATACGCCATGCGTTACTACTTTTCGTGGACGCACACACGCACGCATAGGTCTGCCTTATCGGACTCTCTCCCTTGTTCCGCGACCTTACTGCCATACTTTAGTGAACTGTGGTTTCCCGACGTGCTGCTCGCCCCATTCCATTACCGATGCCGACTCTGCATGTCTTCCTTGTTCGGTCTCTTTCTTATTCCTTATTGCCAGCTATGCAGGGACATTGAGACGTGACTCTTCTCTAGGAGGTAGCGCAGAGTCCGTTGTTTACGGTTTTCTTTTCTCACGGGTACTGCGTGTTTCCACCTCGATGCACTCACTGCGAACAAGCTGAGTGCACGTTCGAATAAGGTAGGCTCTGGGGCGATACGTGCTTGACGGTGAGTCCAGTCGAGTCATTGAATCACTGGCGTGTTTTGTTTTTGTTGTTGCAAGCTACGTTGTGTGGAGACACCCGGACGTAGAATACGTCGTCCACTTATCTTGGTCGTGAAAATGCTACGGCAAAGGCACAAAAGGCGATAAACCACACACGATTACGGTTCTAAAAGCACCATTTCTTGAAAGGTTTTTTTTTATTAATGCGGATGCAATACATGTGAGGGGCCGTGTCGATTCGTAATGCGGTACACGTCAGAAACAAGAAATGTCGTGTAATAATCGACGTTTCCGCGTGTTACATGATTATGGTATTCCGCCTCACTTGCAAAAAAGACTCCATGCCAGGTAACTGCGCATAATTCATAATGATTCATAAATGTCCTAAGATTTAGGAAACTTCGTCACCTTCATGAATGTGAGACGCAGAACTTCTACTACTTTATTTCGGTTGTCGAACAGCCTCGACTTTTCTTCCTCTCTTTGTATCCGTAGGGTACGACTAGAAGTCTTGACTTTGAGCACGGCGTTATGCTGCTCAAATTCAAATTACATGCCTTCATTCTCCTCTGTTGTTTCCTCGTGGCAAAAATTGGAGTAGAACATGTCAGCTTTGGAAACACGCTCTAGGCAAATAGACAACCATGGGCGCTGGATGTGATGTAAGTGCTACACATCATCAGCTCGTCGCTTCATCTCGAAAACGCAGCGCGATGCCAAATATGCTTAATGTCGTAAATCTTAAAGGCTCATTTTTAGACAAAAATCAAAACGCTGACGGCAGTGTGAGCAGGAACTTAACGGAAAGAAAACTGCCGGCAGCTCAAAGGGGGAAAAAAAGTTAGAAGGCTACTCGCAAGAAAATTCCTGAAGTGGTCCCGATGTGCTGCGTGTATCGAGACCGTTAAGCGCTCGACGCGTACGCTAGAACAAAAAAAAAAAAAAAAAGAGAGAGGCAGTTTTGCGTTAAAAACACCACAGGTGCACTTACTACGGCGCTCGCACCAACATGGCACAATAGTTACACATATACGTAAAACTAAGGTTTCTCGCTCTCTTCCACGGCGAAGTATCACGAACGGCTGCAACGCGCCCTCACTTCACGAGAGGGCGACACATTTGACATGCGGTAAGCCAACATGTGTCACGTGAGTACACAAGGTAAATTTTAGAGCTCTCGTTGCTGGGACCACTTAAGCGGTATTCTTCCAAACGGAAAGGCTAAAGCTGGAGTTTTATGATAAAACATACTACGACGGCGACGCCAACGCTGCAAACCACCGAGAATGTTCCCCACACAGCCATTGTAGTAATAAAATTTACATGGTGAAGCCTATCAATTATACAGCTTCGCCACACAACTTGTTCAGAAACAGTAAAGCACGCTTTACAGGAAAAAAATTACGGAATTAGCAATGGGCTTTGTCAGGCTGATTGGTTTCTGTTTCGTGAAACCATGAACAACTGCGCTAAATGACGACATATCCAGGAAGAAGATACGATAAGACATGCTCCACTTGTCTTGTCTTTCACTATCTGTGTCGCAGTTTAGAGCAGTTCTTCGCGGTTTTACGAAATGGGTTTAGTATCTATGTTGAATGTCAAAGTTACTTCGTTTCACCTTCCGAAGGTCGGCACATTACGAGCGCTCTCGAAGTGTAATGGCATGCGGTCAAGGAATGGAACAGCTCTCAGTAGAGGTTGGTCGAGCGTCGCTTCGACGCCTAGACGGAGTCAAAACGTGGTCAACCGCTCTATGCAAACATGGCTTCTTTACGCGCCTTTTGCGATCGATATTTTCAATAAGGCTCCGAGAAGGGGCGTTTGCTTTCGTTCTTCCTTCTCCTCTCCTTCCGCCGAGGCGACGTGTCGCAGGCATGTTCCAGGCGGTGGCCTAACGCGGCCAGGGGAGGGGGGGAGGGGGGGGGCGGGGGACCCGCTCACTTAGCCCACGGTTCGTCGCGTCGGGAGGCGCGGCCTGGGAAGCCGCTAGTTCCGCATCATTGAGAGCTCAATGTTCCATCCGTAACGCGGCCCGTGTCCTTGCTGCCCGTTCTCGGGCGATGTGCGGCCGCGACCGGCGTTCTAAATGACAAGCCGAGCTGAGGAAACGCGGTCACACGCACAGACACGCGCGCTGTGTGTACGTAGGCGACGGTGTGGCTTCGCCGCATAATTGGTCTAAGTGCAGCAAAGCACGCTTTACAAACAGGAAAGAGGATGCTGCTTTTTCTGGTTGGTAGTATCATAGTAAGAAGCAGAAAATAAAGTAGGTGTACGTGACTGAGTACCTATTCTTCATGTGCTGTTGGATGAACGAGTAGGGCAATGAGGCGGAGTTAAGGAGCAAATATTTACGAACAATCTGAAAGCACAGTAAAAAGGACACATTAAAGCTATACAGAAAAGGAAGAGGGGGAAAGAGAAAATGCTAAATTACCATATTTCGAGGCAAGAGTGCAGGAACTGTATGTATGCATATACGTACGTTCGTATGTATGTATGTATGTATGTATGTATGTATGTATGTATGTATGTATGTATGTATGTATGTATGTATGTATGTATGTATGTATGTATGTATGTATGTATGTATGTATGTATGTATGTATGTATGTATGTATGTATGTATGTATGTATGTATGTATGTATGTATGTATGTATGTATGTATGTATGTATGTATGTATGTATGTATGTATGTATGTATGTATGTATGTATGTATGTATGTATGTATGAGTGCTTCACAAAAGAACGTGTGGCGCCAGCTAATTTTTGTCTAAAGCTGGGCTACACGTTCCCTTTTCCTCTGGTACTGCGGATGATCAAGCGGTAGGTGGTCCGCCTTGTGTTGTTGCATTGTTACATTTCCTTTGTACGCTGCCGCCATGCATGAGTGGGTGTTGACCGCGATTCTGTGATGGGGGAGGGGGTTGAAATAAGTGCTTTGTAGTTTGACAAATGTGCAAGCTCAAAGTAGTGCGCTTGAGGGCAGCGCCCCGATATCGGTCGTCTTCTATTCGACCCGTCGCATGTTTGTGGCTGTGGCCGCCCGCTTACGAGTAGCGTTTAGCAGACGACGCTCCGTATCGGCTGTATTCGTGACTCTTCCATGTCGTGGCTTCCGGCTTTATCACAGGTTCTGCGACTGTTACTGGGCTGGCACGCAGGATGCCACGCCATGCTGTCATTTCAGAACGTTATCTCGCCTAACAACGACGAAGTTAACGGAAGGCTCGGGGCGCCGGCTATGTGCATGGGCTGGTCACGTGATTGCGGACGATAGATGTTGACATCGACTACTATGTGGCGGTACGGAATCTGGGCCTCGTTAGCTAGAGCTGTAAAACACGGCCTTTTTTTCCCAAATTCGTATTGACGTGCAATTCCGGCAAATATGATACCTGCGTAATATATTACAGAACGACGTTTTGCTGTTCAGCTCCGCGTCTCTACGCTGAGGCGAAAGCTGAGCTTTGCTCGAAGAGAATTTCTCGTCTGTTTTCCCTCCTACACATAAGGCAGCTCATTTGTTTAGAAGTTACAATGTCATTTCCACACTAAGTTGAGGACAAAGAAATAAAGAAAGGCAAACGTCGTCTCTTCACTGCGAGAAAATTTGAAACCCTGAAATAAACCATCGAAAGTTAAAAAAGTGCAACACTGAGAACGGGGGTATTAGAAATATAAGCATAAGAAGCAAAGCAAGAACAAAAAAAAACAAAAGCAAAAAGAAACAGAAGAGTCAAGGAAGCGGGAGGGAATCAACAGCGCGAACGCATGCTTCAAGCTAAAAATGGCTTCCCCTCAAGAAGCACTTCCTTTCGCTAGTCTTTTTACGGTCGCTGAACATGGAAGCTGACACGGGAGGGGAAGCGATGCCTCCGGTAACCGGAATTGGCCTGAGGAGGAACCGGCCCCGCGCAGACTGCCAGGCGCAAGGTCTCGGTTGGAAAGGGCAGACCCGTTTCCGGGAGCTCGGCCGCACGGACAGGCGGAAAACCAGCAGCTCTTTGCAGCGGACAATATAAATCTGCGATATCGCGAAGACATTTTTTCGCATTTGGTGCTGGAAGGGCGATTGGGAAGGCAGCTTATATCGGTTAAGTCCATCTAAGAGTTGGCTTCATTGAGTTCTCCTGTCTTCCACTGAATGTTTCGTCAGATGCGATATATTATCGACCTTATCTAACAAACAGGATCATAAGTGGATATTTTGCATTACAAAATATTTACTACGTCCAGTTCAGAGTTGGAAATGTAGCTTTTGGACCTCGATATATTGTTGGCCACTGAAGAAGGAAAAAACATGAAGAAAAACTTGAAACTTGAGGCTTCTTGGAAGGGCATTCTGAAGCCAGCATTTGCACTAAGGAAGTGCGTCCGAAGGAAGACTTCGTGGCCTCCCTACATGATGATGTGAATTGGAAAACAAACGAAAAAGATATTAAAATAAATGTCATTCGGAAACAAACCTTCTGTTTCAGTCTTTCTAAACAGAGTTAAGATCATTATTTGGTGCACTAAATCCACCATAATTTTCACGTTAACCCGATTGACTTTTGAAGCATTAAAGCTCAATCAACAGCGCCCTTTTGATTCGTGACCTCTGCTGCTTCACTGCGATGCGCCCACCGTCCGCTCCGTAGTCGGAAGCCCAAGTCGATCCTCTTGACTCGCAGTCAGAAGGCAAGGCTGTCTCTTCTGCTTGTCCTATTTTTGCTCTGGCTAACCACACGCCGACGAAATGGAGGGAGAAAGGATGGGAGACTGAGGGGGGAAGGGGGATCTACGTTATCGGGCAGTGACGCATTTCTGCCTTTTATCCACGCCCCGGTTGGCACAAGTGGATTTCCTGCCGTCTGCACCATTAACGTTTTTCAGCCCCTGGCAGGGAAGCCCATTCCCGGCAGAAGAAAGGGGAGGATGGGCCAAGTTCCCACTTTCCCGAACCCACTTTTTCTTCCCCATTCGATCTCTTCCACACTGTTGCTCAGGCCCCGCCGAACTGGAGCGAGAACTCAGCCGCGTAGCGTCTGGCACAAGTATCCGCCCGGCAGCAGCCTCAGTGGACAGGCGACTTTTGTTATGAGGGTTGTTACTGCCGGAGTCTACGGTTTTATTACAGGGTTCGGAAGAGGTCTTCATCCCGGGGGAATATAAGAGGAGAATGCGATTAGCGTAGTCCTTAACTTATGCTGACGATCACGTAACCACCTAGACCTACCTTTGAAGCAGGAAATGCATTTGATATTCTAGCGCCCTATAAATTTGGTAGTTTCTCCCTTCCACAGTATGCATGCTTTCCCGCTTGCCTGTCTAAAAAATTAAGCGTTCATTTTCAATTGTTTTGGAGCTCTTAGAAACTTCTATCTGTGCCATTATGCCGAGGTGGGTACGTAGTGGGAGCAGTTGAAGCTAGATACTCGTCGAGAGGTTATTTTTGCGTAATGTGGCGCAACCACCTTCGCACTTTATTCAGATTTCAGCACACATTCCACTTAATGAAGTAGGGTACCAGCGTTTCGGGAATGAGTACGCATGGCATTTCGTGTATGCCCTGTCTGCTCCTTTCGAGGTCATAATTTTATTGTACTGTTAGCTTCTTTCCTGGAATAGAGGATTAACGTTCCGTGATCTATTCTTTGACGCTGACATTCTCTATTGTTTTTCATGTATTACTGATCGTTATTTTTGTTTTTTTACCCACTTCTATGGTTCCAGTGCAGTACAATACAGAACTGGATCTTACAGGGACAAGTCTTGTAAAAATTCACCTGCCAGGGAGAGTTAGCGGCTATTATATTCAGGTGCTGAGAGGCCGCGGCGACTGCATTTCGATACAGGCAAAATTCGTAAACGATAATGAATTGGGCGATGTCAACGCACGTTAAAGAATTCCACTGGTAGAAACCCCATATGCTATGTGAAGTCTCGTTTCACGCGGAGACTCATGCATTTAAAGGGGCATACTACGTGACGCCAAGGATTATGCGGAATGGATGGTTGGAATTGCTCATGTTTTATGCAATGATTGTAAAATACTGGCTGAAATATGAAAACCTCGGAGCTTGAAAATAGCCTAAGTTAATGACTCGGTTGCACTGTAACGGTTGAAATGAAAGCAGGAAAGTATATTAACACGACAAAACTACGAAGTGCACTTAAGTCTTCTTATGTGCAGAATTGCGAAAGCTGTGCTTGGTCAGCCACGTGCCTTATTGGCTGGGGCAGCGCCGTACATTGCGGGGGGGGGGGGGGGGGGGGGTTTCAGTCGGTACCGCATGATGGCGCTACGACTGCAAGTCAAGCACGGAGAAATTTTATCGGGGACAGAGGGAATTTGGTACTCGCTTGATTGCGACATCTGCAATTGACATGTTCATATTTACAATTGTAGGCTTCAGTAAATATCTAGAAGATACGTTTTAAGGCGGAAGCCTTTAATGCCTCATCGTTGTAAGCAGGAGTTGTCGACAGAAATGTCACGCTTTTCAATTGGTCGAAAAGGTCGTGACGTCACAGTGCGCGAATTTCAAACGGGGCCAATTGTACTTTGGCTAGTAACCATGCAGCCAATTAAAGGGATCGTATAGTGATGCTCCAAGTAAGTGGGACTGATTTTAGTTAATTGCTTAATTACCCGATTAGCCTAATTAACCGTTTAGTCAGGCCAGATAAATAAATAAAACCGAGTAGGAAATTGGTCGAGTTCGGGAATCGAGCCCCGGTCTCCAGAGTGCGAGACGAGCATGCTAACCACTCCGCCATGGCAGCTCGATGGCTTGGAATGAACAAAGGCGCGCCTAGTGAGTAAGGTCTTTTCGTTCACTCCCATCTTCCTCCCATCCCGTTGCGGCAAGGTTTAGGTGTCCACCCAGATATGCGAGACAGATACATTTCCTTCCCTCAAAAACCAATTTACTTTAGGTCAACAAAGTGCTCTCCTGAATTTTGCTGTGCTTAACGTCGAGAATTTTTGAGAACTGTGCATTCACTAGACGCGCTTTTATTGAACTTCAAACGCCGAAGTGTCGCGGCGGAGTGGCAGCGTCCCCGTCTCGCACGCTGGCAGCCCAGGTTCGATTTCCACCTGATCACCCATTTAGTTTTACACATTCATTCATCTGGAGTGATGTCACTGTTCGGACAAGTTCTGCGGACACAACTGAGCTATGTAATGCTTTGGCATTAATAACGCAGTAAATGTGGTACTGTGAATACGGCGGGAGAAGACAGAGGAGCTTGGGATCGACAGAAAAGAAGAGCGCGGTATCGCGAAAATAGGAACTTTCAAAATAGGGTTGGCTGGATACATATTTTAAGCGCGTCACGGCCATAATTGGCATAGCGATAAAGCAGTGCATCCTGCCAGCATTCCCGTATTTTAAACATTACGCGCCGAGTAGTAATGTTTGTACCTAGCTTTCATTTTAATTGATTACTTGGTGTTATTTCTCGAACTACAATTAAATATGTTTCAAGCTGCGCCCGGATGCTCATTTTGGGGACAAATGGTGGGGCACATTGAGCTACAGAATTGCAAGTATATAAAAAATACAGCATTGTTGCTGTGTCTCACGAGCAAGAAAAAAAACAGCAAACGATAATTTCTTTGAAAATACAAAGGAAAGTATAGCTAAGTTGAAAAACAATGGGACAGGCTTCAATTTTGTTGCTTTCCTTGCACTTGGTTTAACTGACATTCCACGAAGTTTTCAGTTAGAATCTAAAAGCTCTCCTACACGTTGAAGTTCACGCACCAAAAGTCTCGAGTGTAATTACCCTGCTGTCCTGCCTGTTTGCTGCCTTCCCTTTCGAGCACCATTATCCATCAGGGCCAACGTAGCGAAACAGCAGTGTCTGGGATTTTATTTCGGTACTACTAATCTCCGCTTACATCTACACCGGAGCTTTGTTACGGCGCTGTTGATCTCAAAAGATTAGGAAGGGATTAGGTGCGTCCCGAGACTTCGGTGCTCAGATGACCTGTTCAGTCTGGGCTGGATTAGCGCTCACGCTTCAAGCTGGATTGGCCGTGTAATCTGTGTCGTCTTCCTCGCCCTGAGTATGCCCATTTCAGATTTTTATTTTTCGTGTTTTTAAGTTCTCCAACTGTGTTGACAGGCACTTGTGATCACAAGGCACGATCCTCTGATTAAGACATATAAAAAGTGGCGAAAAAAAGGTATTGTGTTTGTTCCGGGTCGGAATTGTTCAGATAGAAAAAGAATGAGTCTAGACACGAAAATGACGTGGTTAAGGCACAAGCTTTAAAGGTAAGCTGCTCTGAAGCGCTGTGTATATTGTTCACAATCAGAATGTGTAAAAAAGTTAACTGACGGCGACAATGAGACTGCTTATTATATTTTAGTGCATAGGATTCAGTCGTTCAGGTACCATTAAATTGATAAAACACGTTGCGGAGCTCGTTGGTGATGCATAGTTTCTGGGGTAGCAAATCAGCGTTGCTGATTTCAGACGAACACATACACAAACATGACAGTACGGGTGCCTGTCATGACAGACATGACAGTACGGGTGTCTGTCATGACAGACATGACCGCACTCATCCTGCCATGCCTGTCTGCGCGCTCGTCTGAAATAAGTTGCGCTGAGTTAACATTCTAGAAACTTGGCACCGTTCAAGAAAGCCCCGACTACAAGGAGCCGGGTTATTTAACTATAGGAAGAGATTATTTTTTCAAATTCTGTGCCTGATAGATTTGGTACAATGACGAGGAGTACACGTGCGTCGCCTGGGCCGTTTAAGAAAGAACGATGAAGTACGCTTTCAGCTGTCAAGATTAGCCATATTTTCTTTGAACACTTTTTTTTGAATAATTAACGCCCGTTTAATTACATAAAGTAGTAGAGGCCAACACTTCACTTATTAGTCTTTCATTCGTCCTTTTTTTTCTTTATGAACAACAAAGCAGGAAAATATAGCTCTCATCTGGCTGCGGTCTTGTTTGACTTCGTCTAGCAACAACCTGGCTGCTATTAAGGCGCTTTTACGTTTCAGATCGAAGGTATAATGCGACACCATGGCGAGCCCATCTGTATCCGTTTTTAATTTTAATCTTCCAAGCAGCGTTTTATTACAGTGCTGCCATCTTTGGAGGCTTCTTTCTGGCTTCTGGTTCAAAGAAAAAACAGAGAAGAAAAAGCGACACGATAATCCTCAGTCAGGGTTTTAACCAAAGGCGTGTTAAGAAAAACGCCTGACCTCCCGATAACTTTGGTCTCAGTCAGCCCCAGGGAATCAGAACACGGAACCACGCACACGTCGTCCCGAGTTATCAGGCGTGTCGCTCAGAGCGAGAGAGAAGGCAAAGAGGGGCTGGCGAGTTTGATCACGGCACCGTTGCTTCCCGCAGAGTACGTTAGACTTTCGAAATCCCCCGCTTTCTCGTACGCGCTCCTGCGATGGCGGGATAAGCCGAGTGGAGAGAGCACGTCGTCTGTTCGTCTCTCCGTCCGCGCATTAAAAATCGTGTTACACACCGCTAGGCGGCCGGCATTTTCGAAACAAAACGCGCTCGTTACGCGGCGGCGCGACCATTCACCACGCCCCGACCGATTCGGCGAGGAGTTCGTACGTATTGGCACTCGGAGGTGGAGGGAGTGGTGGCCGGCGGTGGAACTGAGGCCGGAGAAGACGAGACAGCCGCATCTCGCGGAGGAGAGGAAGGGGAAAGGAGGAGGGCAGGAGACGGGGAAAGAAGGAGAGAGAGGGGAGGTTAGACGAACACGCGAGCGGCATTTTGACAGCGCGTGCCCGCGCTCATTGCGGGGGCCGGGGTCCCCGGGCCAATTACGGAAGGCGGCCGTCTTAGGAGGACACGTCCATTACGATTAGCCGGAGAAGAAAGGCTCCCGCCGCCCCCGACGGGAGCCGGCGGGAAGCCCGGAGGGGAGGAGAAGCGGGGCACAGAGTTCGGCTGCGTTCCGCTATTAGCGCTTTTATTGGGACTGACATTTCGCCCACGAGCTATAGCTATAGATGCCGAACTCTGCAGTTTCATCCCTCGTCTGGTTTCTTTATGTGTTGTTCTCTCCCTTCTGTCCTCTCCCTGGTGTGCCCATTGTGCGATGCCGAAGAGGCGGCTTAGGGATAACAGCATTGAAGTTTGGGAACGATGAGATTGTTATTTGAAATCGCGACGGTCATCAGTGCACGCAGAGTAGCGGAGAATATATACGCAGTACGCTGCCTAAGATTGAATTAGATGTTACAGAAAAGAACGACCAGCGAATTTACGGTGGAGCCATCTCGCATGCTTTGCTGCCTCCATCCTTTTATTTCGGAGCAACAAAGCGCGTGTAAGAAAGCACAGCACTATCAGCCAGGTTTCGCTTAACCCGCGCTAAGTGCGAGTATAGTTTGCGATCGAACAACTTTGCTGTTTTCTTTTCCTATCTTAAAATAATGATGTAGAACTATGTGCGTGCTTTGTCATCTAGTTCGTGCATCCGGCTGTTATCCGGTGAACCATGTGCCGACTTGCGGCAAAAATGGGAAGAGTTGCGATCTGGTACTAACGGAGTAGCATCTGACAAGTGCACAGATTCCCCAACACATATCCTGAGCGCTGACGCTGCAACTTTAGTAACCTTGTGTCGCGACAACATGCTGAACATTAATCCTTGTAAATCTAGCTGCGTCATATTCTCATTTTCGTAAAAGACCATTCCTGAAGCTCTTCTTGCGAGTGTCGGGCCTGTACGACAGTCTGTGACTTTGCCTAAGCCTTTTCGCCTTGTACTTTTTCTCATCTCTCTTTCCTCCCTCATCTTTATACTCCCTCATCCCTTTGCGCCAGTGCAGGGTATCAAACCGGTTCCAGCTACTGGTTGATGATGATGATGTCCTCAGGCTTAATGGCACTGGTACTGGTAATGGTACTAGTTAACCTTCCCGCCTTTCGTCCTCCTCCTCTTCTTCCTTCTCATCCTCCCTGAATCTTCACCTATTTTCCTCCACTCTGCCGTACGTATAGCTACTGACTACGTGATGTTTCTTGTGATAGCTTTTGGCTGCCATTTAAAATTTCACAATCAAATAAACTGCCGAAGAATAAAGTCCGCATGCGGTGTAAGGATGGTCCTTAAAGAACACCATTATTTTAATTTGCATGCGTTCATCTCCGTCTACCACGCTTTCATCCCTAGGCATATTGACTATTGCATTTATTCTTCGGAAAGCACAGAATACACTTATCACCTCTATAACACACATCGAATCAAGTAATGCAAACAAATACAGTGTGAAAAACTTACCGCATGCTCATATTATCCTGGAGGTCTCATCCATTGTTCATTATTTTATTAGAATTCCCATCTAAAAGTTCACGAAAAAAGCAACTCGCATTCCGACAATTAAATGTATGCTGTTTCCTCACAAGTTTCTCACTTCCATTGCCACATCAATTTCTTGCTACAGAATCATAAACCGAATTAGAGTAAATTCACAGTTAATTTTCATGCCACATGTTTATGGAATTGATTATAATTTTATGTGCAAGCGATCACGTCACATTCATGCTTTCAAACATAATTTTTGTCTCTTTCTTCAATCAAGCTAAATGACGTTTTTCACTGGTAATAGCATACGGGGCACTCACTTGATATGCGTCTAATTATACACGTTTGTTTTCAACTGTTTTCTCATTTTCATATTTTTATCACACTTATCCAAGCTGTGCTTTGTTTATAGCTTGCATCATCTTGCATTTTATGTATTGCACGTATCGTGGATGGTCAGGCTGAGCAGGCTCTCTCTCTGAGCGATTGACATGCGGCTTGGTATTCCCATCTTCGTCTTCACAGTATTTTAAAAATTATTTTCTGTAACAGTTGTATTTTTGCGCTGCTGTTTTTTTATTTCAGCATTTTCGCGCATATTTTTTTAACAGGAGGTCTCCTGTGAAGTCCATGGTCTTGTGACTATGTGTGTGCGTATATTTCAAGACCGATTGTAATAAACTGATTCTAGTTCTCTGAGAAGGCCAATTTAGTCAGACGTACAGCCCTAGAAGCTTGAGGAGGAGCCATTTGTCTACGTGGCTGAAAATACCTTAATCGCGCTGGATGGAGCTCTGTGGCACTTGCCTTGCATGTTTAGCCTACATCCTGCAAAACTTCTTAATATCTTTACTGTTTTCCAGTACCCGGTCAAAGTACCCGGAAGAAGCAAATACCAACTCGGCCAACAGCTTGCCGTTTTAGAGCTGCTACTCTCATCTTGAGGCGAGTGCATAATTTAAACATAATAAGCCAGACTCCGAACTTAAAGCTTCGTTATTTCGTTAGCTGCAAAATATTGTTTATTAACACTACTACCGTTGCTGTGAGAACAAGGGCACATAGCCTCATACTCACGCATGTTCATCCTCTGTCGCAAGCATATAGGCCGCTTATAGTTTATTTTTCAGCCACATAATAATGGATCACTTCAAGTATGTGAAAGACCAAATGGTCTTAAGAGATGAATGCCGGGGTTCACCTTACCCTGCAGATATTCAGGGCTCCAGGGGAGCTGTAAGCTAGTCACTACACCGCTGAGAAACAAACTATGCAGCCTGGAGAGTTTTTACCAAGGGTACACATGAGCCTCTGAAACAGTAACAACGCTCAGTGCAAGTAAAAGAAAAAGAAGAAAAGAAAACAGCCAGAATGCTGTGAAGGTTATAAATTTTTCATCTCAATGCTGGGTATCCGCCATTCGCATTCCGCCGTCTTAAACAAAAAAAGGAAAGTAAAATCGGGGGAACTAAATGACGTCGTGTGGCGGAAGCGTATCCGCGAGACAAGAGGGCTGCTCGTTCGCCAGAGCACGATTACGTGCGCGTACGCAGTCGCAGCCCCGACACAGTGGCGTGGCAATTTGGGCGCGGCGATTATGGCTGCGGCCGGGAGCCGTCCTCGCGTCCCGGACGCTCAGTGCTCCCAGAGAATCGTTACCGGACGCAGAAGAGGTGCCGAGGGCGGGAGGGAGCTGAATGGCTGCGTGGTTTTCCCTACCAGAATGTGCGGCGTGAGGAGGAGGAGGAGGTCAGGGCGAAGCAAGGGGGAGGGCAGAGAGCGAAGCGTTGAGGGATGAGAAGGTTGTAGACGTGTGCAGTTTTCATTTTTTTATTGGTAAGCAAGTGGGTAAAAATTATGCGGTGTGAAAGCTAGGCCAATGAATTGCCGGAGGTTAGAAGACGAGCACACGACGCTGTTCAGGAGGCAAAGTGGGAATTCCCTGAAAAATTGGGACGTGGAAAACGATGCTCGCGCCAAGGAAACAACAAACAAACACAAAAAAACACACCTTCCACTACAGGGAGCTACGTTATTTTTCGGGGAAAGAACGTTATGTCCAGGAGCCCAACGCGAAGTAAAATTCTGCAGGAAACTAGAGCAAAAATTGACACGGCATTCAGCATAAGCACTTCTTCAAGGCTAGAGGCATGCGGAAAACGAAGCTGTACAACTATACCTTGGATACACAGACATGGAAGGCAGCACGCGCACAGTGCCATTTTCTCTCCTTTCACGGAGATGCCATCAGTCAAGTCAAACAAAAATAGCGCAGGAACAGAACAGGGACAAACAAGGACAACACAACGAGCGCCCCTGTTCCGTTCTGTTCTGTCCTTGCGCTATTCTTGTTTTACATGTGTTACCAACAAGCCCAAACTACCACCTTAATAGACATCAGTCAAGGAACGTTTATTGACATTCTCAGTGCTTCTCGCTAATAGACTTTATCTTTCTCGTGGATAGTGCTAGCACCGACGGCTTGCTTCCACTTGCTCTCTCGTGAGGTTTAGTGCCACGGAATCACCAAAAGAAACCCTAACACTTGATAATGACACAGTAATGTGTAAATGGCAGCCATTATAGATACCCGACATGTATGCATACTGAACTGATAGCAACTATTACGATGAATGATGTCACGTAGCCGTCACTAGCCACGCGCAAACTCTTATGAAAATCTGCGCGCAAGAGAGTACATCAAGTACGAGAGAACCAAAAAGATATAAATAATAAGGAGGGAAGGAACAATGTAGAGCGCGGAATAAAATTGTCCTAGTCTAACAGACTAGTCTAACAGCAGGGGGCGCCAGATATTTAGGTGGGCGGATGAGATCAAGAAGTCTCCCAGGAAATGGTTTCTGCAGCTGGCAAAGGACAGGGATAACTGGAGAGACACAGGAGAGGCCTTTGCCCTGCAGTGGGCGTAGTCAGGCTGATGATGATGATGATGATGATGAGTTTAACGGAATGTAGCAAGAAACTATTCAACAGGAAAGGACGGTGCGTAAAAAGAGACACGGAACGCTGAAAAAAGTGACGATGGGATACGACCGAGATAACCAGTCATGCAGGGCGAAAAGACCATTTAGAGACGCTAAGTGTCTTCTTCGGGACGCTGTTTCAGTGTGTACGGAACCGAAGCAAACGCACATTGCGGTGACAATTTCAGAGCATCTTCGATCGAGCACAGCCTTGATTCTGCGTTCGAGTGGGGAGAGAGGGAAGAAATGGGGAAGAAGAGAGGGAGAGAGAGATAGTGGGAAAGAGAGAGAACAGGAAAGAACGGGCGGTCCTCAAATAGCCCCGAAAGGGAAAAGAGAGGCAGGTGCGGACAGGTGCGGGCATTCATGTTAACCTCGTTAGTCGACTGCGGAGCGGCTGCGCTCGACGTCGCATTAATGACGCTTTCCGCGCAATTAGCGAATCGTTTGGGCCGCCTGACCTTGCCGCGCGCGAGGGCTCAAGGAGCAGTGGGTCGGGAAGAGCTGCCCCGGGCCTTTTCCGTCTCGCGAGCCCACTTGGGCGGGCCGTATCAAGCGAGGAAACGTAAAACGGCGTGGGAGGATAGGACATGTCGTAACAGGAGTGCTTCGGGGGGTATAGCGAATCATTACGGCCTCCACGCTCCAAGGCCACTGAGCTTTCTTTATCTGGGTGTGTTAGAGAAAGACTTGAGTAGAGACATAGAAAGGCCAATCAGAAGGCCAATCAAAACTTACAGAATAAGAAAACCTTTCAATCCTTGCTGACCGATTCTTTTCATTTACTCGCACAAATGTAAGAGATTAGAAAATGTACTGCTCAATCAGTATCTGTGAGAAAGAAATGTGGAGACCGGAAAGAACAGCTTACAGAAAACAAAAAAATTTTTTTTGGTTCTTCCTGAGTGCTTTCTCTTTTCATTTATACGTGTAGGTACAAAATACTTGTAACCGCATTATGCAGGGTGTTAACTCTAAGACATTAGACAATTTTTAAAAATAGACTTTTTGAGTTTGAAGAGCGTTTTTTTCGGCATAGCATTGTGAGCGGAGTAGTACATCAGAATACAGCTGATATGTGCTAACTTGCAGGCTGGTTAACTAATATTGAATGGTCAACTTTTTACCTATCACTATTAGGCTCCTTAATTTTTGAGCGTAATTAATACCCATATTACGTTTTAGGATTTCTAAAAAGCGGTTACCCTCCACGCTGTGGCCCAACAAATTTTGGCTAATTCGACAAGGTACGTACGCTTGAGAGGTTGCTTTGCCTGCAAGCTTCTCGAAAGCTCATGTATTTTGACGCGATGTAGCTGAAAACTGGGCCACAGCGCTAAGGGCAATCGCGTTTTCAAAATTATGAAAATTGATAAGGCTGACACTTACGTTGTACTACACGCCTATCAATAAGTAAGGAGCCTAACAGTAATAGTTATAAAGTGAACTATTCAATATTAGTTGACCATATTGGTCAACTAATTGGACTACCATATTGGTAGTCCTTCTCAGCTCTATTCTGATGTATGTACCACACCGCTGACAATGCTATGTAGAAAAGGCACCCTTCTAACGCAAAAAGCTTATTTTTAAAAATTGTGTAGAGTCTTAGATGAAACACCCTGTATAGTCAGTTGGTGCTTTTATTGTGGGATGATGTTCATGCATGTGATTTCTTTTTATGTATTCAATGAGAGGAGGTCCCCCTACGTGGCTATCTACTCGGGGCCTCTTTTTGCATTATGCATTTTGCAGTATTTTATACGTCACTGCTGACGCAGATTTTTGGTCACTCTCGGAGGGGGCGGCTGGGCGGGTGGTTGGGGAGGGGGAGGTCTTGTTTGAACCATGTATTTCTCGCACTTTTTCCGTGGAAAAAAATAAGTTCGGCATGGTTTTCTTGTGCAAAATTTATGCCTGTCGGCCGCCCTACTCGCCCCTCCCGCTTCCCCCTTCCATAAATACTCCACTGCGTCACATGCTAAGAGCTCTATGCTTCTTATACAATTAAGACCATTGTAGAATGCGCTGTAAAGGATTTTGTTATAACAAATGCGTTCCTCGCTTTCTAGCAGTGTTATGCAAGCGTTCTAATCTGTTTTTCTCATCTATATGCAACTAAGGCGCTACTCCCTAAATTTTGTTTGCATGCTTTCACTTTCAATGTGTTTTATTTGCCCTCGGTGCTAATAACGTAACAAATCGAGCAGCCGACTGGTGTATACTTTCTGCACAGTGAATCAACTTAAAATTGCTCACATTTTGGCTTTATCTTTAGTGTTTAGTGAGTATCCTGCGCTTCATATACGCACGAACATTATGCCCGCCCGTCGGTACACGCTGCGGGCTTAGTTTCGTTTTCTGCAAATATTTGCCGACAGGAACCATTGTCTGCAGTTGCCACTTCAGCTCGCAAAAGCGCGCACAAGAAATTTGCCGATGTCTGAGACGTTAAGGCCTGCGACAAACGAAAGCTACTTTATTTTTAGCAGCTCAGTGTCCTCTTCGGTTCTCTGTTTTTAGCGATAGCAGAACGTTGCTCTTTCTTCTGAATAGAACGCTCGGCTCACTGTAGCGAAGAGAACGAGCTTTAGGAAGTTTACCCCGATCATTAACTTAAGATGAGCAAGTTTTTCTCTGAGGAAAACTACGCTCTTCTGTATAATCCTCATTCTAACTTGTTTGCACAACGCAGTTATAGAAAGCTTTTCATCAAAAAAATAAAAAAAAATAGGGAAAATGGGATTTTCCAAGTGAAAGTTTTCGGCTTAGCCACACCCCTCCACTCTCCACTCTCCCTCATCCTTTACTTTAACTCATGGTTCGTAAGGTTCAATTTTAGAGGGCGGCCCAGCGCCCAACTATTTTGAACTGCTAACACACGGCCACCATTCTAATCTTACCACCGAAGAAGCAATGGTTATGGGATTATTTCTTCGTTAGACTCCATTAGCGCATTCGTTTCGCACCCTCCAGGTTTCGCCTGTTTTGCGTGGGCGTATTAAGTTTGCGTTATCGACCCCAACCAGGAGCAAATTTGCGACTGTAGAAACCGAGCGTCTAGCTGGCAGCGCGCGTGGAAAAGTGATCTACGCAACTAGACGAAATGCCTCCCTTTCGCCATCTCCTTTACGCTTAAATTAAAGGCAGGGAGGCGTTGGCTGATGGAGATCCAATATCCGAAGGCACGTTAATCTCTCGTCGGTGGTGACGTGCGATAACTGGGGCTGTAACGAGGTGACTCACCGAGCTTCGAATACGAAAACAAAGCTGCTGCTCATGCAGTGAGAGCTTAAGGAAGCTAAGTGGTTAAAAAGGTCATTTGCTGACGAAAGCCGCGTCACGAGGTGTCGCCACTTTCACTTAAGCCTCCTTCGTTGCGACAGACTGCAGTGACGAAACGCAACGCTCGCTACTAACTTCGGGAGAACGTATGTTAAAGAACTGAATGACGCTTTCTTCTTTCCATGACCACAGATAACTGGGCTTAATCCCGCAAGCTTGAGATAATTGAGTTAGAGTATGCAGAATGAAATTATAAAGTAAGGCCACAATTTGTTGTAAATTCATACGACGATCACGCTACCTTCTAGCCGTGCTTGACAAACATGGTATATCTGTAAGGAGAAGTTTCATCGGGGGACAAAATTCTCTAGGACGCGTGAGCCACACTCGTAGCAGATAGTTCCTCTATCGGCCGCTGGCGTTATACCACACACGTGGAAAAGAAAGTCTGTCTTTCGCATTGTCGGCTGTGGTGCATCCTACGGCTTTTGGATCTGATAGCACTTGCATGCGTGGATATAATCGCAGCTAATTTAAAAAGTAACTAACTTGGAGGAGGACTAATTACCATTAGCTATGGCAATGCGATAGCGTAAGAGCCTTACTGTGAGCTACCATGCACGACCGCATATCTCATACACAGCAATAATACCATGCATCACCAAACACACCTTTTGAATTGATCAGAATCCTTCATTAATTTCATACTGCACATCACATCATGTCGTGTTTTATGTTATCGTTGTTCCCGCCACATTTGCTGCCCTCACAGACCACCAATTCACACGAAACATTCAGTCTGCGTAGTCGCAGCCATCGTAGTCCGTGTCCATGTAAATATCAACGTCGCTGTCCTCCGAGCAGAATTCGCACTCTTCTCAAAGCACAGTACGCGTTGTTCCTGCAAGTCCGATGACTACACGCAGAGAAGGAGCCGAGGTAGCGGCGGCTGCTTCTTCGCAGAGGTAACCATCGCCGGCCGCACCCTCCTCTCCCACAGAAAAAGGGAGAGAAATTTCTCTCTCTCTCCACGTTGGCACCTACCAACCGTGGTAGGTCGCGGGTCTCAGGTGACTTTTCCGTGCACCGTCCTTGGCAGGTGTGCGACACCGCCGGCTTTACTTCGCAATGGGGCGCTTACGCTAGCGCATAAAATTTTTGTGCAGTAGTTCAGGGCAAGGATAAGAAACTGTATTTCCTAGGCAGCGCTTCTGAGCTTCGTATATCTCTCATGCGCTCGAGCAAAATTTGCTTCCTTAAAAAGATATTGCGAGCTAGTCTTGTGATATCTTCGCTACCGTTCGACCACCGTGCAGTCGCAGAACGCGAACAGCAATTTGGGTAGTTCGGCTTACCTCTCATTTGAGTATTGTCTTCGCTACGAGGTTGTCTACTTTCATACTTGCAATGCTGCATCCGAAAGCTACGAGGAACTCCGTGCAGTGAACCGTGTGGTACTGGAGGAAGCGTCTGGTTAATAATTTGGAACGGCAGCTCTACATTACAGAGTCCTCCAAAACGGTGCATAAGGACAGTCCTCTGAATGAAGCTTTCAGCCCTTTACCTTTTCGACAAAAAAGGCGCCATCCAGAAAGAAGCGCACCAGTAAAGTCCCAGCTGAAATCGCGTCGTGGCTTCCCTTTTAATCGAGGAATCCAGAGAAAGAACTTCACGCTCCAAATTTGTGTACGCCTTCTCCCCGTCTCCCCATTCAGTCCATCTCATCCCTCGCGTCGTGATGTCGGTTTTCAGATAACGGCGCCGTCTCCGATACATCGTACTTTTTGTCTGCTCCTATCCTTTCTTCGTTTTATTTTTTTTTCTCCCTTTTCTGCGGCCGCCGATGTTGATTTGAGCGTTCCCAGTGCTTTCGTGTTTGCTGCACCAGCCGCAGAGTGGAGGAGCTCGTCGAGGGGCCAACATTCCGGCTTCTCTTTCTTTTTTTTTTTACCACGGTTGGAACCAGGGAGCGCTTCCTGCGGCGTTCCTTAATTTAGACGACGCCTTCTTTTCCCTCTCAGCGCCGCCACCGCGCTTCCCGCATCAGCCCCTGCTCTCGCTTTTCCCTCGCAACCTTTTTTTTCTTCTCCGCAACTCCTTTCCTTTTCCGCCCGCAGCAATCGATGAGTAATTAAGCGTCGGACTTGCTTCCCACCGCTTCCCTTCCCGACCAGCGCTAATGCCGAGCTCTCTGCTTTTGTTTCTTTTTTTCGCTGTCTTTCTGGAGGGTTCACCAGCGCCCGCAACGGCAAGAGAGGATGCCGAGGCTGGCAAGCGTTCGCGTCTGTCTTTATTTAAAGTGGCCGCCACCGTCAAGCCTGTCCGCTTGTGCGGACGTTTATTTTTACGTCACACTACGGCTGTTCGCTCTTTCGTTCCCTCCCTCTTCCTCATACTCTCTTCCTTTTTTTCTCTCTCTCACGCATGCACTCGTCCTATTTGCCGACACGCACGCAGCATTCATCCCCCTCCCCTCGCTCTGACCGCAGCCGAAAGCTCGCAGGATGGTGGAGCGTCCGAACGGCGCCTTGGCCGACGGCTTCCCCCCCACGTTCTCTATGCCCGAGATATCTTATCGGGCCGAGGCTTTATAATAGCGCCGGTGATTAAGAGCTCGTTTATGAGCTGCCGCTGCCAACAGCCAAGAAAGGCGCCTGTGTGCGTGGCGCGCTAGGATGTGGGGCTGTAAGGCAGGCCGCTCCTGACGGGAGCAGGGGTGCGGAGGAACATTAAGAGGCGCGGGAGAGCGAGGGTGACACGGCTGGGACAAATTGTCGAGGCACAGGGCGCGTTCTGCAAGCCAGGCTGTTGCGCTCGGACAAAAAAAAAAAAAAAGAGCTAGAACAACTTTCAGCTTGGTGAGCTTGGAATAAATCTCATTACACGCTAACCAGTATTCGACACTGCAACGGAATAACAGGAGGTAGTCGGAAGCGTTTCTCTAACCATCGAGCAGCAATCAGCGCCTTGAAGAAGATATGGAAAGCAAGAGACAGAGAAAAAAATTTGGAGCTCAGCTCCGAAACACTAGGTGCCACTGCTGCAGATATGCATTGCCTTTCGACTGCCCTTACAACCCCCCTGTATTATATCGCGGCTATCTTTTATTCCATCACAGCTTTCTCCTCTTCATCTTCGTCTTCTTTCATGCTCACTTGGTCAACATGCTCCGCCTACCTATGCGGTTATGTACAGGGTCGAAAAGTACGAAAGGGAACACGGGAGCGCGTGGCCTCCGAGCATCGCGCAGCACTGCCGCCAAAAACCGGCGAAAACGGGTGTCACCAGGCGCATGCGCGGGAAGAGCAGCCAGCCTTGTTTACTGCCCATGCACCTTCGATTCTCGCCGGCAGCGCTTGGCGAGGCGTAACGGCCATGTGCTCCCGTGTTCCCTTTCATACTCAGCGACTCTGTACACAATATGCGCAGTACGTTGGAAATATGCACATTGCCGCCGCGGTGGCTCAGCGGTTATGGTGCTCGGCTGCTGACCCGAAAGACGCGGGTTCGATCCCGGCCGCGGCGGCTAGAATTTCTTTGGAGGAGAAATTCTAGAGGCCCGTGTACTGTGCGATGTCAGTGCACGTTAAAGAACCCCAGGTGGTCGAAATTTCCGGAGCCCTCCACTACGGCGTCTCTCATAGCCTTAGTCGCTTTGGGACGTTAAATCCCATAAACCAAACCAAACCAAACCAATATGCACATTGTACACTTACAAAGACAAACGTGGTCTTCGCTTTTTACTACTGCTACCCATAAGAGCATTGCGATGCGCACGCAGAAGTGCTGTCACGAAGTGCGAACGCAAACTTGGGTCTCCGAAAATCTGGCGTGCAACCTTAGAACGCATTTCTGCAGCTAAAACAAACTCAAACTGGCCGAATATATGTGTTACGACAGCAGAATTGGAGGCGCAATCATACAGGAGGGAGAGAGAAACAACCCCCTTAGTGCCCGCATGTTCAGCTGTGGAACTTACTTGAACATGCCGTCATTCACCGGCTAGATTAGTTAAGTGCCATATTGGGGCTAGATATTTCTGCTTTTTTTTTGCTCCGTAAACATTTCGCAGATCAGTCAGCGTTTCTGGTAGTGTGAGATGCACTCCAGTTTCTACTCCTAGAGATTTGACAAGTGCGCCTTCATCGCTTTGATTCAAAAGGCCGGGGTGATGAAGCGCAGCATCTGATACGCACACACTGGCAGACACAATAAGTTGAAGACTTTATTATGCACGGAACCAGCGCAGTATGGCACCACTTCACCCGACAGAGTAAATATATGGCACACGCATCTGTCACAAATACCTGCAGCAAGAGGCGGGTCAGTTATCTCCATGTTTTTCAGGCGCTTGGAATCAGCTTGCTACCTCGACGTCAACAGCTGTACAGAAGGCATTTTTCTGCATCGTAATCGCCATGCCCTAATTGCCCGGGTCATCAACATCACGAGTCGGTAAGCCGCGCTCCAAGTCCGACGCCAGCGACGCAAATGACAAACAGAATTTATCGGTGAATGTTCCCGCGAAGTCCATTCCTACACAAAATTCGCCTCCCAAATTGCCCCCCCCCCCCCCCCCCCCTCTGTTTTGTCACACGTGTTGTTACCGCCCCTATACGAGCTTGGACTCTGTGTACTGCCTTGAACGAAAGCGTTATTGCAATCACTTTCGCTTCTGACGATGACACAAACGCTAGCTCCTGTGAGGCAAACAACGCACCGTCGTTTACGAGTAGCCTGAAACACCGTCCCAAACAACAACAAAGCAACAAGCCCATTTCACTGCCACACTGTTTGTCCCGTACGCGCGGCGCAATCTAGTGCGGTTCGGGCGGAAGCTTAGGCGGACGTACACCGATGAGATTCGGCGCGGCCGAAGAGCAAGCAGAGTACGCGATGGGGGCGCGAAACTGGACCAATTGCCAACGCGCACGCTTCCGATGGGAAAGCAAAGCTCACGTCCGGACCGCTGATTAAAGCCCAATTTCGGATGCCGCGTGGGCAGAGGCGCCGAGGGGGAGAGACTGCTGTGCATGGAGTCCCTCACCCGCTTCCCTTCTCCGGTCGCGGTCTCTGTTTTCCACGCGGGCCCCCGCAATCCCAGCCTCGTCACTGCTGCCCCCCGACGCTACACGGGACTGCGGCGGAGGCGAACGCCAGTCGATAAAACTCATTAGGCGAGTGGGCGAGGCGGCCACGTGGTGTGGCGACGATGCGCTGTCGGCCGGCTTTGCTGGTGGCAGGGGGGGGGGGGGGGGGTGCCATCAGACCCACCCTCTTCCTCCCAGCCCCCTTGTAGAGCCACCGAACCATTCGCGACATCATTCGGCCAGCGGGGAAAAAAAAAGAATAAGAGAAAACAGCTACGTCCACAAACCATCGGCCTTCACATCACCTCCCGACTGCAAAAACACGCCGCGCTTGCGAATAAGCCGCGCAAAGCAATCGTCTGCGATTCGCGTTCGGGAGGCAATACGGTGGCCTTGGCCGAAGGCACGCGGGGGGGGGGGGGGGGGGGGGGGGGGGCAAGAATGGCCGCAGCGCCGAGGATAATACAGTTTTCGAAGATTCTAGCAACTGATGTGACTATTGCTAATTGGCTAGCTACTGATCTCAGACAGCAAGTGCGTGTTTAAATGGGATAATTAAATAGTTTAGTATTGTAATTTAGTTAACCAGCTCACTTGGACTCTTTTCTGGAGTCTACTACCATTGTAATTTGCCGCAAAAGGAACCTTGGTGCCTCAGGAAGCTTATTTTTAAATATTACTCGTAAGCTGCTCTGAAACTTGCACACGCATGGCTTTTGATTGCCTACTGTCTCTAGCTTCGCACTTATAAGGCGTCTGGCAACTACAACAAGAGCTGTTTTACTCTGTTTTACAGCTACTTTCCATATTTCTTGTTCCTGATTCATGTCACGATGTTCTGAACTCCCGCGAGTAATGAAATCTTGGATATGTACCTTTAGGGGTATACAGAAGCGATGAAAACAAATCAAGTAACAAAAAAAAATAAGAATATCAAAAGAAAGAAACGAGCTACAATAGGTTCGCATAATTGTGTCGTAGAAGCGATGAGGGAAACTGCGCCAAGAAACTTGTCCACCCTGTTGTCAGCCAGGGAGGAAAGTACGTGCAAAAACGTAAGCGACGGCCTAATGCTCAGCAGCTTAACTTTGTCAATGAAAGAAACAAAATCAACAAAAGGAAGCGAGTCGGTTCCTTACCGGTAAGAAGATGGCCACACTTAGTGCCAACAACTTGTTACTATTTAAGCTCCGAGTACAGCCAGGGTAAACCTCTAAGAGTGCAAATTCATCGAAATATCATGCATGTTGGGTAACGAAAAAGTCATGGAAATACTCCGATGGAGACTTCCGAAATGCGACTGTCATAACATTCGCCATTGAATAAGTTGGTAACAAACTATTATAATTCGCTCTTACTACATCACATGGACACTGGACGCTTGCTCCAAGTCTGACCATGCCCGCAGAGTAAAATGAGTCTGACATTTCAACCTATAGGATTCCCGTCGACAGAACTTCATCCCGCGTCGGTCGAGGTTGCGAGACGATTGCTCGGTAACGTCCTACCTCAACTCGCAAGGCGGCCGGCTGCGAAACGTGTGTTCTGAGAGGACGCAGAAGTTCACGACGTCTCCGCGTCGCTTCCCGCGAAGCCAGAGCTGATGACACCACACCGGCAGACACGCCAGAAGGCGTCGTCAGTCGAACGAAACCGGTTCCAGACGCCTCGAAGTGCGCGCGCACAGGACGTCGACTTGTGCCTCATTTCGGCAAACAAGATTAGCGTTTTCGGTCCCCCAAAGCCTACGAAATTCGGCGTCGGCGAGGCTTCTGTGACGGCCCGTTGCGCCAACGCTATAAATTGCCCAATCCACGGTGACGCGGAAACTTTCGCGACGTTCTCTTGGGTTGTGCAAGTCTGAGAATCCTATCGATGTGGGATGATTAGATTGGATGTTTGCTAGCTGGTGTTTGGGGACTCTCATATGCCCTCTGAAGGACGAAGTTGCCTCTCGAAGACTTTGTTTTTGTACAAGTGGTGGGAAGAATTCGACGGGTGTGTCCCATACCCAACAAGTCTGGAAAAAAAAAAAACATTTTTGAACGGGAAAGACTATGAACGCAATTTTTTTATATATTGCTAGATTTCAGTATAACCATCAATATATTCACAGGTCCCTCGTCGACGAGGTTGAGCGTTTTTTGTTAACAACTTTTTTGTTATCGTCAAAAGCGTTCCTCATTGTTTTTTTTATGGCACTCATAACTGCTCGATTTGAGCGATGGAAAACTTTAAAACAAAGAATTTCCTACACATCAAAAGATTGTATCATTACCTGCAGTATTTTTATAACAGTACAGAGGGCAAAAAGCTTGCCTGGAACACGTTCTGGGCGTGTTTCGGGCTGAACACGCGTTATCTAGCGATGACATCAGGTTTAAAATGGTCTGGATTTATACATGTTCAGTTAAACTGGTAGGATTTCATCGTAATTTTTTGCCTTCCTGGTGGCAGTGGCTTTGGGAGCTGCGGAACACACAGTTCGGCTGTTCTAGACATGCTGTTTTTTTTGTTTTGTTGTGGTTTAACGTCCCAAAGCAACTCAGGCTATGAGAGACGTCTTAGTGAAGGGCTCCGGAAATTTCGACCACCTGAGGTTCTTTAACGTGCACTGACATCGCACAGTACACGGGCCTCTAGAATTTTGCCTCCATCGAAATTCGGCCGCCGCGGCCGGGATCGAACCCGTGTCTTTCGGGTCATCAGCCGAGCGCCGTAACCACTGAGCCACCGTGGCGGGTGTTCTAGACATGCGTTTTGCCCTCTGTACATTAGAATTTTATAATATTAAAAAATTTGGTCCGAGAATGTTGAACCTGTTCGGAGTAAATATTCGCACACTCACACAAAGAAAGGCAAGTAATCGGGACGTAGCTCGTGGTATTAAAAGGAGCAAAATTCAAGGTTTATCAGTGGGAACCAAAATTCAAGCATACGACTTGGGGCTAAAGAACTCGAAAACTATCTTTAGCGCACTTTTAATGGTAGTAAGTTAGCCTTTTCATGGCAATAATAACAGATGCCTGCCTCATAGTTTTCTCAGGACGAGGTTGTTTGTTTCATTTTTTCCTTGCCCAAATGGATAACTGAAAGAATCTACGCGAAAAGAAAAAAATTGAATTGCAGACTTCGTTTAGCTTTATTACAGGAAAGGACATCTTGAGAGCAATTTTTGACGAAGTGATCATAATGAACGCTTTTCAGAATTAAACGGTACCGTGAGGCTTCTGGTTAGGATAAAAAGTAAGCAGTGCTGTGTCTGATCTACAGAGGAACAGGTTTGATAACTTTCTCCTTAGGCTTCACTACAACCTCTCTGCAGTTGGCATTGAGCAAGGCAAAGGACAGCAGATAGAAACTCTGCCTTGCGCAAACTGAGCGCCATAAGAAAAAGGCGCTCGGTTGTATTAAAACTTCGAGGGGAGGTCGACATTTCAAGCCATACTTGACATTTCGTTCCAGTGTTGTGTGCTGCCCTTGCGCAAGAGTCTAGAATACATTTCTTCCGTTTTCGGTGGAGCGTATAGTCGAGTTGACGTTAGCTGACGTCAGACACGCCAGCCAGTGCAGATCAAGAAGATCTAAAGCAAGAAACTTCGAGATTCATTAAGCGCCGTGCAACTTTCGACAGCGTCATCTGTTGGCGACTACACGGGCACAGACGCCAAGGACTATTTTCATGGCGTCCGTTCCATTTTATGTAGGATACTCCTCGATTCTATATGCAGCCTCGATGAACACCATGGTTTCCAAATGCTAGCTCTTCAGCTTTTAATTAATGAGCGCCCACCAAAGGAACTCCTCTCTTTTTCATTTTGTTCATTGGGCAAACTTGCTCGTTTTTATAGAGGTCCTTTCTCTCATGTCCTCAGGCAATACTCAACGCGGATATAAAGACAGAACAATGACAGAGCATATGATAACTGTATATGGGGTATAACGTCCAGAGGATGCATGTCAGCTGTGAGAGACGCAGCAGTGAAGGACTCCAGCGCCCGTATTACGAGTTTCTGTCGAATCAAAACCGTCACAATCGGCCACACCGACCACACTTGATCGGCGGTCGAAACGCCGAAAGAGGACGTGGCGGCTCGAATGCATCGAAAACTGCCGAAGAAACCGGCTGGTGACGTCACACACATAGCGTACAAAGACCCCAGTGAGACAACAGCCAACATGGCGGCGTGCTTTGAGTTTTTTAGCACGTCAGCTGGCTATAACTTGGGTACGGAGTTTTCCCTTCTTCTCATCATGCCTACGACAAATTGCATGGATGATAAATTTCGCCTGTTTTTTATTTTGCTGAACGATTCAGTAGCTACTAGGCCTAAGGAGCATGGTTTGTTGCGGAAATTTGTTGAAGAAACACATAATGAAATTGGGTGTTGTAGTGAAGCTCCTGGGAATTTTTTTGAACTTCGCTTCTACCGATATGCGCCCGCCGCGCCCAGGATTTGATTCCTCAGTTAAACGCCAACGCCAGTGGGGCTTTGCGGCGCGTCGAGAATAACAAATTAAAACAGAGTTGCGAATAAGGCGGAGGAGAAAGGAAAGAGAGAAGTTAGAAGCGACTGCAAATGCGACCTATACGTGACGGCACAACAACATAATAAGCGTCGAAGGAAGACATTGAGGCCAACGGCCATAGATCATCAGGTGAGCTTACTCACTTTGAGGGCCTCCTCCATAAATTCAGCCAGCTTTTCAGGAATACTCGCCGCATAAAATGGCTTTCGAATCCCGCACAAATGAGACAGAGAGCGCGCCGAAAGCCACTGAATTTTTGATAGGCTTGAAAACCAAAGGAACACCGCGTAGTGAGCAGCTGATCGTCGATTCCGGTCCAGACTGTGCTCGGGTTGCGTGCGCTTTCTCGAAGGCGGTGCACGGACGCGTGTTTCCTTTTTTGCTATCACCATAGGTAAACTGAAAAAAAAAAGCTTGAAAGGTCGCTATAGGTCACAGACTTCACACATTCGCTGTCCCTTCAGATCACGCTTACCAAAGGTTTAGAAAAAGGAAGAAGCCGGTTCAATTTTGTTTAGAGGAAAGTCGCAACGTGCTGAAGGAAACTGGTAACCTCTGATGTATTACCGATAGTTCACGTACCTTCGAAGTGCGATTTTTTTTAATAGCCCAAATTCAGCAGGCAGAAACGTACGGTCCCTGCAGCGATAAACGTTTGGCGGTACTTTGACGAATCGGATCGATTACAGCGATTTTTGTTGCGTGAGCTACACTGGCTGTGGATGAGCAGTTTCGCGTGAGCGTGGATGAGCCAAGCTGCGCATGCGCGAGGAGCGAGTGACGTCACAGCTGCGCAGCTGGTGCGCCGGAGACGCCACCGCTGCGCGGGGGAGACCCGCTAGCTGCGCATTCCAGAACCATGATGTCACAGACCTGGCAGACGCGCCGGCGCCGGCGCGCGTTCCAGAGGGTAGCAGACGGCCTATGGCTTCAGCGCCGCGCTTATGGAACAACGTTGTCAATGCCAACGCATGCAGCGTACACCTGTCACTACCGCCACTTAGCTTAAAGCACGGTTGAGGTGTACACTGTTCCAAGAGGGCAGTTATGCGCCTTCCCTCTGGTTCAGGTGTCCACCGAGATGTGGACACCTCGCCCTCACCTCACGCTACGTATATCCTGGCATAGCAGAGCTAGGCCACTGGCAATTTTTTGTGAATTTCCGGAACCTATGCTTGCTTAAATGAGCCGAATGGGACGTGGGAGGAAAAAAAATTGGCTGAGGCTCAGCTTGGTTAAGCCCGGAAATTGCGAAAACAACTTCATCCGAATTCTTCAGCCCGCCGTCGTTTCCTAGCTTGAGCAAATCGTTGCAGCCTTGCCTTGTGAATGTCGGACGACAT
This sequence comes from Amblyomma mixtum, assembly GCF_055824585.1. NCBI lineage: Eukaryota > Metazoa > Arthropoda > Arachnida > Ixodida > Ixodidae > Amblyomma > Amblyomma mixtum. Next base: position 69,230,852 of record NC_143017.1, on the reverse strand, counting down.
GGCCTGGCTGAAACGCACAGCGCGGTTACGCCGGGAGGACTGTTGTTGTTGTTGTTGTTGTGACTGAGAGAAGGATGAAAAGGAAATTGCACGGGCCTGCTACTGGCTCGAGCCGAGCCACCACCGCTGCCACGTGCAGATAGAGGAGAGTTAAAAGATCAGAGGAAGGAGAGAGAGAGAGAGGAAAGGAAAGACGCGCGTCGCAGCAACAACTGCGTCCGCCGGAGCGGACGCTGCTCAAAAAACGGATAAGCGGCCGAAGCCGCGCTCGCCGAAGCGAGAACAGATACCCCTCATTCTTGGGAGGACTGCGACGAGCCGAGTAGGAGCCCGATATATCTCCGTCTGGCATGACGTCATCATAGCGAGCGCCTCCTCACGGCAGCAGCGCGCAGCTGCTGTTTGGCGCACCGTGGTTACGCTGGGACGACCGCGACGAGACGAGTTGGGGCTCTGTCTCTCTCCGTCTGGCGTGACGTCATCACAGAGAGCGCCTACTCGCGGCAGCGGCGCGCAGCTGCTGCTCGGCGCACCGTGGTTACTCTGGGACGACCGCGACGAGACGAGTTGGGGCTCTGTCTCTCTCCGTCTGGCGTGACGTCATCACAGAGAGCGCCTACTCGCGGCAGCGGCGCGCAGCTGCTGCTCGGCGCACCGTGGCTACTCTGGGACGACCGCGACGAGACGAGTTGGGGCTCTGTCTCTCTCCGTCTGGCGTGACGCAACAGCGGAGGTCATGCTAAAGGTCAAACGTGGTTACACTGCCGGGACGGCGCTGAAGGGCTTAAACTGCGAGCAGTATTGCTTTAGCAATAAAAAGTCAATATATTCTTATGTGCTAAAACAATATTAAGTGTGGCCACGCGCCATTGTGGAATAGTTCTTTGGGTTAATTTCGTCCAGGTGAGTTCACTCAGCGCACGGCTGTATTTGTGCTGCGTCAATGGTGAAATGAGGTTGTTTTTCTGAAAACCGATCTTGCGGCCTGCTGTTCAGTTGCTCAGCCAAGCTCAGCCAAGCTCAGCAAGTTATCGCGCCTTTCCTTTCTCAACGAACTCCTCCCTCCTCCTTTCCCTTGTGCTCGGTGATAGAGTGCCACAGTGATTGCATCATCGCAGAGTGCACAGGACGCTTTTATCTGCGTACCCCTTACTTTCACAACAACAAAAATTGCAGAAAGGAATGCACAATTGTATAAAGTTTCTTCACGTATGTTCATTCTTAGTGTAAGGTGAATGTTGTATCATCCCTCTCTCTGTTTGCGTCCCGTCCTTTGCGCTGAAGAAGATGAGAATCTCAAAAAGTGCCATTTGTATTTTTCTTATTCTTAACTCGTGACTCATCTAGCCTGCTTTCCTCAACTCCGCATTACGTTCTTCGAAAACATAGCGCAAAAAGGACACGGACGACACAGAAGTGGACAGGACAGGCGCTAACTTGCAACTTTATTTTCGAAATGCCACCACGTCCAATATATAGGAGCCGATCACCGCCATCAACCGATGAGCATGCGCAAAGAAGAGCACAATCAAGGTGGAAAATAAGCAAAAATTACGATAAAATAAGAAAAGGGAAACATGGTGCCGGGGGAACAAACGAAGAGAAAAGAGACATCGCGTACTGAAACTTACTGCAAAAATGCGCTTTTGTTTGTTTGTTTGTTACCCCGGCTCCATGTTTTCCTTTTCTTATCTTATCGTCATTTTTGCTTACTTTCCACCTTGATTGTGCTCTTCTTTGCGCATGCTCATCGCTTGATGGTGGTGATCGGCTCCTATATATTGGACGTGGTGGCATTTCGAAAATAAGGTTGCAAGTTAGCGCCTGTCCTGTCCACTTCTGTGTCGTCCGTGTCCTTTTTGCGCTATGCTTTCGAAGAACTCTTACCAACTAGCCCAAACCAAGCTACTGCCGCATTACGTAACCCAGATGTTTACCAGGAAGTGCACAACACCGAAACAGAACTGCCTCGAGTTCAGCGCAGCGTGGAAAACTGTGTTGCGCAATCTATCATGGCCACGCAAGCTCAATTGCGCCCGCTTCTTTACCGGGCTGCCCGACGGAAAGGTACAACACGGAAAGGTGTTGTCGTACGGAACGTTTCGGGCGCCAGCAGCGTTTCTGGTCTCGAGACGCGAGCCGACTACTCTCTCAGCGTAACAAGATCACCGATCTATCAGCCTTCACCTGAGCGGGTAACAGCTTGGCAAGTCTTCCTGTCCTTCGTACTATGTCCTGTCCTCCGAAGGTTCGGGTTAATCGTAATCGCATTCCGACCCGCGTCCGGTAGATCCTGCCAGCTGGCGATTTTTTTTTTTCCACCATCTCATTCATCTGCCTTTCCCGTGGCCCCCCTACGGCGTTATCCTGGGATTAGATGAGGTGTGTCGCTGACTAAGCAGTGGTCGTCGCATTACTGTGCGCACCTATAAATAAAGAGCGCTGTTCGTAGCTTTGCGATGTCGGCTACAGCGTAATGATGCGGCTGAAAAAAAAGAAGGAAATAGTGTTGTGCGACGGATGAGATCAGGTCGCAAAGTTGGGGAACCAGTGGCACTTGTCACTCTGGCTTCTAAAAGCAAGGTCACGATGTAACTTGAAGGTAGACTTGGTGCCCTTATAAACGGGGTGCCAGGGAATACTGAGGAAATTTTGACTGAAGAGAAAGTAAAAAAAAAAAAACTTAAAGCGAAGAGGAAAAGAAGAAACTAGAAAAAGAGGCAACTGAACAGAACCAGCCAATACTGAGACAACACAGACAGAAAAAAAAGCGAAAAGAACATAGAAGGGGCTATACGAATTATACAAACAGGCTCCTGTGCGTGAACTGATGGATATCGTGATGGTTTTTAGTTTATTGGTTTATTGCGGTTTAACGTCCCAAAGCAACTCAGGCTATAAGGGACGTCGTAGTGAAGGTCTCCGGAAATTTCGACCACCTCGGGTTCTTTAACGTGCACTGACATCGCACAGTACACGGACCTCTAGAATTTCGCCTCCAACGAAATTCAGACGCCGCGGCCGGGATTGAACCCGCGTCATTCGGGCCAGCAGCCGAGCGCCGTAACCCCTGAGCCACCGCGGCGGGGTCGTGATGGTTTTGTTATCTGGAAAGCTCTACCGCAGAGTTCGAGTTCTGTTTGCTTAACTTACGAATAGAATGAAACTATTTGTCTTATGACTTCTCAGAGGGAAGCACTTTGTTCAGGAATGGTGCCAGGCCTAGATGAGCAAATCGTGAAAGGCAGTGTATGACACATTTGAGCGGGCTAGCTTAGAAATCATTCCGAGTAAGATCAGCTGAAACTTCACTCGCTACTGAACTAAAAAAAAGAAAAACATCATGAATTGGCTTTCATAATCTAGACAAACTTGGTTAAATGAGCATTCAAACCGAAAAAACCCACAACGTAATTAATCTGAAAAATAATAATAATAAAAACTCCATCGAAAGTTTCACCTCGCGGCAGAACGACACACAATATTTGTAATATTTTGTGCAAAGTTTTCTACAACCTTGTAACATGCACAATATCAAGGTTAGCGGAATGTTTTCCATCTTAAGGAGTAAAATAACGAGAACCAAATATATTAATGGTAGTAAACGTTAGAAAATTGCACGGACTAAACACTGAATGTCATGCAACTTTATATTGGCCTAAGAATAATTTTAAGCGATTAGCGGAATTTCACACGGGTCCACTGAACGCTTTTCACCGGCGGTAGACAGGCGAAGCATACAGTGAACTTTTTCTATTGGCTTTCCACGTGATCACTTTGCGCACCTATGGCCTACCCGCATTGTCTTCTTATCAGGCTGGGTAACGTCAAGTTCTCATTTTGATTTCAGAATAAGAGTTAATTCTTGGCATTAAAGTATTTCATTATATGACCGCTTTCAGGTTAAAGTAAATATTCGATGCCGAAACATCTTTTCAATGGGATTGCATTTAGGTTGCCGTCATGTATTTTGCTGTTTCTCCGTAACAAAATTCCCTGATTGTTCGAGAGAACTCACGTGACCTTGTGACGTGATATCAACCTGCCTTGATGGGCCATTCTGATTGGTCGAGAGAAATCACGTGAATTTGTGGCGTCACCAAAACCTGCCCATCATGCCCCCGTGGCAGATGGCAACCTGGCCACCGGATTGTGAGCAACCTGCCCATCGTCTAGGTGGACCCCGGCCACCGGATTGTGAGCAACCTGCCCATCGTCTAGGTGGACCCCAACATTTTGAAGTTGGCCTAACACCCCTTGAAGTTCCCAAAGGACTCCCAAAATTTTGGAAGTGCGTCCGCCACAGAGAGGCAGATTAGTGATGATTAGCGGGGTGGATTAAGGCTGATTAATGGGTCGGATTATTATAATTCAATAGAATAATCTAATGGAAGGCCCTCAAACGTTCTAAAGGATGACGGCTCATGCGTACCAATAAGAGAAATAGAACCGGTTCCAACCACAGTTTCGCCGAGAAAACCAAAAAATCGTAGAAAATCGCAGAAGGCTCTCATTGTAGACAGCGCAGCAGGCAACCTAAAGGCTATCAAATTTCCTTCTACATGAATGTGGTTAAGAAGACCTCCAAGTTTTTATTAGTTTATTTAGCAAATTTTACTGGCCCATTCTTTTTTTGCAGTTTCTGGTGGTCTTAAAAGCTGAGGGTAATATAAAACGCACAGAGAACTTCACTGCTTGTAGATCTGATTTCGTGAATCGTCGGCTTGCTGGGCTTTCTTTAAAAGCTGAACTCAGCAGGTGCATTAATGTACACAGGTACTGCGGGATGATTCTCAAAAAACAGTGACGTTGATTACATCAGCAATTCTAATTAAGCCAACGTTATTAAATTGGAATCACTTTCTTGCGTCTAAAAATAATTTAACGAGTGCAGAAAAGCCGGGATTAACGTATGCGTGTGTGCAGAGTATAAAGATACAGGGAAGAGGCATAAGGTAGATGTTGACGCCAGGTAGAAAGAATACACACCAAGATAACAAGTACACAAAAAGAGAGCCGAATGCGCTCGAGCGACGCTATGTACAAGGCAGAGTGAGAAGCTCCTTTTCAACCGTGCGCTATAAGTCAGCTGGCGATGAAGATCAGGCAAATAAATAGAGTTTTTTAAATTAACCAGAGAGAAAGATGGCGGCGCTGCAATTCATCCACCATGGTGAGGCGCAGGAATGCCGGGAAGACAAGATTTCTTTCTTACTTGTCTTGGCTATTGTTGTGCCTAAAACGTGGGTTCAATCGTAAAATACGACTCTCCTTGAGGCAAACCTCGAAGAAATTCCGTGAAAGTTTCCATAACAGCCTAACACCGAACTTTCAATTGCGTTAAATCATTTGAAGAAGTGAAAAACGCAGCCTCTGCCAGAGACGTGTTCCAAGCGAACAGCCCCAAGCGATGACGATGGGAATCTTCAGGTGAAAGAGAATAAAGTCGCAGCCAGAGAGGCGACGACGATGAAGGCGAATAAACTGCTCACACTAACTACAGCCTTCGTGAGATTAGGGTCACCTGAGTATACAAGAGGAGCCGCACTGCAAAGCTCAGAAGGCTCACCCCTTGGGCTGTATACTTTTGACAAGGAGTGTAAACAAGTAGAACAGTGGGCCTGAATAAGGGAATAAAACACGCAAAAGGAGAAAGAGACAGAGAGAGAGAGCGAAGGACAACGGGAGACGGAGGCGGCGATGCGTTGGTTAGAGCTGACGACATGGCTTGGGCCCAGATCAGTTACGCATCCGCGAGTTCTCTGTTCGAAGGCGAGGACGCACGGACTCTCTCTCTCGCTCCCGCGCGCAGGTGAATTGAAAACGACGCGAAGTGGGGAAGGAAAATGAAGCAACGGAAAAGGGAAGAGTTTGGGGAAATGGGGAGAGCGAACGCCCGACGAGCCGCTTGGCGGCTGACGGCGCCCCGCTGGATTTCTCCACATCTTCGCCCGCTCTGCTGTCGTGCAGTAGAGAAAGCACTATGAAATAAATGAAGCGGCCAAGAGAAACAACAAGAGAGAAATAGGAGGAAGGAAATGTCATTTCCCCCAAGCAGGGAAAAAGGGAAGGATATAATGAAGCTTCAGGCGCAGAGGAGCACCGCTGGCGAGGCGGCGGCGGCCAGAATTTTGCCTGAAACAGAGGTTCGGTTTCACGGCACCTTACCTCCGTCGCCATTTCGTTACTCATTTTTTCTATTTCGGTTTCCCATTCGGGTGCTGTCGGTGGTCTCAGACTGTTTCCCTATCTCCCTACATTCCTCCCCATATTCCTTCTCCCATTCAACCTTGTTTCTTTCGCACGCCTTGCCAGCTAGTCGTTTCCGTTTAGCGCCTTTTCCTTTGGAGCGGGAGAAAAGTCCTCTCAAATAGCGGATCCCGTTTCCGGGCCGGCAAGCTTTTATCCCTTTCGTATCCCCTTTCGCAGTTCCTTCCCCATCATTCAGCGCTACTTTTTGTTTTTCCTCGCCTCAACCGCCTAGGCGCGGTTTCATTTTACTTCTTTTCTGTGCTTCACGCTCGAATCCCACACAGGGCGACACTTTTTTCCCGCTCGAATAGTTCGGCGTCCCATCCGGCCCGATCCGTCAACTGCCGGTGTGCTACATTGTAGAACCACGGTCGGCTGCGATGACGAAGGAGAGATTTCCAGTGTAGCGCGGTTCTTTCGGGAGTGGGGAAGGCATACTGCTTGTCATTTTCAGGCCGCGAAAATGACAGGCAATGAGGTTGAAGAGCTGCCGTAGGTAGGGGATTGGGGATTGAAGGAAGTGGGGGATAGCTTTGAGCGAACGGACGGGCCTTTTTTTCTTGACACTTATTACCTCATCAAGCACATATTCCGCGCCTCCCTTTGATTTGTGCTTTTCTCGCTCCGTCGCTTGATTTCGTTTTCGTCCTGCCTTCCTCACAGCGTGCCGTTCTCAATCTCAACGGCGGCGCGCTTCCTTATTTCGAACGAAACGGCGTACACGCTGCGTTCTGTGCACTCTGTCCGCGTGCAGACACCAGATTGTCCCTATTCTTTCTTATTCTTCCCTCCACCCAGTTCCGCCGCCCCAGATTTCTTGTTTTTCGCTCGAACCTCCACAGGCGCGGCCTAGCCGAGAGAGGCGCGAACACAAGGGAGCACATTATAATGCAGCTCTCTCGGCAATCACATTCGGAAACTGCGGCACCGGCTCGCTCCGAACGGCGCGAAACGGTTTTCCATCGGCGTACCTCTCTCCCAGTTTTGCTCTCGGGGCCCTCAAATCTTCATCTCGTCTCTTCTCCTTCCCACACCTTTCCCATTTACCCTTCTCCGTCCTGATTTCACTTTTCTATTTATTGCTTTTTCAGTTCTCTGACTTAGTCTGTACCAGCACTCTTCGTCCTTAAAGTATAGGGAGAATGACGGAATTGGAGAGAAAAAAAAGTAAGTATGACAAAAAAAGTCAGCATTGGCGACGAATGGCGTGATCACGTGGTGGAGCTGCCGCCTTGATATACATCTCAAGGCGGAGTTGCACGTACCTCAATTTAATCCAGCCTTTCGGCGCCCCGCGCCTTCTTTGAGAAAATCTACATGCACACCCTTGTCTTCTGAAAGGGAGGCGGTGGAGGCCATAACAGAACCGACGGAGGGGGGCGAGGGAGAAAAAAGAGGAGACGGCGAAGTAAATATTGGGGAGCTAGGGAAGGAGCGAAGCAGGAAGACATCACCACATTCGGAGACAAGGAGATAGAGAGAGAGAAAGAGAGTCGACAAGGTAAACGAAGGAAAGGAAAAAGAAAAGGGAAAGAGAGAGGAGGATATGCATATATTAAATATACATATATATGCAAGGTAGAACCGGGAACGCATGCAAGCGCCGAGGATTGAAATTAAGGGGGCGACGAACACGGGAGCGCGAACGCGTGGGAGACGCGAAGCGCCGGAGACGACGGGCCGCTTCGAGCCACTCCGACTCTCTTTGCCTCTCTTCTCTCGCTCTCTCCCGCATCGACGCACCTTCGTTTCCGCCAGTGCAACTCCAGTAGTCGGAAAGAAAAAAAAAAGAGGGGAAAATAAACCCTTTGCTTCCCCACATCTTGTCCTTACTCGTGTTCGCCTCCCCGGCCCCTCCTTCATATTACTTAGTTTTTCCAACCCACTCGCCCTTTTCGTCTCTGCTTTAACTGCGCGTGTTTTGTAATTCAAATTACGCTGTCCCCGGGTCCTTCTCCTCTGGCCGGAGTGTTCTGGCGCCACTACTCGACGGTGCCCACCGAAGGGATCATTGTCTAAGCTCGGGCCGGCGAGAAACGTGTATGCGCCGAGAAGCGACCGTCTCTCTCTCTCCCTTCTTCCCTGCTCTTCCTTCTGCTCCCGCTCCTCCCCCACCGCCAGCTTCGCTTCACATGGAAATCGGCCTGGCTCTCTCGGACATACTTTCCGCTTTATTTATTTTTTGCTTTCTTTATTTATCCCGCTTCTTCTATTAGTGGTGTTCGTACCGGTAATCCCCAGCCTGTAATGAACACTGCTCCCTTTTTTCCTTATTCGCGGGCAAAACCGTGTTTACTTTTGTCAAGCATGCTGGATATAAACAGAAAGGGGCTTGAGGTCATTTCGCTTTTGGATGCTTTTAAACGCGTTTTTTTTCTTTACCTTAAAGATATGTGGAACCCAGAATGCCTCCAAGGTAGAGCAGATTTTTTTTCTTCAGCACAGTATTAGGCATCGAAATGTTTGCGCACCGAGCTCAGAACTTCCTTATTGTGCTCTCACTAGGTGGCTACAAAATAAAATGCGATGACTGCATGTACTGAATGAGACGTCTGGCGTAGCGGTGGTTCCGTGTTTAACTCTTTAATGCTCAGATCATGAAGCATTCGAAGAAAAAATAATTGTTCGCACAATGTGCTAGTTAGTGTGCCCATATTAAAAAGCCAATATCAAAGATTTGTTACCGTCGCTAAAGTTTTAGAAACCGGCGTGTTTTCAATTACCAACAGTTAGCATTTGGTCCGATTTGTATAGCTAATCCGAGTAGAGTGAAAGACAAAATACAAAGCTTAGAACTTTGTTCTAGAAGTGTGTGATGAGAGGCTAGTTGGTAAGACATTCTGAAGACATAAAACTACGCAGGAGACAGGACACAGAAAAGATGCAGACAGGACGAGCCTTGCAGACAGGACTACGCTCGTCCTGTCTGCATCTTTCCTGTGTCCTGTCTCCTGCGTAGTTTTATGTCTTCGAACTTTGCTCGAAGGCCTAGAGATAGTAAAGAATTTTTTTTTTTTCATCGATCAAGTGACAGAATATTTTTCTCGCGACATTTGCCAGATTATGAGACACGAAGAAACGTTAGACGCTCACTGGAAGTCGGACATACGCGCCTCCTTTTTCTTCGCACAGCTTGCTCAGGGTAGCACCGAACATTTTGACCAGAAATGTGTCCGGGTTAAGCCTTGCTTTCGCTCTAGGCGGGGCCATGAATTCCATTCCATTTCTTCTCCCGAGAATGAAGTCTTAGAGAACCTTCTGACTCTCCTTGAATGGAGGATGCTAGCCACTTTTCAGTCTTCTAAAGCACACCTCAATAGAATTTCATTCGCGTGGATAGCATTATGTAGCAAACTGTAATTCCTCTTAAGTATATAAGCATGTCGTTGTGGTAGCTTGCAAAGCGAATCAGTTGTCCATGAATACAATCGAAACAAAAGAGTCAGCAGCGCAAATGTTTCTTCAAGCGACACAGGATGAAGCAAACAAAATGCTTGGTTCGAACTGCATGCATACGCTAAAGCTCTAGCAAGACCACAGTTAGGTTTCTCAAAGCAATCGCCGCTCGTAACTCGTGTAGTTATTTGCTGAGAATAGCCATCGAATTATTTACCACAGTGCAAAGCCATGTGTACAGACATTAAGGAAACTATTCTGACCAAATAGGGTGGGGTCATTTTATAACTTTATGAGAGACTTGATAAAGAAAAAGCTGATAATGAGAGCGCAGTCCAGAGGGGAAGCGTTAGAGACCAACGGTTTGCCTAAGCGGTATGAGTTTCGTAAAACAAGGATTGATTTAGATTGATGGAGTTTAACGTCCCAAAGCGACTCAAGCTATGAAAGGCGCCGTAGTGCAGGGCTCCGGAAATTTCGACCACCAGGGGTTCTTTAACGTGCACTGACATCGCACAGTACACGGGCCTGTAGAATTTCGCCTCCACCGAAATTCGACTGCCGCGAGCGGGATCGAACCCGCGTCTTTCGGGTCAGCAGCTGAGCACCATAACCACTGAGCCACCGCGGCGGCTTAGATGCGTAAAAACACGCGCAGAAGACTGCATAACGTGCGGAAAATTTAAATCAGTGCCGATGGTATTAAGAAAGGCTGCGAAGCGGAATGATGAACAGTAAGGTCTTGTATGAGTTCTTATTATCAATGCTCTTTTCTTACGGCGATTCCAGTACCAGTGGCGCCTGGCAAAAATGCTCGCCTCGTCCGTCCAAGAATTGGTGAGTGAAGCCTCCGCCCTACAGGAGCACCATCGACTTTCCCCCTTGAGGAGTGCCATCTATCATCCACCCAATCATACCCACCTAAATAGACTACCACTACCACTTCACATAGATATCTGAACCTAGATATCTTTCAGCGCCAGCGGGGTATCCAAACTTCAGTGTCAGTTTCATATGGCCATATGTGCGCAGATATTGCATTTTGAAAGTAACTACAGCACGATTACATGTGTGCAACGCGATTGTTTAAACGTTAGTTGTGGTGTTACAGCAAAACATGTTCATTCATTCATTCATTCATTCATTCATTCATTCATTCATTCATTCATTCATTCATTCATTCATTCATTCATTCATTCATTCATTCATTCATTCATTCATTCATTCATTCATTCATTCATTCATCAGTCTTTGTTGGCAAGGATGGCCCGAGTCCTAAAATTATGAACATGTGGTGCGAGGATTGTCAGTTAAACTGGGTAGCTCGATAGCCAGCGGATCGCCGGGAGGTTTAATGTATCGAGAAACGAGGATTTTCTGTTAGTGCCGCCACTGGTTCGAGTACCTCTCGGGGGTATAGAGTATGGCAATGTTATTTCTTATTCTTGATACTATTCAGACGGTAAGTTTATTGATGTTTCAGATAGGTTCCTCTTGATGTTCGGCTTCACGTTCGTCGCAGTTTTAAAACAATGTTTGGCTTACTTTGCCAAGAGTGGAAGCTAAAATAAATTTTATGCGAAAGAAACAAAGAGAAGAAAAACACCCGGAAAGCCAGTTATCACTCGAGTATCTAGAATAATCTAGATCATAGTTATTGGTTAAAAAAGAAGCTGTACTGCTGCAATTAATGTATCTTTATCTGTGCTAGAAGCTGAACACATTTCAAAACCGTGTCTAAGCAGAGCATGAATTTTGTTTTCATACATGATCAAGAAATGCAACCTCCAATTTCTTTCTTCTTTCTTGAAAGGGTGGCGTCTCAATATTTAAGTTACTGTGTTTCTTTGCAATCTAAGGCCTAGCTTTACTTCCTTTAAATGCTGTACGTAATTTCCCACTGACTTCAAAAAAAGCACCGAGCTGTTTCAGTCAGCGCTGGCTAATAGAAAAGAGAGCACGACACGCTATAAATCAGAACTATCTTTTCAAGTCTTCACGACTAAGCGCCACGCAATCTCACTTTTCACGAACAGGTTGACAATAACCGCGGCGGCAGTAGTTCTCCGTCCAGAAGCTCCAAACTATTTTCGGGAGTCACACACTTATTACCTCCCTCCGAGAACGGAGGAAAAAGAACAGGCGGCGACGTACTCACACACACGAGCCGTACACATTCGCTGGGAGTACAAGAGAAACTATATCTTCGCGCTCCCGGTATAGCATTCAAGCACGCCGTGTTTGCATACAGGCTGGCAGTTAACTACAGGGTATACACCTTTCCAAAAAGGACTCCCTGGGCGCTGCCATATTGTTCCCTGGGCTGCAGTGGGCACCTCGCGCTAGCACGGTGGAAGCGGCGAAACTCCTCCTCTCTGGACTGCTGGAAACCGGTTCCGCCGCCGCTTCCACCGTGCTAGCGCAGTGCCCACTGCAGTCCAGGGAACAATATGGCAGCGCCCAGGTTGGAAAGGTGTATATCGCGAAGCGAAGTTGCTGCCGCTGCATAACGAGAAAAAGTGGGGAGCCCCTGAGCTTTGGCTAATAGCCGCCCAGGTTATTGCGGAATGAGACGACTGCGGGGAGCTTATCCCGCTTGAGCTTTAACAGCGAGCGCAGCGCGCACACCCGCGCGTTATAACGGGCCCGGGATTTTCCCTTACCCCCCCCCCCCCCCCTCTCTTTCTGTTGTTGTTTTCTTCGCCGCAACACTTCGCGCACTCTCGAATCAGACGGCAAAGGCGGAGTTCGCGAGCAAAACGGGTCCTTCTCCCTCCCTCTCTTTCCGCTTACCTCCTCTCCATCGGCGCCGCCGCTTCACGTGTGGCGGTACGCGCATGCAGCAGCGCCACTGTTGCCGTTGATTTGTTCCGAGTCATTACGCTGAGCACTCGTTCACAGAGAGCGCATAGCGTCGCAACGAGGTGCGCAGTTCGCAATCAGAGCAAAGCCGCGATACCGCGCAAGAATAACGCCGAGAGGAAGAGAGAGGTAAAAAAAAAGGTGAAACACTGCGGAAACGAAAAAAAAAAAAAAGAAATCAGAGGAAACACCGCGCGCGAAAGCAAGGCAATAGAAACGAGAGTCAATTTGCATGAAGGCCCGGGGAAAGGCTCATTTTGATGGGTGCAGTAGCAGAAGATAGTTAAAGTGAATCGGCGCAGCGCGAAGGAAATGGAAGAAGCGCGACTACTGCGCATTTTAAAGCGCTTGATTCACTCGCAGACGAAACAAGGCAACAGGCATTGAAACCAAAGAACTGTATATTGGAGAGAAATGAATGTGAAAGTCCGACCATGAGACTTTGTCCGGAGTGTCGAGTTTCTTTCTCCCTGATTCGCCTCCCGGTGAAATGTTCCCGCTCCAGTAACTGTCACTGCATCAAAACGTAAGATGTGACGAGTATAGCAGGCTTTCACCTATTCGTATTAAAGAAAAGTCCTATTGCTGCTTGTAAACAAGTGATTTACCGCCCCACCATTCTGAACCACTGAGCCTGCTGTAGGTACTGGGCAAAGTGTAACCTAAGGCGCCGTCGGTGTACTTGCCGCAAGAAAAAGGGCAAACTTTGAAGAGACGGGAAATATGGTACTAAATTTGTTGAAGGCTGGAATACATACGTACACAAGTAAACAAAGTCAGCGAGCTGAATGCAATTATGTAGTCAGCAGAATCAGCTGAATTAAATGATTTTAAAGTTAGCTACATTGTGTTCTGAACATAACTGTTGGTAAATCCTCGCCGTTTGTATTTCTGCGGAGAACACAAACATCTGCAAGCAGTTCCTGGCCACTATTAAGGCATTTAGCCCTGTGTATGTGAGGAAGCTGGAAGGTCTACTTGCAGCACAGCCCAGACGGGAGATGATTCCAGTTGTAAAGTGTACTGGATATAAGGACTTGAACCCCGGTTGTAACCTGCTGGTATCCTTGGGACGCTATCACACTGTTTATTTCATTGTTCTTTACATTTCTGGCCAACGCGGTGGTTCAGTGGTGTGGTGCTCGGCTGCTGAACCGAAAGACGCGGGTTCAATCCCAGCCGCTGCGGTTGCATTTCGATGGAGGCGAAATTCTAGAGGCCCGTGTACTGTGCGATGCCAGTGCACGTTAAAGAACCCCAGGTGGTCGAAATTTGCGGAGACCTTCACTACGGCGTCCCTCATAATCTGGGTCGCTTTGTGACATTAAACCCATGAAACCAAAAGCCGTTCTTTAAAATTTGTGCCCTGCAGTCTCTTTCACGAAATTAAATTTAAGACCACTCTCCAAACCACTGACCAACCGCAAAGTTCAAAGGAAATTGTTTTGCGAGGAACAGTATGCTCGTGGCATCTGGTGCATTCAAGTAATGTTGAAATGTTCGAAAAACCTCTCGATCACAACGCAGCTGTTGGAACGTGGCCGACGCTGCCCTCCAGTTCACAATGTCCAAGTGTGAAGGGCAACTAAGACTACTAAAGCAGAATGTAGGCGAGTTGGTTATTAGAATTTACGAGCATAGCACCGGCCCAAACGGAGAAGACACTGGAGGCTCCTCTTAGAAGTCCTCATTCTTTAAGCCGGTGCCACGTTGCAAAATGCTAAGAGTAAAGCTTCGACTGTGTGAGACACACTTGATGTAGTGAATGTACGCCATTTGCGTTTCACGAAAGGTGTTTGATGCGTCCTCCAAGTAGAAGTGTGTCTTAGCTTCAACACGTGTCACTACACGAAAGTTTTGAGTTTTCAGGGCGCGACAAACAATGGGGTAATATACTTTCCTTTCAAAATTGAGACTGATGGAGCTCTCGGCTTTACATAAACTGAACCCAGAGTAAAAAAAAAATCTGCAAGTGAACTGAAACCGTAAAACCTACAGTGCATGACAGCCTTTGAGCTGCTGCTCGGAAACAGACCGTGAGCTGATAGCACATCAAATAGAGGGAGAGAGCGAGAAATAACGATGAGAAAGAGGAGAGAAAGTCTGCGAACAGTTGAGAGGATGAGAAGGAAGAAGCGCTGCTGAGTTGAGGAAAATAGACGCGCCAGGTCAGCAGCGGCAGCAGCAACACACATTCGCCTCCTTGTGACAGAGAGAGAAAGAGAGAGAGAGAGAGATGGAAGAAGAAGAAAAAAAGGAAGAGCTGTCGCGTGTGTAGACGAGCGTAAGCTCATCTCGAGACATGCTTCCCGCGATTGTTGGGTATGCATGCGGAGTTCACTTGCTTTGTCTTTTCTTTCACCTGAGGACTCTCTTCTCTCTCTATTTGTGTTCCTCCCTTTCTCTCCCAGCGCGGCTGGGACCAGTGGCGATGACAGAGCCCCCCCCCCTCCTCGCTGTTCGCGAGTCAGAGCACGCCTACCCGCGGCGTGCGTCTTCTATCTCCTCGGCCAGGCCGATCACGTCTGGGTGCTTTATAATGCCCGAATTTGGAGCGTTCAGAATGTCGAAGGCGGCGCGCGGGATGTGTTGGAGTAGAGAAGAGAGAGAGAGAGAAAGAAAGAAAGTAGAAGGAAGGAAAGAAAAGAAAGTAGTAGGAAGGAAGGAAGGAACCTGCCTTTTTTTTTTCTCTTGCAAAGCTCTTCTTCCTTTAGGTACGAAGAAATGCTTCTTTTGAAAGCGTCGTGGACGCTCTCGAGACATGTTCCGGCTCTCACAGCAACGCATCTCGGAATCCGCTCGAGCAGGGAGGAGTTTTGTAGCTTATGAGCAGGAAAGCTTCGTACTGTGGTCTGTACTCGACTTTGTCGATAAGAGAGGAAGAGAGAAGACTCGTTTTTCTTCGCGCGCGATGGTTCGGCGTGGTCGCGAGATTGAACTACTGTTTTCTTGGGCGTAAACAGATCTTTAAAGACACTGTACTGCTCCTTTGTGGCGAGTGTATGTAGCGCGTGTTTTTGTAAAACTGACTTTTTCAGGCCGTCCTTAGCCCGCAGGTGCTCGACGACTGGGAGAGTGTTTTCGTCGGCGGACATTTTCTTCGGGGACAAATGAAGATTTGGCACGTGTCCCGAATTGAAGCTACGTGCCTTGAAGAAAATGTTACTTTGAACACGGAAAGAGTTGCGGCAATTACGCTTTCAGCCATTTTCGTTAAGCATAGAAATGGAAGTTCATTTACATCGGAATGCAAAGAGGTTGGCCTCAAGTGTTGATTGTCTGGCCAGCCACTCGGGACTAGGTAAGGGCAAGAGGGGAAAAGGGTATGATGAGTGATGATGATGAATGAGGAGGAGTGAGAACAAACAGTACAGATTACTAGTTTGTTAGATCACGATCGTGGCTTAAACGAGTTAGAAACTTGTTCTTTTACCATTGACACACAGTGACCGGTTGCCGCTGGACTTCATAGCTATTTTGCTCGATATCATTCTCGGATTTAGTCTGTAGTTACAATAGCCCTGATTTTTTTTGTACATCTAAAAAACTCCGTATGCAGACATAACATGCGACGATAACTTCGACACCTTTCGGGCAACTACAGCTCCACTGAGCCGTGGTACATTTTCTTCTTGTGCTCACCCCGAGAGAAAATTTGTGAAAAGAACAAAAAGGTTTTTTTTTTTTTTCACACGAAAATGTCTTCTTCAGCGGTCGCGCCCGAGTCGCGTCGGCGAAGAAGAAGATGACGGTCCAAAAAATGCGTCGCTCTAGAAACTGCTTCCCCCATCTCCGACCGCGGAGAAGCAGAAAACCGAGCAGGATGGGGAAGTCCTATATGATGCCTCCCGCGGCGATGTCAGGAGCACGTCGCGATTGCATGACATCGCGCCGGCGGTGTAGAGCCGGCGCCGGGTCTTCTCTCCCAGGTCTCGTATAAGAAACCGGGGGTTGGCTCGGCATCCACGGAAATTGATTTCAAAAGGGCGCCCCTCCGGGGCCGGGCCTATTGTCTTTCTTCTCTCTTGTCGCCTTCCTTTGTCCCGTTGCTGCGTTTTTGTTGTTGCCGGCCCCGCTTCCTCCGTATCCTTCGCCCGCCCCTAAAAAAAGAGTTCCGTGCAGCGTTGCCGCAGTTAGGTACCTGAACCCTACAGGGTGGCCATCGGACTCGTCCTCTAAGGCGGCTTTGTTTTAGCGTGTGAGATGGTCTCCTTGTTTTTATACTGTGTGTAGTGGAACAAAACATTAGGGCGGGCTGCATATTCGTGCTTCTCGCGCTTGCGCGTGCAGGCAATCGTTATCTATCTTTTGATACGCGAACTTTAGCGCATTCTTCAGCCTTAGGACGTAAAGATGCGATAAGAGATACACCGTTAAAAATCAGGTATATAGAAGAAAGGGGGAGTTAGGATGGAGAGAAGCACAGGGCCGCATTTGATTCGTCGCTCCTCGCAGGTGAGCTGGGAAGTAACTGTTTAAGTTACACCATATGAATGAGCTAGTGCGCTGATAATTTTCTGCGTATTTCTTCGTCTTTAATTTCTTCTTTATTTAATTGATCTGCTTACGCATTTCGAGTCACGTCGACAGCAAACTGGAACAAAAAGTGGGAAACTCCTTTGCGAGCTCGAGCAAGGCGGGCAACATTTAGGCAGGGATAAATGTTTAAAAGTGAAAGTAGTAATAAACGATTTGAAAAGGGACCAGAAGTTTACGCTATATCGTTAAGTTCTCTGTAGTCAGGGGACTTGATCTAGCTAGGTCAAGTGGTGACAAAAAATTGCTGGTAACTGGAAAGAAATGAGCAAGAGAACGTGAATCGGGAGAAATACATTTGGTAGCCACTCCCCAGATGCTAACAGCAGCTCCCGGTTATCCCTCAAAGAGATGTCTATAAATCAGCTGCACAGACTTTGCCTGTACTCATGTGTAGAACAAAAAAAAGTTTGAATTTCGTTTAGGGGGAGCGATGCGAGCTATGGAAAGGAAAATAATACCGATGATGTTTTAGGAAGAGGAAAAGAGCGGCATTTGATCAGAGAAGAAGTAGATGCGACTCACTGAAAACCTAAGAAAGACCCAGAGCAAGAAGAAATGGGCATGGGCAGGGCACGTACTGCGGGGAATAAACAGATAGTCTTCTATTTCTGATGGTGTAATAGAGCGGATTCTAAGAAGTACACGTAACCATACATCTTTGGTTACAGGCGCGAGAAAAGACACAACACAAGGCAGAAAGACGGGACGAAGTGCCACTCACAACTGATTTTATTCGACGGCAACGCGCACAAGTATATACCGTCTTACATGCAAGGAATACTATCATCTTCAAAGTTGATATGATAGAAAACGGGTGAAAAAATTGTTCTCAGCCTCATACAAAGATATGGATGTGTCGCTGACGCACATGTTTCTTTTCTTTGCAATAAAAAAGTTGCGATTAATTCCCTAGCTTTTGTATCTTTGATTTTTGAAAGAATTCGCACCCGGAAAAACATGGCTCACAAGAGCGTGGCAGGAAGGACCTTATATGCTTAGGCATATTTGGGCCTTCTTTATTTAGCTCAACGTTTCTTTTGTGTTGCCCCGCCGCGGTGGCTCAGTGGTTATGGTGCTCGGCTGCTGGCCCGAATGACGCGGGTTCGATCCCGGCCGCGGCGGCTGAATTTCTTTGGAGGAGAAATTCTAGAGGCCCGTGTACTGTGCGATGTCAGTGCACATTAAAGAACCCCAGGTGGTTGAAATTTCCGGAGCCCTTCACTACGGCGTACCTCATAGCCTGAGTCGCTTTCGGACGTTAAACCCCCATAAACCAAACCATCTTTTGTGTTCCCTGATCGCGAACGTAACCATCGTGAACGTAACCATCGTGAATGTAACCATAGTAGGCAAAGAGAGAGGGGGATGACGAAATGAGAAAAATCTGCTTGGAGATGGGTATCCGCGGCTGGAGCAGGACATGAAAGAACAAGAAGGATGGGCAGGATGGAGCAGGACAGAAAGACGTCTTTCCGCGACACTGGACATAACCTGGGCTATGATGGTGATGACCAAGGTTTCTAGATTACTGTGGTGACTGTGATAATGGAGATGACGGTGTTGATGGTGCTGGTGATGACGGGGATGATCGTGATGATGGTTTTAATGACTATGATGGCGATGATGGTGGCTGTGACGAGATGAGCTCCAATGAAGCGAAAGTGGGCGGTTCTGTTCACTACTGTGTACGCGGGTCTCGGATGATGCAGGTGCGCCGCTTCGACAACGCAAGTAATGCACGCAACTTGGGCCTCAGTATCGGCGCCTGTGGTTCGGGCTTCGCCGTCGCCGTTTCTGGAGCGGCGGGACGCGCGCGCGCGTGCGCTATCGGGCCCGCGCATCGGGTTGCCCTCGGGCCAGACACGTCGCGGCGGCTTTAAAATTTTCAGCCTCTGTCGTGAACGAGGCCGACGCTATAGCGCGCGAGACGCTGGCGCAAGAAAAGTTTCTTGCCGCCGGCGGGCCAAGGAGGAAGAAATAAAAGATAGCGCGTGCATGCATTTTCCTGCAACCTTTATTTCTTATCCTTGGTTCCTATCTGAAGTTTGGTATTTTCTGGTTTTTCCCGACTTTCGATACCAGCCCGGCGTTATGAAAAAAAAAGGAAGAGAAATAGGCTTTTTGAAAGTCGTTGCACGGGTGTCGGAAAATGCGGCTTTTTGAGCGTCCCGCGAACACAAGCTTTTTCGCCTGTCTCAAAATAAAGGAGAGGGATGAAAACGTCTCCATGTAGTGTTTTTCTGTCAGACTGTATACGAGATGTGCACCCGTAATTGCCCCGACCCCCCTCAAGGGGCTGAAAAGAGCAGGTGAGCGTCTTCCGGTAAGACTTTTTACAAATACATTGCTGTGCCCGGCAGTCATGAAACACTTCGACCCTTCCTTTTCTGGCCTCTGCCCATACTGTACGGAGGTGGCTGACACCTACCATATGGTGTGGGCATGCCAGAAAAATCCTTCCCTCACCCCCCACCCCAACCCAACCCGAGAGGACTGGGAGGCGGCCCTGCTCGGCTGCCACGACCTTCCGGCCCAACAGGCCATGGTCCGGCGTACCCGAGCGGCGGTAGAGTCAAATGGGGTCCCGGAATAGGGACCCCACCTAGTATTGTGAGGGGGGTGGCGCACTAGGGGCCATCTCCCAAACTACCTCTCTATGTGTAAACTTGTAATAAAAGCTTTTCACCACCACCACCGCCACCCTGTCTAGCTGCACTGTTCTGGTGGTAGTCACTGCGCGAGGCGCTTCGCTTATAGCAACTAAATAGGTCCGTATTGGGACAGCTACAGGAAGATATTGTCTCGCTGCAATGGGCTAAAGCCAACCGACTGCATAGGAAATCAGAAAGCTTCACAGGGACAGCTAATTACATTATGTGTTGGCAATGCGATTGTATTACAAACTGGTGACGTCATATCCCATGTGGTGACGTCACTTCCATCTACACATTGAGCGAATTTTAGGACCGACGACACATTTTTTTTTCCTCGACAACGATTTTATTACAATCGCATTAATACGAGTCGTAAGTTAACAGCAGTTACCCACTTCTCCACACCCCTAACCAATTCTTATATTCTTTTTTTGCTGGAGTGTACTAGTAAACGAGGCTTTCGAGGTTTAGCTCCGAAGATACTCGAGTTCTTACTAGAGTCGAATACACCTTAAGTATGCAGCGAAGCTTCGCCACAAGCCTGATTGCCTTGCAGTGTTCCTACGCAGCAAGAAAATAGTCCGTTGTTAAAGCACTTCCTATAATCGAAGCGAAAAGGTAATCACAATTCTAGATCACAAGTGCGAAACTTGTGTTGCTTCCGTCTTGTTTATAGCGCGAAACATAAAAATATTGATTTCAGTGACTGCTATTATTGTTTAGCGCAGTAATACAACAGCTTGCAAGGCATAACCCTTTTTTTTTTGCAGTGCATTGTTTTGCCTATTTCGCAGTGAATTCTGTTGAAAAATGATGTAGTGACCTGGCAGTGTGCTTTGTATTCACTTCATTCTGTTGCCTGCGATTATTTTTGTGGTGTTATATTCCCACCCTGCTAAAATCCATTGCGGATTGCAGTATCTGTAAATAAATTAATAACAGTCTGTTGTAATCAAATGCTGTTTTTATAAAACGGTTACTGAAGAGGTTTTCGAATTCGGCGAGCGTAAAGGAATGTAATGTGTTTAACGTGCAGGTGAAGCGTCGAATTCATTCTGTGCCACCATTTTAAATGGTGATGTTATCGCCGAATAAATTCGCGAGGTCGTTCACGATTCTCCGCAGCGCACAGCACCACGTAGAGAGCTGCACGATGACGTCATTTACGGTAGCGGTGCTACATTTCCAACGCATAAACGACTGCTTGAGGGTAGAAAATCAATGCGCCCGAAGGCAAAGCTGCGGAGCGTTGTTTAACTGGTTCGGTAGTATCCGACGACGCCCGCCATGATGGGGGTAAAGGCAGCTCAAATCTAAAGTCTCGCCGTAGATGACGTCATTATCAAGCTTCCCGCACTTCTTTGATGTTGTGAGGAGAAGAAGCCCCAATATCGTCGCGGATCTATTCAAGAATATGTCTTGTGCGCTATTTTGCGCTAGGCTGTGGCGCTGCCATGCGGGATTGGCTACACTCTAAACAGCAATACGTCCGTATGGGAGTAATAAGGGAGTAAGATGTGTTCTAGCGCGCCCACTTTTATAAAAGGAAGTGCGTTAGAAAAGAGCTTACCCCATTTTAACTCCACTCTCTCATAGTGGAGACAAACACTCTAATTTACACATTCTCAGCAAAATCCCTCGACAGCCTATGGGGCTGCCTGTCTGCTCTGAGGGGGGGTGACACTATTTCACATCTCGTGGTGCTGCGCGTTCATTAATTAATTAATTAATTAATTAACTAATTAATTAACTAATTAATTAATTAATTAATTAATTCATTCATTCATTCATTCATTCATTCATTCATTCATTCATTCATTCGTTCGTTCGTTCGTTCGTTCGTTCGTTCGTTCGTTCGTTCGTTCGTTCGTTCCTTCCTTCGTTCGTTCGTTCCTTCGTTCCTTCCTTCCTTCCTTCCTTCCTTCCTTCCTTCCTTCCTTCCTTCCTTCCTTCCTTCCTTCCTTCCTTAATTAATTAATTAATTAATTCATTCATTCATTCTTGCTTGCAGCGCTTGCGGAGATCATGCTCAGCAATTTTACACATCGGAAATGGCGCCCTGGTGTCGTTTCGTCATTAAGGACCCAAAATGGACGCTGTCCTACATCTCTGCACACACATGCGCATGATCGGGAAGCGCCGATTTCCTGCGAGGTCAGCTGGGCGACTGTCGAACGTCGCTGAAGTCGCGGCCGTGTGGTCGAGAACACTCGTTGACGTCATTTGCGGAAAACGAATGGGCCATTCTGTGTAATGCAAGTTATTGTCGTATATATAATTTTGCTAAACGGATTAAAAATCGAAGATTGGCGTCATCGTGGAATGAATATAGATTGAGCGAGGACACCCGAGCCGGTTTCGTAATCTGCACGGGTTCTGAAGCATTTTCCAGAAAGGCGACGCTGTTTTACTCGTTTCCCATGCTTTTCTTATGACAGCGGCGTGGAGCAGTGCCGTACAGATATAGTTTGATCAGGCGCCGCGAGGGTTTTGCGCATGCGAAGACCACTCGCGCAAAAGGCGGATTAGGTTACCGGTTTAAAACGCTAGCGCGAAAAAAAAAAAAAACCCTGTTCAGCTTTTGTTTATATAGTACCCAACTAGCGCTATAACTTTCTGTGGAAATATCGATTGCTGTAATACAAACGCATTGTTTCTTGCCTCGATCGAAGGTTATTCTAACGACTGTGCACCTTTCGGTTATTTTCGTGGCACTTTTTTTGCGCACGATTCGGACGCACCGGCATTACACAAAAGTAAAAGGGCTCTCAGAGAGTTCGTTCTTCCCTCTGTATCAAGAAGTGGCACATGAGCTGATCCAATTCAATGTTGGGTGAGTCGGCACAGGCTCCACGGCTTACAACTTAGGGCAAGACGAGGGACAAGGACGAAGATACAGTCAGGACCAGCGCCGACGGTCGAGTAAATCAATCATTGCAAGCAAAGTCCAATACATCAGCCTGATAAAAGGGCCGAAATATTGGGAGTAAAATATGAAAAAAAAAACACTATAAACAACAGCGCACTAGGTTTCTTTTCCTTTTTCCGCCTAAAAACACTGACTTTTTCGTGACCTATCGGTGGAACTAAGGCAAGCTATTTTTGAACGCGAGCATAAAAAAAAAAAGAATCGGACAACATTTACGTGGGCACCAGCCCACAGCGGAGTGCTTCAGGGTAGCCAACGCCTAAAAAAAAAAAAAATGGCTGAGGCTTAGCTAAGGTTAAGCCTACTCAGATGCGAAGCATATTGATGGCTAGGCTTGGTAATACATGCAAGCTCAGCTTTATACCGCTGCTGTAGCGTCACGGGGTCAGCTGCACCGCCTCTGATGTGGAGCCTCCACCGCCGCGGCCGACCGCGCGAGCCGGCAGCCCATCTCTCCTCTGCTGTGACGTCATGTTGTCACGTGGTCAGCCGCCGCGCCTCTGATGTGGAGCCTCCACCGCCGCGGCCGACCGCGCGAGCCGGCAGCCCATCTATCCTCTGCTGTGACGTCATGTTGTCACGTGGTGTCACGTGGTCATGCTAAAGGTCAATGGTAGCTCCACCGCCGCGCTCGACGGGCTGTAGTGTAGTTCTAGTAATATGCGTCGCATAAAAATTCGCCCAAGAAAGCAGCTTCCCTTTCAGATGTTGATTTCCGGAGAAGACCGGAGCAGACTAACAAAGTCTTCAGGTCGATTGGTAAAGCACCGGAAATACAGGTACAGCAACAAAGCTCAGAAAACCAGGAACCGTAACAAAGTATGCGTGCCTTAGTAATCAGCGAAAGGAACAGTCTCGATAAGAATGAAAGATCTATGCCTTTCTGTTGATTAGAGCAGCAATAAGTTAGATGGGTGCCCCCCAAAACCACGCGTTCTTTCTTGCTCTCTTCGGTGACACGCTATTCCGCTGATTAGAGTGCGTCCTATTTAGTCGTAATGTTAGATATAAGCCGGCTTAAATGCCTGTATTCTCCTTATATCCTTCCCTCGATGCACTGAAAATAACAGACGGCAACCGAGGTACATTTCGACTTCGTGACGTACAACATGATAAGAATGAAATGTAATGCCCGAAGATGTAATGCACTCCTATGTAATGCCCGAAAGGGCCCTTAGGGTAAATAAATGACATGAAATGAAATGGTTCTCGATTAGCATTTATACATCACTTTTTCAATCACTGCAATTTCACTTTGACGAGCAGTGCCAAATGCCCAAATTCAATAAAATCCGACACTTGTGCCAGAGATTATCACGCCCAAAAAACTACTGCTAGTCTAAATAATCAAAGCTTGTTTTCACTTTGGTGCTTGAGCGCGCATTGCTTCGTGCTAGCTAGTGCTTAATTAACATCTAATGAATCATTGATTCGAGTTTAATGGGTCGTTTTCAGCGTAGTTAGGCGTGACGACTTATCCTTTTAGGTTGCGCGAAACCGACAATCGTTAGCCGAATTAACACAGAGAAAGCGAAGACGACAATTTCGATACACGAACATTATCGAACCGACCTCTTCCGTGCTGTCCGATCCGGGCCACGAAACAGCGGTGCCTAACCTTCATTGCTGGCGACACGAGGTAGTAATATAAACCAAAAAAGCCCCAAGGTCCCGAGACACCCTATCTGGCGCGTCTATAAAGTGCACATCACACAGCGCGGGGGCGGATTTTATTTTATACCTCTCCATTTTTTGTTCTTTTCAAGAGAAAATGGAGGCCACCGCACCTCATTTTTAATAGCTATTAGCGGGCGATATTGAGACAAACGAGCCCTCAATTAGAATAAATGGTCCTCGGTATTGATCAAACAACTTAAGTGGAGCATGAAAAGAGAGAATGAAGGAAAAAAAGAAAAGAGATTATAGTGTCGTTTGATGGCTCACCTAATTCTCGTCCGTGCCTGGCGGGACGAGCGAATGTAGCACCTGCGATGGAAGAAGAACGCATAATTTTTAATGCTTTATTATTATTTTTATCTTTCGGCAACAGTTTCGAGTCACGTCCCAGCCATGGGAAGATAGCGAGAGACAAAAAGCAAATAAAGCGAGAAAAATTAAGATTTTTCTCAACGTTATCTCAATGGATGCACTCTATGGCTGAGCGCCCCGTTCTGAAGCCATTTTACCCTATCTGAAACACCCCCGGTACGGATTTTATGCCGACGTCGGCTGATTTCGTTACTCCCGTGTTTATTGGATCTTCTGGAGAGACGTTCGTTCAGTCGTCCCTGTTGTAGAAAGGGACAATAAAACTTCGGCATCGGACAACTTTGGCTGGATAACTTGCTTCTATGCGTTTTGTTGTCTTCTGCGTCTTCTGCTTTACTTAACACATTACGTTTGGCCCTGCGCAAGGACATTACAGTTTCGAATTCGTATCGATCAGTAATTTGTTAAGCTTTTTGTGACATTTTTTTAATATTTCGTTTTTCTAGGTACCATGAGCGAGGAAGCTTTTGACAGGTGCACTGAGGTACTCGCTGGAAAGCCTTCTCGATTCCCACCAGCTGTAAACTACACCTCTCTCCATGCTGTCTTCGTGTCAGTGCGATAAGCTTCAGAAGTGAGAAACATAACAACAGCACACAAATACAACACAAACATAACACCACAAAAACACAACGGACACACAACACAGCGCAAATAAAGGAGAAGAGAAGTAAGAAAAAATAAAAACAGACCAAAGAGACTATGCACGTGAGGGCGATGAAACTCTCTGGCTTTCCGTACATTTTTTTTTATTGCTGAATTAAACTTCGGTCGTTAGGTTCTTCCGACGAAGCAAGTTAATTATATCGCGGCAAGATCATCCAGACGGCAAAAGCTTTGGTAGCGAGATGCAGCGTAACACTGCACTGTAAGCCAAAAGTTGCGGAGGTAGCAGCTAACCGAAAAAGAGGTCTAAAGAGGAAGAAATGACTAAAACGCTTTTTTGACGCAAAATTATCCAAATACTCAACTCCTTGTACATGAGTGCGTTTGTATCCGCTATGCTCCCTGGCCAATCACCCACCGTGAGTATGTGCCATTAAGCCTAAGGACATCATCATTATTGCCATCATTCGTGATGGATATGATCAAACATGAAAAATGAACTAATACATCCTTATTGTGTTCATTAAGTCATTTAAATATACCCTTAACATTAACTTGAGTGTCACTGAAAGGAGAGAGAAATATTACGTAGAGGTTCAGTTTCAAATTCAGATAATAATAGCCAAAAACAAGCTGTTATGTACTCAAAGATCACTGTATTCAAAACTAAAACACCCCTAAAGTTACCAGAAGATCCTGCGTGGACAATATGTTGCAGGAAAAGCTAAGCTATAAAGTCTCGTTAGTTATTTCATTAAGTCCAATAGTTAGTAAACGCTCGTCAGATATAGAGGAAAATATATTTCATATGTACAGGGAAGATTTTTCTCGTAAATCGGAGAAGTATTGTGGTGAGGGAAATTTTTGTCCGTCCAAAAGCGCAACCAAAGCCAAAGGTTCAGGAACCTATTTCCGTAGAGAATTGAATCATGGTCACAAAAGCAATCACTTCAATGAAGGAACAAATTTGTTGATGAGAGTGCGAAATGCTAACGAGCACTATTAAAATTAATTAAGCTCCGCTTTCACGAATTGGCTATAGCATTTGCACATTATATAAAAGAAATCAGAAATACAAAACGCTTAAAATCATTTCATGATTGCTCACTAGCACCTCAGCGGGGTGGAAACTGTACGCTTCGTGCTTTTCGGAGTGCGGTACATAAGTGGTGCAAAATACTGCTTTTACATGTAAGCGGACATGAAATGATTATCTTTTTTCCTTCCTTCCTTCCTTCCTTCCTTCCTTCCTTCCTTCCTTCCTTCCTTCCTTCCTTCCTTCCTTCCTTCCTTCCTTCCTTCCTTCCTTCCTTCCTTCCTTCCTTCCTTCCTTCCTTCCTTCCTTCCTCTCTCTCTTTCTTTCTTACCTTTCTTCCATTTTTCTTTCTTTCCTTCTTTCCATCTTTCTTTCTTTTTGTCATTCTTTCTCTCTTTCTTTCTTTATTTCTTTCTTCCTCTCTTTCTTTCTTTCCTTCTTTCTTTCTTTCTTTCTTTCTTTCTTTCTTTCTTTCTTTCTTTCTTTCTTTCTTTCTTTCTTTCTTCCTTCCTTTCTTTCTTTCTTTCCCTCTTTCCTTCTTTGCCTTCCTTGTTTCCTCCTTTCTTTCTTTATTTTGTCCTTCTTTCCTTCTCTCTTTACAGGAAGCAGAGAAGAAGATTTCGAGACCTGACAAGCTCCTGCACCAAGTAGATTCAAGAGCCTAACCGGAAGCACTTGTTTAACATCTCCCAATGGTTTGTAAAATGAGTAAGCAGAAAAAGGATAAGTGCCAAGGAGCGAAGTTTTATCCTTGAGCATTGATAATCACTTGACTTCTTTTGATCATACAGAACCAATAACAGACATTCGACTGTCGAACGCGTCAACGTTCTTCTTATGTTTTAAAGTCTTACTTGTTCATAAGCTTAAGAAATAAGGTTTGTTCATTAGCTTTGCGGCCCAAGTTTTAAGACCGAGGACCAGACCTCTAACGGCCACCAACAGAATGGGGAAGCGATGTTACCAATCTATTTATTTTTTTGGTATCAGTGCATGAAATTCTCTTCCGATACTCCCTCTTTCATTCCGGCTCATTTGAAAAAAAGAAAAAAAAAGGTTTTCAGCCGGTTTCTCGGGACCATACTTCCTGAAGCCCAGAAATGAGCGAAAGAAAGTGCCGCTAGTTTTGTCGGACAGTCTGAACTAACAACATTCATTTCCGCTTTTCCTTCGGTTGAAGCGTGGTCCACTCAGTGAACGCGTAAAAATATTTAACAAGATAAACCTAGAAAGCAGTTACGCAGTTCTCGCAAGTTTGTTTTCGCGAGCTTATAATTAGTATTCATACCATTTCGCTCTCCGCGAACGTCAGAAACCGGAAAATAACCTGCAATGTTGTTTGTGATCTGGGCTGTTAATGTGTTTTCATGAAAACTTGCTTTCGACAACATTCTCTTCACCTTCAACCCCTCTGCATCGCGCCTGTTTGTTCTTGTTTTTGTTTTCGCTAGCGGAAGTGGCGAAAGTCCAAAGCTTCTAGCAACTTGAGATGCAGAAAACTTTTCTCCCTAACCGCTTCTGGGGTTTCAGCGGAGTAAACAACGACAAAAAAAAGGAGGGCTCCCGGAGGGGGGCGGAACTCGGCAGGATCGTTGACCATGGCAAGCGCTTTCGCGGGGCGGCCATCAGGCCAGGAAGCTTTCCGGGTGTCGGTGGTGGGCGGAGGGGGTAGGGAGGAAGGGTGCGAAAACCTTCTGCCGCATAGCTGTTTGTTTGCTGCATTCCCAAGCTTTCAGCGGACATCCAGAGCAGCGAAGTCCGCGGCTTTTTCTCTCCCTCTCGTGGCGAACTAACGCAGGCAGTCCGGCGAGCGGACCGGCTTTCGCGACATTTCGCAAGGCGTCGCGTCGGTGCCCGCATCCGACTCCATCGTCCATGCATTGATGAGCATCCCGAAAGGGTAGGGGCTGCTCCGGTGTTGGCTGGGAACCGAGCGTCTGGCGCTCCGGAAGTGCATTCGCAGGAGGAAACAGGGCTCGCCGGATGGACGCTTGCGCTGTCCCTCTGATTCTCTCTCTCTCTCTCTCTCTCTCTATTTTTTTTTGCTTTATTACTTGTCTGTTTTCATGAAAGTAAGTGGTCCGATTTGAAGGCATTTTTTGTTCCTATTAAGAGAACTCCTGCTTACTATTTTCTGGTGATTAGCTTTTGCAATTTTGTTTAGATGTTGAAGGTTTCCGGTTTCCGCTTCCCCTTTTGGACGCCGCCGAGTCTAATTGCTCCCGAGTTATTTGTGAGCGTCAAGGTGAGCTTTTGGAACTGCGTGGTTGAAAAAACATGAACCAAAGCAATATCAATGCTATCTTAGAGACAAAATTGCGCCAGGTGACCGGCGCATTTAGTAAATCACTATCCACATTTTGACCACGAGTAAGCGTCAGCAACAAACACTTTTCAAGACCGGCCGTCGTGATACTTAGGGCGGGTCGCTAATGGTGTTTGTCAACTCTTTGAATTAGTCTCCGCCAGGTCCATAGGCTACGTGCTTTGGGTGGCATTCAGGCACTCTTAGTTTTCGGCCTTAGTGGCGCCTTCCGATGCTTAGGCCGCCTTCTCGTCTTCGCATGCAGGCTCATAAAAGTGCCTGTTGCTGATACTTCAAGCGTTCCTCTAACCTGCGTCAAACTCGCCTATTCCAGATGATCAAGACGACTCTTGGCTTTTGAATCACACGGCTGCATCAATCGGCTACAGCACCACTGTCGTCGAACACAAGGGCTCGCAAAACAAAAGATCTGTACAGATAGAAAGTGTGAGCGATTACGATTATGAAGATGACTTATGCATTCCCTCTTCGTATCAGCGTGGTAGGCGTCCTCATCTGTGCCTTGCTGAAGTTACGACCTGAAGACGTAATGTAGTGCCATGTATTATGAATGCGCTCACCTAGCAGCTGTAGCTAAGGCAGCTAGTGGTACACTCAATATATAGTAGGGTAAGAGTGCGGGCTAGTTGGTGATCCATTACATATAAATTCCAGCGCAAAACAGCAAGACACACGACGAGGAACGAGGACACACAAGCGCTGACTTCCAACTGACGTTCAATGGGAGGAAAATGTGCTTAAAAATACTGATTTAAAACAACAAAAAGAAAAAGAAAAAAGAAAATATTTTTGCTTGTCACTTCTTCAAGAAGAGCAACTCCGCGTCTGACAAGGCGATTGAAGGCATGCTGACACAATTATCTTGCAGCCCCGCACTATCTGGTCCGAGTGCCTGCTGATTATATTTTCTTTTTCTTTTTGTTGTTTGAAATCAGTATTTAAGCACATTTTTCGCCCATTAAACGTCAGTTGGAAGTCAGCGCTTGTGTGACCTCGTTCTTCGTCGTGTGTCTTGCTGTTTTGCGCTGGAATCTATATGCAATATATAGTGGTGCTATGCAGCGCCGTCTGTATTCGATGCACCCACCTTGTTTCTAACGAGAGGTCTACTGTGTCGGCTACAAACTCTCCATGTATAACAGTGGTGGCTTACTAATCTTCCAGTACGAATACATCTCGAGACGGAATGTTTTCTTCCATCGTATTGATAAACTTTAGGCGGAAACTTTTCTCGACTCTACCTTGTAGGGGTTCCTTACTTAATTGTTTCATTTTTTTTTTGCCTTCCTAATATCTCGGTCAGTCCCGCGTGTGATATCGGAACTGGCAGAGCTAGGGCAGTGCTTGTTGGCTATCAACCGTGGGTATCCGCTGCCATTGATAAAAGGGCAAAACACTGACAAGGCCAATGGGGTTGGGATAAAATACGTTTCTAAATAAAACGCATTTTCGACCGCATTCGCCCTGTATTTGTGCTCATAAGCGCCTGATATGCGGCTCTAGCCCACATGAATAGCAAATATTTTGCCTAGCAGGGTAGGATCTGAAAGGTACACATGCCGGTGTCACAATAATGCTTCACGACTTATCGCTCCGCGCTGTGCAAAAGTAATAGAGCCATCTGTTACGCCTTTGCCACGCAGGGCGCCGTGCACTGAGTGCACGAACTTAAACTGATTGGTTGGTTTAGGGGGTTTAACGTCCCAAAGCGACTCAGGCTATGAGAGACGCCTAGTGAAGGGCTCCGGAAATTTCGTCCACCTGGGGTTCTTTAACGTGCACTGACATCGCACAGTACACGGGCCTCTAGAGTTTCTCCTCCAAAGAAATTCAACCGCCGCGACCGGGATCGAACGCGCGTCTTTCGGGTCATCAGTCGAGCGCCATAACCACTGAGCCACCGCGGCGGCCTAACTGAAACTGGCCGTTTTCTAACTTTCTACAGTTCTGCTTCCACTATCACGCATTATGCTTCTAATGAGCTATGCAAATGAAAATGATAGGTGTAATACTCAAGAGACAGGAACACAGCAGATTGGGTCAGAGAACAAACGCGAGTTTACGACATTATAGTTAGCGACCACCCGTCAGAACGTGATCGCCTGCACGACATGACGACGTCCCAGAATTCCCATAATTCTGAGACCCGCGGCGGCACAGTAAGTGCGAGAGAATCTGGCATTAAAAGCAAGCCAAACTCTGAAAGCGAATCGCAAGTACAGTTACTCAAAGTACCTCGAGGCAAAGCGAACAGAAAATGCAAGAAACGCGCACCAAGATTTCGTACCTGGCAGATTTCTTTGCCATAAAGAAGCATCGCTTCGAATGGACAGAAAGGAAACTACATAGCGAGGACTTGTGTCAGCACCCCCGAGGAATCGGGAGTTTTTGCAGACACGTATAACATTCGGCATACCTTTCTAGTGAGGTGAGAACACAGACGCTGTTTGCGTGTTCATAATTGATGGCGTTTTACGGATAACTAGACAGAATATGTAAGGGAAGCTAGCTTTAACGAACATCGCAATCTGCGCCCCGCAACTAAATTCTTCAGGGGAAAGTCCGAAAAGCGGCGTCATCAAACACGGGCGCTCACAAACGCGAACAAAACAGACTCGATGCGGTGCGTGCATCCAGCGACATTGCTGCAGGTGGTGACTTTCGCAATCCAAATAAATGCACCGGCAGAAGTACGAAGTAAAAAGCAAAGGGCGGCAAAACATTGTACAAGAAGATCAAAGGGTGCCGAAAAGATGAAGAGAAAAGATCAGACAGAAATGGCAAAGAGCACAGCCGTGCGACTTGCGACTCCCGACAACGAGTCGAGCCAGTGCACGCCCGCTTATGAATGTAGTGCACGTCTTGTTTACCCGCGGAATCTCAACATTTTTGCACTCCTTTCCATCGCCGCGACGGAATTACAACTCGGAACGCACCCATAAGCTTCGCCTTTGATCTGGAGTGACCGACTTGCCATGCGATCCCGACAGGTTCTTTCCAGGCGCGAGCTGTCACCCCCCCTCCGTCTCCTTCCCGCCCTTTCCAAACTTTTTATTATTTTTGTTTACTTCGCAAGAAGAAATTGAATCTTGCGAGCCGCGCAGCTTCTCCGACCGAACTGCTGCTCCGAAGTGACTCACCCGGCGACCGGCGCCTGCACAAAGACGTTGCGCAGTTCGGCGACACGCTGAGAAGGTGGATATCTTGCTGCGAATGTAGAGGTTTTTCGGTTTATTCCGTTACTTGCCGAGTTACTTCTGAAGGCAGTGAAACTTCCTGCGCACTCACATGCAACTTGAAAATGATCACTTTAGGCGAACTTACCCGACTATAGTGTTGTAACGATGTTCATTTTTTCATGGAGGCGAAACGAAATGAGAGACTTCAGATGGCGGTTCAGTCCCTAGTAATACACCATGCCACCAGGAAAAGTGTATCGGTCTTGTTAAAAGGAGCGAAAATGATGAACCTTATACTACGACTGTGAAATATGCGGCTCAAAAGGGAATCGGTCGAGTTGCAACCTTTTCAGCGCGTACCATCCCTCCTGCTGAGTACGGAGGAGATAATTATGGCCTCTCCTTGCGATGGCTCAACCATTTTAACTCTTTCCCTACCGCACCCATTGAGCATTGTTAGCCCGCTAACGATCATTTCATGCCTCGATTTTAGAACCATCTGGGTTGCTAATGACCCCGCTGCAGACGTAGTTTGTAGGCCAGGAACCAAAGTTTTGTTTCCGATGTAGTTTTTTTTTTTTTCCCACGAGGGGGCACTTTATAACGCGCTGCGAAGAAATGAAGATGCGGACATGCACTCATTGCCCGCCATGTTGCCCGCAGATGACGCCTTCGCCGCTCGACTTCGGAGCCTTCCGCGTTGCTTACAGGCACGATGCGCATCGGGCTTGTAGCCGGAGAACTGAAGTTTTGTTTCCGATACAGTTTTCTTTACCGCTACAAAACGGCATTTTTTGAGCGCACTCCGAGGATGCGGTACCATCAAAGTCGCTTGGCAGCCTCCGCATGGGCGGCATGCGCTCTAAGACAGCAAATCTCAGGACTCCGTTTTGTCGGCGAGTGATATAATCGACGTCCTGTGCAACAACGAGCCTGAAAATGTTGCAAGGTGCTGAAGATGATTCAGTTTCCACATCGGTGATGATGGAAACCAGCCTGAAACACAGGCGGCCGTGCTCCGATGCACAACTATAGGGTTTCCAGTTATTGTTTTGTAGCAACAATACTATTCAAGATAGAAATGATTTTTTTTTTGCAGGGAGTGCCCAATAGAGCAACAAACATTTTGCATATTTCAAAAATTTTTTAACATTTATTTTCTTTTTAAATACAAGCGTGTTTTTGCACGTTTTGTTGAATTTTTTCTAAAATCTCGTTTTTAGCAAATAAAATTTTTAGTTGCAACATGGAATTTGTTGTTTAAACGCATATTAATAGAAAGCACCTTTATTCAGCTCTGTTTTTGGGTATTGCAATCAATATTGAATGCAATGCAGTAGACGTTTCATAGACATTGTGTCGAACATTCTAGGCAGTTCCATCACTTGACAGGTGAGTGACAGGACATGATACATGGCATTAGAACAATGGTAAAGACCAATTAGCCTAATAAACGTTTCTAGACAGACCACATAAATAAATAAAACCAAGTAGGAAATTGCGTCGAGTTGGGGAATCAAACCAGGGTCTGCGGAGTGCGAGACGAGAACGCTAACCACTCCGCCATGGTGGTGGTGGTGGAAGACGTTTATTTGCTCTATTTTACAATATATTTTTTTGCGGCTTCAGATGGAGTCTTCCATCTTATCATCAGGGTCGGTTCCCCTAGTCCAGGGCTCCGCTGAGGGTAGCTGCCCTGCGTGCACGCCTTACTAGTCCTTGTTGGACTTTCAGGATGTCGCTGGATAGCAGCCTCTCTCACTGTTCCGCACTCGGATTTTCTATTATGGGTAGCTCGTCTATTTTCTGGCAAGCCCATGTGGTATAAGATTGGTTTGTCTCCACACCACGGGCACTCGCTCTTGTACTGCGTTGGGTAGATTTTACTTAGGATGTTTAGACACGGGAATGTTCCCGTTTGTAACTGTCGCCATGCTACGGCGTCTTCTCTATTGAGTTGTTTGTGTGGGGGCGGGTATTCATATTTTATAACAAAACGCAATTTATAACCAACAGGGTCCCTTGCAGGGCACTGGCTACATTCGGAAATAAAACCTCCACAAATTTTTTTAATCGCCGTATCAAAATTTAGTTTTCTTAGAAACTAGAAGGTTTTTCTTTCTACATAGAAGAAATTAGTCAGCAGCGCACGATCAGACAGAAAGCGCAGCTGGTTAGATGACGAGAACAGGAGGTCGCGATTTGTTGCGAAACACAGCTGTGCGCGAAATAGGCGACCTTGCACGGAGGGAACTGCTGTCGTGGTGGCGATCGTCGCCACAATGTATGGAAGCAGGAAATCGGCGAATGACCGCGACGTTCATTTTCCCCTTCCTCTGCGGCAATCGATTACCACGCTGTCACCGGACAACGCCCAAGGAAGAAAAGGATGAAAATACAGCAGGAATAAATCTGTAGCGAACGTCGCGGAGGCAACAGCCGCGCCGGCGGAGAGTTGTTTCAGGCACAGGAAAGGATGAAGCGAGGTCGAGGTATACAGGGACAGGCGGAGGGGGGACATCGGGAGCAGCAGTGTCGTCCTCCTTCGTTTCGTTTGCGGAAATAGCCGGAAGAGGGAGCTGTACCAGCATGGCCGCTTCCGGCGAGCAGCGGGACGGCACTGACTCGGCTGCAGCGCAGCGCCATGACGCCAGAAAAGTTGGGGAGATGAGTACGATGACGCCCAGAAGTTTTAGGAGGAAATAGGGACGGTAGGGATGGGGTACTGCTGGGGCTGGTTAGAAGGAGAGGAGCAAAACTTTGAGCAGAGAAGAGGGAGATGTGCGGGATAAATGGGAAAAACTCAATTCCCCTAACCGCTGAGAAACGGCTTACCACGCGCGAGAAGCGCGGCGCGACTTATGGTCGTCGCCGGGCTCAGCTTGGGGAAGGCTCGGGAGAAACGGCGAGAAATCCTCGGCTCGTCTTCCCTAATCACCTCCGCCAAAGTTGGGGAGAAGAGGAATGACGGGGGAGGGAAGTGGACGCGCCCAAGGACGCCATGACGGCCTTGTTTACAGCGCGTCACCTCGTGCCCGAGATTGTCGGCAGCGACGAAATCACCTCTCGTAAAAAACACCCTCTTCCCCCAATCCCTTCCCGCCTGCTTCATTCCCTGCTTATCCCGCCACCGTTCTCGGCGAGGGAAGGATCACAGGTCGAAACGCGTCTCAAGAGTCCCGCCAGCGGCAATCGAGACGGGATGGGGGCTGGGTTCTCGCGCAGTAAAGCGGGTGGGGACATTGCCGGAGATAAATCAGACGAGAAAGCGTGCGTCAAGCCATAAAGGCCCGCGGGCCCCAAACCCCCTCCTCCTCCTCCCCCGAGCAGTAATTATGGCGCCTCCGAAGGACCAGCAACGGGTCAAGCGGAGTGAGCAACGGCCGGCCCCCACAGTAAAACGTCAGGGCGCCGGACATTACGTCAAAACGTTCTTCACGACGCTTCGCGCGGGTGGACGCGAAATTGCAGCACGTCGCGTTAACACCGGCGTCCGCGTGGACGCCTGTGGTGCTCCCAGCGCCAGGCACTGCTTTTGCCGCAGGAGACGCATCGGCGACAAAGAGACGGAGGAGAGTGAGTCTCTTGGCAGCCTAAAGCTGTAAAGATTTCCTGGGGCATTGCTTGCGTAGTGGACGCAGTTCAAGAGCAGTGTTCGTGACAGAATGACAGCTGGCGACCTCGTCGTTATTGTGTCGTCAGTTTCTTCCGTTTGTTCGCTCCCTCAAGCGCTAGCTATAGCGGTCCAGCGCCGCCAAGAAGTGGTTGGTTTACCGCGTGGACGCGAATTCCTCTGATAGAAAGTTACAAATTTAGCGAATTTAAGCAATCTCTTTTGTTGGATTTAGGTCGTTAATTAAGGTTTACATTCCTGTTTTAAGAAATACAGTTTGATTGTTATCAACCGTGTTTGTTGCACAACTGTTTATGGTGCATACGACAAACAAAATCTTGAATGCAATTTTAAGAGCATAGGCAGGAAAAATTGACTTCAGGTGATGCAATGTCTAGAGCATACAAATGAGACATCAACCTCGTACGAAACCAAAAACCCGCAAAGCGACACTAAGAGCAAGAAGGCACGGCACGCAAGCAACAAGCGTGCATCCAGGAACGGGACGTTCATTAAGATACTGACATTTTCGAAGCACTAGAGTTGCGTCGTCCTCATTATAGGGATTTCCTGGTGGTTGTTGCTTTATTTGGCAAAACCACATCTACCTAACGACGCAAAAACTTTGTATGCTTCCTTCTGTTGTTGTTCTGTTTGGAAAAGAATAAACAGCGGCTGCTAAAGTGGTGATCACTCAACTCGTGACACGTAAATAAACGTTGCTGCTGCGGAAAGTTTCGAGTTACGGCGCATTAGAAGTAGGGGAGGGAGGTACCAACGCACACGCGGTTCGCCATTAGCGGGCAGGTTCAAGCGTGCAGCAATCTCCTAAGCAAGAAGAAGAACGCAGTGTCGGATGGGTAACAGCACACCGCCCAGTTGTTTGCACGAGCAAAGCTCATATCGGGTTAGCGCCCTCATTTGGTATGCGCGCCCGGCGTCGTGCCCAAAAAGGGGACTGGTGAAACAGAAGACCCGAACAGCAACATGGCGGGAAAAGTGCTACGGGCGGGGTGGACCAGACAGCCAGTGCCGAAAGATGTTGTCGTCGTCGCTTTGTTTGTTCACCTGTGCTAGAATTTCTTCCTTTCCCCTTTTTATTTCTGTTTTATTTTTAGATGCATCCGCTTTCGTTCGTTAGCAGCTATTGAAAAAGTGTCGCCAACTTAGCGTCTGTTTGGTAAGACGCTGGCGAACTGATCGATCACCATCCAGTGGAGGGGCTGTTCTGATGAAGCAGAAAGCGAATGCCTGTTATCGAGATTAGAAGCAAGTCAGCAATAAAAAAACACGGCCCGACTGCATGTGCGGAGGAATAAAAACAAACAAGGCACAAAATGGAGTGGACGCTTAGAGAGAGACAGTCGGTGCAAAATCCATCACATGATTCGGGAAACATAAACCGAAAACACACCAAAACATAAGTATTTTGCAGTTGTACTATGTTTTGCTTAACGGCTCCGCTTTCAAAACACAGCTGCACACTTTTTCTTTGTTTCTTTATTGCAGAACATGCGCGCGTGCGCGTCGGCAGGCAGCACTAAAGGTGATCCAGCTCGCTTTGTTTTCTAAAACAGCTATGAGAGAAACAAGAGAGCGTCAGTGATGTTCCATTCAGACAATTTTAATTTTTTAGAGAATTTTAGGCGTAAAATTTTTGGGAAAAATTTTTTTGGTGGTTTTTCACGGAATTTGAGAAACCTAAATTTTTCGTTTTATTTTTTTTAATCTCTGAACTTTGCAAGCAGCTACAGAGAAAAGGGGTCAGTAATAGGAATTTTCGCGTCTACTTAAGGCAATTTTTGGGCACACCATAGAATCCATGACTATGGAGCGGAAAACCTGGGTTATACAAAGGAGACGAGGCAACAAGAAAGTTCATGTTTACAATTACCAGTTAATACAAAATGTATCTTCCGCTTATATGAAAAAGCAGAGCCATCCTCCCTCCGCAAAGCGCTTATTCATCGATGGATTACGACCAGTTTCCTTGTACACCACCCTGCACGCTATACTTGAAATAGTAACGACAAATAGCACTGGTAACTTCGCATTTGGCGCCTACTCTAGCATTTCTTTCACACACTGGTTTTGCTATTATGCCACACAGTTCTCGCGCAGCCTCCTTCGCACTACCCTCTCCCTCACCATGTGTTCCATACAGTTTCTTACTATTACCTAGAGGGAAAGCTGGCGGCGTAGCGCTTCAGCCACCATGGACGCTCAAAGCATCGTGGAACAGTCGTATTTTTTTGGGAACACAGAGGGTCACTAGTAAGGTGTTTCATTCTGAAAACGCTGTTCGTGTGTGCGCAGACGACTTTGGCGCGAACGCAGTGTGCAAAAAACTATAGTAATGAAACCGCAACAGTAGACGACGTTGTTGTGTCTCTACCCCCCCCCCCCCCCCCCCCTAACTCTCTTTGTGTGTTCCCGTCACACCTGTATCCACATAGGCCATTCCCAGAGGCAGTGTGTGGTTCTGCGAAAGTGGTCTTTCTTAATGCACGCGCTGCCATGCGACCTCCTGAAAGGTGCAACCAGACACGATGGGACAGATACGACTCCTGGATTCCACGTACCACCACTTCTGCCTAACTGCCACGACGTGTTTTTCCGAAGTTCCCCTTAAACGGCACCCAACGCAGCAGTATTGACCCTGCGACCTTGTGTGTACAACCGTCAGGGTGACATGACTCAACGCCTGCTGCCACCTGCGGAGACGAGCGTCTGCCATTCAACCGCGCCTCGCTCTTTTGTCAACAGCGGGGTGACGCCGCAGCAGGTGTTCGCCTTTCCCGTAGCTATATCGATACCCAAATTATACATCTTTCGGGGATCTTACGTGTTGATTACGCTTAATTACACATTTTCCCATCTGACAAAAATCCGATGTTTTGCCGATCATTCTGTGACAATTTTTACTATGCCGTGATGACTTCCGGTGGATGTGACGTCCCACCGTTCCCGTGGCTATATCGGCGTCTGCGCCATATTTCGACGTAGTTTCGACATTTTTGCCTATAATTAATTAACTATTTAATCTACAGTCATAAAACCTGGCTTGTAGGTTCATTTTTTCCTCATCTATCTAAAGCAACCATTGGTTATCTTCTATCTTCTTTAGTTCCCGAGTTAAACGCGTGTGAGTTGCTTTGTTAACGGACGACAGTATGAGCCATAAAAGGCTTTGGCCTCAATAACTCCCGCAAGCCTCTAGTTCTGAGGGAGGCTGTCTCTTTAGCAGTTAGGCCTCTTATTGTCAGAGTAATTTTCTTCGTAGGCATTTTCATTTTTGTTGAGTCATCCTTCTTCGGACGTCTCGCTCCTCGCGCCAAAAGTGAAGAGGGGGACATTTTGCAGGTGGCAGATGGTGAGAGGGAAATCCCCTTGAATTCCACCTGCCACTATTGGCAGGTGGAGGCTTCACACAGACAGTTTTCGTGTTCATGGCCCTCCTGATCCTATCGCATTAACAAAATTAAAAATGACTACCACTTCTCCTCTCTCCTCAACCCCCCCCCCCTCTTCCCGGTAGAATTTTTGACATCCCCCGAATTTCAATTTCTGGGCAAACTCCTGAGCAGCGGCGTAGAACCACACACTCAGAACAGTCAGCCATTCCGACACAGCTTCCGCCACGTGAGTACAAAGTTTCCGGAAACACGGTTATTTATAGAAGCCTGCTTGAGAGAGAGAGAGAGAGACAGACAGAGAGAGAGAAATAAAAAAAAAAAACTTGAAACACCGGAAGTGCCGTATCGCTACACGGATAGAAGCGGCTTTGACGAACTAAATCGCGGCGGTCTTTCGCCGTGTTCGCAGATTAACACTCTCCACCTCTCCGCTTCACTTTCTCTCTCCCTCTCTATTTCCAGCCGCGCGCAACTAATTCTCCCCAACGCCTGGCTGCTAACGCGCCTTCAGGCCAGCGCCGTTGGAAGGCATTCAAAATTAAACGACGATTCGCGCCCACGCTTGCCCCTGACGACGTGCCGGCCCAACCGAACGACGACACCTCGAACGCTGGCCGCGCCGCTCAGCGGATCCCGCCACGTGCTGACGCCTCCTCCCCGGTGCACTCGGCGGCGCGCTATGCTTTCAGTGCTGCGAGAGCCGGGTCAACTTCGCCGTCGGTAATTAGCGGGGATGAAAAAAGAAGAGCAAATAAGATCCCTCCGCGTGAAATTAAAATAACCTCGGGTGCGAGCGGCGGCAATTGCGGCGCCTTCCCTTACGCACGGCCAATTCCTCTTGCTCCCGGCTTGCCTCGAGAGCTTTGACTGGCTCTGTTTTGATCTAAATTTAGTTTTTACATTCCTTCCTGTATCGTTGATCCCTGCCTCGTGGAAGTCTCTCTCGGAGCCTGCCCTTATTAGCTGGGATTATAAACCTCGAAAGAGGGCCCCTGTTAGTGAGGAAAGTGCTGCCGAACCGACTTTTGAAAAAAATAATTCGAGAGTTGGCAATTCGTTTACTTTTCAAACTTTTCGAGAAGGGAAACCAGATACGAAGCGTCCGTAGAGAATAAAAGGAATCCTACAAATGATGTTTTCATTTCGACTGAGTTCGCAGAATACAGTACAAAACAGGTGATCACATCGGTGTTTGCAGTCGTTGTCAGGTAAGCTGCTCTCTCTGCCCTTGTTGGCTTCTTCCTTTTATGTCATTACTTTTCATTTTATGGCGTTACATGGATTGACGCGCCACAATGTTAACTAGTAGATAAACTACCTGCAAAAGTCTGAATAAAGTTTGCCGAGGCTCACTGTGCGAAACAAACGAGCTTGTTTAGGAGTGTTCGC
This sequence comes from Amblyomma mixtum, assembly GCF_055824585.1. Lineage (NCBI taxonomy): Eukaryota > Metazoa > Arthropoda > Arachnida > Ixodida > Ixodidae > Amblyomma > Amblyomma mixtum. The sequence goes on along the minus strand of NC_143017.1, from coordinate 69,190,606 downwards.
TGTGGCAATGTTTACTCCTTCAGTCGCCGAGCAGGGTGCCTTCAAAGTACGCTTCAAGTGTCGTGTCACAGAAGTGCGGTATTAAAATCCGCGAATTCAAGCGGAGCTTTGCCATGTTCAAATACACAGCACAAACTCGTAAAGTACATTTTAATATTGTACTTCCACAGAGGGCCCTATGGAAACTTGGAGTATTCCCTCGTCATCCACTTTGATACTTCGGTCACCCATTGCTGTGTGGGTTGAGGCCTTTTTTACCGCAAAGCGATGAAGAAGAGCCTGTGGCGTACTTAGGAGCGCAGCTATACTATACTATATTTATGTTCATACTATCCTATACTATATCTTAGTACAAAAGCCTCTATCAAATTGCCTACCGTACAACCATGGCGCTACCATAGCACCCTAAAGAACACGGAGGACTTAAAACATGCTGGAAATGTTTAACACCGTGCACCGAGGTTATCGTCCGCCACCTGCTGTGCGCATGTGTGTGGGAAAAGACTTTAAGGAGACGAATATTTCTGCAACCTGGACTTACAGCCACCGGAGAAGAATGCCTCTCCATGCGGCTATCGAAGAAGAACCGCGGCCTGCTCAGGTTCCTGCTTGTGAATATGCGCCTTTCCTTTGCTTTCGAAGCTCAAGGTCATTGAAAGTGAAAACTGGGCATCGCTGATCAAAGCACGAGATCTCGTAGTGAAGATTTTGCTTCAATAGCCTCCACGGCTACATACAGCATAAGACAGCCCTAGCATATGACATAAGATAAGACTTCAAAACATAATAATAAACCTAAAACCCTTGCTTTTACCTTCCCGGCAAGGTGAAGTGAGAGAGATGGCTGACGGTACCGTCACCTCCAAGCCCTCACGAGCGCACCCTCACCTCCAATCGTGCTTGGATCACATGTCTCTAGACTACACACTGTCCTTCAAGGTCGTTTATGACAGAGTTGCGTTTGGCTAACGGCAAGAAGTTTTTGGTTACAACGTAGTACGCACAAGAAAAAAAATGGATAAACAAATATTGTAGTTTGGTGTCACGGAATAACGTAATATGGGACTCAAGACGACGACACGGGCAGCTGCGCGGGACACAGTGGTCAGACAAGTTCTTTACAGCCGCACCATCGCTATCACTGATATACCGGAACATGTGAGATCAGAGTCCTCTTGAGTGTGTGCCCATGCATTGCTGACACCATGTCACCAAGATGGGGGACTTTACAGAAAAAGAAAAGTTGGCTAGAAGCAAGAAGAGGAGTGGATCGGGACGATCGCTCCTCTTGAGACAGATCTTGACGATGAGATTTAGACAGAAGACAACATGCATACGAGAGCGGGCGCCAGCATTGTTAAATATAATATGTCAAGTGAAAAAGGAACGCGGTGATGAAGCACAAGCGGCCAACCCTGAAGAGGAACTTGAGATCGCGCTCGACGCTGCGACGATCGTGCTTGCTGTGGGGTGGGTATGCGCCATACACCCTTTGAGTACAAGTATGGCCTCCCGCAACGTCAACGTTATAATGAAACACCCCGTCTTAAGATCTACACTACGTACTTTTACCGGGTGTCTCAGCGAGCACTTCCAAAGATTCTTAAATATAGGGTGTTTGAAATAGAAAGCACTTTCAGGAACACGTTTCCAGCCGTGGTGGATGTCACTTACCCAAAAAAACTTAATTAGAGAGCCAATTAACTAATTGCTGTATTAATGAACGTAGCCTGACAGTTAACAATGTGAATGGGTTCGTAGTGACGGAAAGTGCAATGATCATCAGCTTTTGAAAAGAAAAACAATTCTTTCTCAGCTACAGTGCGAGATGATGATGATAAAAACATTTTAATTGGAACTAAATCCTGCGTTTTTCCTTCGCACAAAACCGAAACAGAGCACGTGATGTGGGCAGGAATCTTGGTGCAAACGCAACACTTTCTGATGACATGATGCAAGGGATGGGGGCTAAATTCGAACTGCCTCGGTTATTGTACCATGGCATGCACTTTCTTCTACTGTGATGTTCTCGAAAGGACCAGATATGTAGTTAGCGATGACAGCATTTTCTTGTACAAAGGACGAGCCAAAAGCAAGCGCATGCCGTGGTAGAGTAGCGTAGGCGGTTCGAACTGACCCCCGTACAAGTTTAAACCCGTCATCGGCAGACGTTGCGTTTGCATTAAACTTCCTGTCCGCTTCATTCGCGTAGTATCGGTTTTGTGCGCGAACAAGCACCGCATTTTCTCGCGCTGCAGTGCTTTAGAAAATTATTTTTTATTCCCCTCAAAAGCTGATGCGGCGTTGTATTGGCCATTGCTTCGAATTCACCATTGGCACTGATCCCCAGACTACTTACTATGCTAAAACTCACTATTGTCGCTGACCACCAGACTACCAGAGTATGGTAATGAAAAGGTAAACAGGGAATTTTAACTTTCAGTTTTCTATTTGGGATTTTTTTTTTCGAAATAATTGACAACCCCCGCAGTTGACTGTTTGTTGTTAAAGGATCTTTTTCCGGCTTCGATATCCCCATTTTTCTTTTTGCTTTTATTACCACGGCCTGGCGCTCGGCTTCTTTAAGGTGATATGCTAGGGATATGAACACACATTGAGAAGAAGAAACCTTGTATCATGGCGCTCTTTGGCCCCAGATGACCTTTCGCCATAAAAAAAATCACTATCATCATCAATCCTCTATTTTTAAGCAATGTCGAAATGCTGCGTGCTCTAACGCTCTTCCCTAAGTTCCAATTACATTTGAATCTGGCGGAAGTGCCCTAAAGGCTAAGCATCTAGAAAACCTTTGGAATATGCTGAAGAGATAGCCAGTTCGTTATTTTAGAATACACCCTGTGTTTGCTGTACTTTTCGAATACGATGCTGCAGACCACGCAAGCGCAGCTTCGGTCATTGCACTCGCTCGGCAAAGAGCTTAGACGTCTGCTACCCACGCGTGTCTGCCCGGTGTTCACCTCGAAAGAAGACGCTCTGATCGCTATGCGCTCGCTCTCTTCGTAAATATTGATGCTTGCGATCCCAGAATCGGAATGTTAAGGCGGCATGTAGTGTCGAGTGAATTGCGCTCGAAAATATGCACAGCCATACAGCACGAAACAGCGACTTCTTTGAAGATGAGGTGCTTTCAGAGAGCATTTTGTCCGTCGCCGAATCCTCTCTTTTCGTGTTCTCTGTCCGTGGAATGTTTTTTTCCCCTTTAATTCTGCAACGAAAATGCTCGAGCGTACTTGACTTGCATTCACTTTGATTCATTCGATGGGGGCGGAGATGAAGTTGGACGTGGGAGCTCTTCTTGACTTTCCTGCTAAACGCGCTCAAAACGTGAATGCATCTTTTCCGAGTTCTGAGAAAGAATATCCCACGAAAGGGCTAAAACTTAAACTGAAAGCGGTCTTCTTGCATTGAGGCCTGAACTGGAAACAGGCAATGACATCTGGCGGAGAAATTCTTGCTCAGAATACGCCGACTGCCTTCTTTTCCTGGGCACGCCATTCGAAGTTTTATTTTGCGCTTTTTGACGTTAGTCCATTTTATTATTATTATTTTCTCTCTGTTATGAAAAGTGCCGAGAGAAAAACAAAAATCGGCTGCGACAGAAACAACGATTCACGAGTCGCTTACACTTGCAATTCAAAGCGAAGTGATGAGGAGCGCTTGTATTGCTCCTCGCTAGTTTCTTAAGTGACATCATACTGGCGCCCACATGGATACGAGCACGTATCTTAAGTTATTGAAAAGTTTGTTTGTAAGTTTGAAAACATTTATTCGAGCTGGGCAGAGTAGATACAGCGTCCACTGCAGGGGCAGAAGCTAAAGGCTATGGCGCCTGACGAAGTGCTCTGTCGCTCTGCAGTCGACGAAAGTGCCACAATATTTCGGCATAACAAGACGGTATTGCTCATGAACTTAAGAAAAATTCGGATAAGTTCAGATGGCACGACCGATATCTGCACTAAGTGGACACTTCATCGTGTCCTGCGCCTCGGAAAAAAAAAAAAAGCGTTTCGAAGACTTCAGACTTTGTGAACAAAATGGCCAGGATAACTAAGGCCGACAATTAACTCTCATATCGGATGAAAACATGGAAATGCTCGTACTATCATTATTGCTACTTCTTACATGTTTCACACTCTTCATTAGCCGCGTTTACATGAATGCGACAGAAGTCGACTGCAGTCCAATTTTTGAGGGAAAGTGCAAAAACGTCGAGGAAGAGAGTAAAGGATAAGTCATGCATTTCCTTCTCAAAACCTGCTGGTCCCCTAAAAAAATTGACTGGAGTCGTGTCCTGTCGCATTCATGTAACCAAGGCTAGTGTTGCTTGAAATAAGCCTGGAAAGTGTTTGCGTGTACTGCCGAATAAGACCCTCGAGATTAATGCCGCGTCTTATACTTCGTAATGAATTCGCATTTCGACTCGCTGTGCGTTCGGCCCCCAAATGCGTATTGCAGCGCAGTGGTGTATCGAACTCGCATGTACGCCCTGGTTGAAACACCTAAGGAATACATAATTACTGAACGCGGGTACTGTATGCACAACTTTCTCGTCACTGTTAATCTCAGTGTGTTAAACTGAACGTTAAGCCACGCGCACACAGCCCTCCAAACCGACCACTAGTTTGAGCCGAGTACTCAAACTAGTACTCTTAGCAAGCAAGCGAGTTTACATGATGCGTACGTACAGTCGGGGACAAAAGTCTCCGGACCACGTGTTCCTCTAACGAAGCCAATAGCTCTGCTATTAGTCAGCGGCTGGAGACCACACTTGTGGAGGTAAAAGTTAATTTTTTGTTCTTTCATCTCCACAAGTGCGGTCTCCAGCCGCTGTCTGATAGTAGAGCTATTAGCTTCGTTTGAGGAACACGTGGTCCGGAGACTTTTGTCCCCGACTGTACGTACATGTATATTTACGCCCCGTTGCGATGGAGTTCCAAGTGGTTCTTTACTTGCTATGGCCTTGCAATAAGCTGTGCAAGACTATGTAAAGGAATGGCAGGTGTAGCTGAACGACAATCTCCAGACGACAATAACCGTGCTTAGAATTCTTCCTGGTGCTCTGAAAGGAATACACGAGCGATATATTAACACGCGGTGCTCCTTACGCAGCGGACTTGAACGTAACGCGTTGCAAATAATTGATTATTTTTAATAACTTCCATTAGCATCACGAGTACTGTAATCTTCCTGTTGATGCTGAAATAGTTATTTGATTCGGTTTGGATAAATTACATTTTCTTCGAATTTTGTTATAGAAAGATTACATTTTTGTGGCCTAACGTTCTCGGTAACCCAATAATACCCTTTTTTCAGTAATCGGTTATTAGTAATCTGTTACATTTTTATTCCGAAAACAAGTTGTGACCTGTGGTAAAACTTCAAGTATCTGAACTGGGTGGAGAACACCGCTGCAGCGCGGAATTATCACGCGTTAGAGGGACAACGATCGAGCTGCGGAGAAGCAGCTCGCGCGAGGAGGAGGAGGAGGAGGAGGAGGAGGAGGAGGAGGAGGAGGAGGAGGAAAAAGAGGAAAGGCAGGGAGGTTGACCGGAAGAATAATCGGTTTGCTCCCCTACACGGGGGGGAAAGGAGTGAGGGGATAAAGAAATGAAAGAGAAAAGAGAGTGACAGAAAATTGAAGTCACATGAAAGTTAGCATTCGTGAAGTCACAGCCTATCATGCAGGCCATAGGTCCGCAAGAAGCGGAGCAGTGCCCTTGAGGCCTCCACCGCCGACGATCGCCGCGGCCAGGGGCCGAGAATCTTCATTTCCGTAAGTGGGCGTGGTAAGTGAGCGCTCCAGCGCACGGCTGAGAGACTGCCTTTCGGTGGTGTAGGCAGGGCAGTCACAAAGAATGGGGGTTATAGTCTCGTCAAGTACGCAGATGGCACATGCAGGGCTATCAGCCATACCGATCAAGAAATAGTAGTGGTTCGTGAAAGCTACACCAACCACAGGCGGGACAGTAAAGTTTCTTCACGTCGTGGTAGGCAGGATGGAAGCCGCAGCTTCAGATCTGGGTCCAGGAATTTTGAACACGAATTGCAAAATTGGCCGGAATTCCACGCGGCAAGCGTGATGTCCCCGCGCAAGTGCGCAAAGCCTGCCCGCTATACGTCTGATCTCGAAATGGGAACGACACAAAATCGCCGTCCTGGTGAGCAGTTCGCACGACCTCATCCGGGAGGTGATTCCCTGCTGTGCCGCTGTGCCCCGGTAGCCATTGGTAGATAATGTCATGTCCTGCATTGATGGCAGAGTGATGTAGTTGACGAATTTCCGTGACCAGTTGTTCATGGGCTCCACGGCGAAGAGCAACTTGTATGCCTTGGAGGGCAGCGTTAGAATCGGTGAAAATAGACCACTGCTGAGGGCGCTGCTGATTGATGTGTTCAACGGTGACACAAAAAGCGATGAGTTCTGCACCTGTCGAAGAAGTCTGGTAAGCTATCCTAACACTAATTTCTGTAGTCATTTGCAGGGATGACCACGGAGCCCGAAGAACTGATAGGGTTCACTGAACCGTCGGTGTAGACGTGCACTTGGTTTGCATGGTGCTCATGGAAGTATTACAGAGTGACTTGTTTTAGTTCTATCGGCGATAAATCGGTCTTCTTCCTGATGCCAGGTATTGAAAGAAGCACGCCGGTATTGTGCAGGCTCCAAAGTGGCGAGGATGGTCTAGAGGCGGGTGTAAACTGGGACGGCAGAATGGCACGATGTGCATCAATGGTGTCTGTAAACGATGTGCGCCACCTGGTAATAGGAATACTGGAAAGGTGGTGAGAGGGAACCCGGGATATGTGTCGGAAATGTGCCCCTGGGCGTCAACTGTTAGGTAAGTAGGGATTGAATGCTCCCGGACGATGAGTACAGATGCGGTCGTAGAGGCACATCTCGGCAAACCTAGGCAAGTCCGGAGAGCTTAAGCCTGGGCGCTTTGCAGACTACGTATGTTTGTTTTTCGAATGCTTCCAAGTGCAGGGAGGCTGTAGCGAAGAAATCTCGCACACGAGAATGTCCACACATGCATGTGGGCTGCCGGAATACGCGGTCCACCCAAAGCTCCGGTAATTGCCATGGTTTAAATAAAGTTTTCAATCAATCAATCATTCACACATGCATGGCCGAGCGTCCTGCATTTGTTTACTCTAGTGTTTCGTGCATCGCATTTCGTATCTAACCACGACGACACACCGGAATTTCATGTTTAGTGAGCTTGGGATTTGTCCCCTCAGATCACGAACGGCAGGAATGAGGAGCGCTTTGACTAACTTCGAGCCGGTGCGGAAGGTGTTCTTATGTAAAAGCAATGCACTTCCCTGCGGCGCGTACATCAAGATACTCTTCTGCGTCTCTGCTGATGTGTTCACAGGGAACCGTGAGAAAAAATGGCGGGGATAACTTCGAAGAATAACTGCAGGTTAAATTACCAACTTATGCACTGGAGCAGGCTATAGATCATGTACGCCGTACCAGGTTATTCTGGTCCGTATATATTGTGATATTCTAATAATACATGGGTGAAAAATAACGCAATTGTAATGAATTAATTCTCCGTAGTCGCTCAGGTACTTTTAATGGGCAGTAATTTCTAGCTGAAATTGGTTGCATTTCAAATGAAGTAGCTGCAATTGTAATATTTTACCTGTTATATCTAAACGTCTACAAGGCTGGTATGCGTAAGAGTTGTACTGCCTTGCACAAGTATTTCGGGTACCACCCCGTCTCTGCGCTTCTCTATGAGCCCTGCTTTACTTTTTCTGTCTTTTTCTTGCTTCCTTTCTTTCTTCACCCCACTTCTTTCTTTTTTTTTTTTTGTTTTGCTTTCTTAACGCCGATCTCTCCTGCTGCCGCTGAGAAGACCGATTGCAGATCATGTATTCGTTTCTTAGTTTCTATGTTTTTTTTTGTTTTAGACATAGCTAAAAAAATTGAGCTGCATGACTTTTATGTGTTAAATTAGCCGAAGAACTACAGGTGCGACCACAATAGCTGCACATTGTTTAGTCACGATGTTTTCCGTGAAGGCTTCACTGCAGTGCTGAATGCGTACACGTATGATTTAAGAGCACTTGTAATTTTTACCAGAGGTGAACATCCTCTGTTTCTGAAAAAAAAAAAAGAACCTAAGAGTAAGTACCGAATCAATGCACGAGGCACTTGGAATCACCGAGAAGCGCTAACTACTTCACCACGCAGCGAGTGAAGTTAAAATTTAATTCAGAAAATAAAAGCTCAGTGCTTTTAACGTCGGCCATATTGCTGTGTCACGGTGCTTCGATGAAGCATGTGGCGCTAATTCGTCCTCGCGACGCGGTACAGATCTCTCAAAGTTGGTTTGCACTGAACAATATTTTGAGCGCCTATAATACGGCAATTACCTCGACAAACTTGACTGTACTTCTAGACTTCTTGTTGCACCAAAGAAAGTGCAAAAACTAATTTTATAACCATAACACCTTCTGAGTGATTCCTCTATCTGCGCCGTTCATAAGAGGATCATTGCACGGAAACACGGCAAATGACATAACATGCTTTTAAATCCAGAAGACAAATAGAAAATCAATGCTGAACATTTTTCGTTAATGGCCATACATTCCGTTGCAGCGCGGTAACCTCGAGTTCATGTCCTAATGCTCCAGGCTTCCCGGTCCAGCGGTTACCTAACATCCTGAGAACGTACAAAAGCGCAAACGACGAGCTTCCAGGAAGACAGTACTCCGGAAGTAAAATAGTTTGCGGGAATGATGAGGTGTCTATATAGTTTTTTTTTCGCTCCTGTCCATATTCCTTAAGGTACTCGAGGAGCAAATACTGCGTGGACGATACATCCGACAAGAGTGAGAAAAAAAAAAAAAGACTAGGGAACCGAAATACGCTTCATGTGCTCGGCGACCGGCGGCTCGCTGTCCTCATCCGGGAATGTGAATATGACCATTTGTGCGGAGATGGGAAAGATGGCGACGAGAAGAAAAAAAAACGAGCAAGGAAAACAAAGGAACCTTAAGCGAGACAGAAAGCGAGGGGGGAAACGCAGAGACAAGGAGTTTCGGACGACGTTCAGAGCCCGTTAGCTTCCTCTAGCGGGCCATCTCGGTATCCGCCTTCATTGTCGCGAAGCCGTGCTTTCGGGCGCGTTTGTCTCCCCTTGCGACAAGACCGCCGAGCGTAACGACTGGCCGGAGAAAGGTTTTGTATCAGCACGAGGCGAATAGAACGGGCAGCGAGTGAGCGAGGGGGCGAGGGAGAGAGACAGCGGAAGAGTTAATGAAAGGCGGAGAAGGAAAAAAAAAGGAAAAGGGGGTATGGCGTGAAAGGTTAGTCAGGGGGTGATGGGAAGAGGGCGGCGGGGGTTATTACCCGCTGCAGCTGTTGGCGCAAATGAGATTCGAATGACACGGCCCGAAATGACACTTTGATCGGGACACCGGTGCGTTCCGATGGAGGCTGGCTGGTGGCGCGAGCAGACGGGGATGGGGAGAAAGGGGGGAACGGGAGAGAAGACGGAGAGAGAGAGAGAGAGAGAGAGTGGACGGTGGCGACGGGAGAGGAGGCAAAGCTCGGAAGTTTGGTGGTCCGCCATGGACGTGAGTCTGTGCCGGTGTGCAGTTCGTCGCTCCCTTTCCGCCGAACTCTTCACGCTTCGGTGCTCCTCTCACAGAGAACGCGGGACATGAGGAGGGAATGATCGAGGGAGACGTAAATGTAGAAAAGAGTGGGCAAAACAGCAGAGAAATGGGAGGCAGTAAAATGGATGAGACGACAGGAATATGAAGACAAGAGGCGAAGCTGGAAAAGAAATAGAAACTGGCGCAAAATAAGAAGATAATGCAGAAAAGTAACGAAATATAACCCAGAAGGAGAAGAAAAAAAAAAACGAACGCAGACCGCACGTGGCGAAGGAACAGAGAGTGAAGTGTCATTTACAATTGTCGCGGGAGCCGCAAGTGCTATTCGCCACTCTTTGCTTAGGTATACGTGTTTGCTTCTCTGTTCTTTCTCGTTCCTGCTCTTTTCTATTTCACTTTCATTTTACTTTAGAGCATTGTGTTTTATTTCTTTCGAAGCGTAGTCTCCTTTTCGTCCCTTCTTTTCCTTAGCTGCTCTTTCTATTCTCTAGTACGTACATTTACCTACACTCCTGCGTCGCTTTCTCCCTTGGCGCACAAAGCGTGGCGCGACACCAAGCGAAAGAAGACTGGATGAAGAAGGAGAGAGATGAAAGAAGAGAAAGAACGGTTGGATGACCCCGTGTCATCAGAGCTCCATTCTTTGTGTACATACACAGCCGATTTCGTCAGTGTACCGCGTTTTCACAAATGTGAAAGAAGTTCCGGAAAAGAAAGAAAAAAGAAGAATGTGCCCTCACCCCGTGCCCGCGGGGCGAGAGGCTCGCAGAAGCGTGAAAGTGAAAGCGCTTGCGGGAGTGAAGAGCTACATCAATCTGGCCACAGATGGATGACTCTCTCGGACGAGCGCTGTCGTGTGACGCTTTCATTGTGCGCCGCCGTGCGCGCTCTCAACACTGGCTTTTGTTTGAGCTCCGCCTGTTTGCGATGCGGCCAGCTGGGAGTCTCGCCCTTTTCCTTCTATCCGAGAATTTGCCGGAGCGAGAAAGCAAATAGAGGGAAAGAGGCGCGACAGAAACATCGGTGAGGGAGTTGAGGGAAGGAAAGGCCAAGCGAGGAGTGATGGTTTCGCGCTCCTCTCTATGTCACAAGAGGTTAGCTTTAGAACAAAAAACGCGGTTTAGAAAAAGACCTTCTATTACCTTTTTAATAATGAATTATTTGAATAACTAATTAATTAATTTGTTCGTTTTATAATATCTAGATCTTCAGGCACAACTGCGAATTTTAAAATAAGGAGAGGGGAAGCATAACACGATAACTGTTAAGAAGGTTTGGTTTGGTTTATGGGGTTTAACGTCCCAAAGCGACTAAGGCTATGAGAGACGCCGTAGTGGAGTGCTCCGGAAATTTCGACCACCTGGGGTTCTTTAACGTGCACTGACATCGCACAGTACACGGGCCTCGAATTTCTCCTCCAAAGAAATTCAACCGCCGCGGCCGGGATCGAACCCACGTCTTTCGGGTCAGCAGCCGAGCACCATAACCACTGAGCCACCGCGGCGGCACATAACTGTTAAGAACATTTAGGTTTTCATCATCATCATTTATGTATTGTACCTTGTGGTGTACCCTAAGACAGTGGTGTGAAGCGGTCACACAAAGGCATGTGAACATAAAAAGCCTAACAAAAATAACAAGAATAACAAGTTTGACGTGAAATTAACGTCAGGTAATTCAAATAATACAAAAATATATGACAAAGCAGTAGTATATAAACTTAAATATTAAAATGAGCGGAAATTAAATAAGTGGGAAAACACTTGTGGGGGGTGACGCAATGACAAAGCAGTTCAAATTGCAGGCAGAGCAGCGCGAGGGAAGTAGCTATAACTGGTTCAAGTGGTCAAGTTTCCCTGTTATCATCGCTTTGTCTGAAATGGCTTCGCAAGGGCCATTTGCTGTTGTTTACGAACTATGAGCATTTCAACCTTGTGATGACTGCTCGGGCCTCCAACGTAGTGCGTTCGCGAAATATATCAAGACCCTGCTGGCCGCATAAATTAAGTTGAGGCTGAGCTTAGTGGTATCGCCCCTGTAACTCACCACGCTGTCAGAAGGTCGAGGGGTTGGGGAGGAATGCCATATTGTACGCAACGCCGCCATCTTTACGCAGAAGGTCACGCCTGAACGCCTCTAACCTATTCCGTGGAACAGCGAAACATGCGAACGTTGTTTTTACACTAAGTTGGCGGCGTCAGTTGTTTGGGCTAATTATATAAGCAGTGACGCCTGTATGCGAAAAGCGACATTGGTGGTCAGACTTCGGGATGCAGCTAGTGTAGTGAGACTGATGCGGCCAGCTTGAAAAGATATGTTTCGTTTTTTTTCTCTCTTTTTTTGCCCAGAATCGAAAAAGATACAGAAAAGCACATGCTCGAGAATATAGCGAATATCCCGGAGTAAAAATGCCTATATTGAAGCGCCGTATTCAGGCTTTGCAATGTGTTCATCTTGCTGATTCTGCCGCTGACTCTTCTCCTGCTAAAAGCTCGAAAAAGCGGATTATGGTTTATGGTTTATTAGGTCTTAACGTCCCAAAGCGACTCAGGCCATGAGGGACGCCGCAGTGAAGGGCTGCGGAAATTTCTGGCTACTGGGGTTTTCGACGTGCACTGACATCGCACAGTACACAGGCCTCTAGGATTTCGCTTCCACCGAAATTTCACCGCTGCGGCCGGGATCGAATCCGCATCTTCCGGGTCAGCAGCCGAGCGTCATAACCACTGAGCCACCGCGGCGGTGCCATACCAACTTGTATCGCGTTCAACCAACGTGCGATGTGCTGAGCTTCGAGATCTCCAACGATGTGTTCCGTACTCGTCATATACTCCGATGCATAAAGCTGCTTTCCTGTTTCTCCATCCGTTTAGATATTTTCTTGTTCCCCTCAGACCCCTCTGCGGGTGAACACGACGTTTCCTCAATACCAGACGGGAAACGGTTGCTTTCTCCTGAGGCGCAGCCACGTTCCTTCTAGACGTAAGGCCTTACTAATAATAAAAACTAAAAAAAAACGTCGAAATAGATTTGACGGCTCTGATATAGTGCAGAACGTATCGGTATAATGAAATCTAGGATCTGACGGCAACCCGTCTGGTCAGGAATAATCATGGCGCAAAAATTTTCAAGCGCCGATTAACCGTTAAAACAAAAAGAGACGTTCCGGCTTCGTTACAGGGGCCTTGTTGAACACCTTTCCGTCAACGTATCTGCCGTTCTCGTTTATCAATAACAAAGAAATGCGCAAACACGAGCGTTCCACTCACTCTCCTTCAAGACGTACCAGCACTGGGATTACCGGCGCTATCCCGGATGTTGTGGATTAGCCGCAAAGCCGCTTAGACGCCGATTCTGCGCCCTCTACGAAGAGGAGTTTCTTTCTTGTGTTTCATTTCCTCTTCAAAGCTGCCACCTTGTCAAGCGAAAAAATAAATAAACGTATATATTCTAGAACTGGGCAGGTTCCTGTGCATCGCAGAGGGATTTAACACGCACAGCCCCCCCCCCCCCCCCCCCCCGGTAAACAGTGACGATATGGTAAATGGCGCGGAAACACAAAGGACAAAGAAAAAGACTCTCATAATACGCAGCGCCAGCGTTGTGTCCAATGTGCCTTTTTTTCCTGTCCTTAGTGTTTCCGCGCCAGGGAAGATGCTCCAATAGCCTCCCTGCTATTGCAGTTTGGTAACTGGTATGAGGGATTTTAATATCCCTAAGCGGCACATCGGTTATAAGGGACACCGTAGCGGAGGATTCCAGGTTATTTCGACCGCCTGTGGTTCTTTAACTTGCACTGACATCGCACAGCAGACAGGGGTTCTTGCATTTCGCCTTCATCAAATTGCGGCTGCCGCAGCAGGGGTTGGATCCCGTGTCCTTGGGTCTAGCTGCTAGAGAGATATAGCGTCATGGAGACGTATACCGGACTGCCGGACGTTGCCTTTATGCGCATGCGCAGTGGCCCCACCCTGCTCGCGTGCGCAGGCGCCCCTAAACCGGTACACGCTAGTACGTCTCCTCGGCGCTAAAAGCCTCTATTGTGATTTCATCCGGATTACGAAGACGGATTACGAAGACGGATTCATACGGGATGAGGCGTACAGTCTTTGTCAAAAGTTCAGAGCCCAGGGGGTTTGCTTCTAAGCCTCGTAGTGGGACTCCTGTAACATTCGTGGTAGTCCTACCCATTGGAGGAGGCAGGACCAGAAATCTTCTTACCTTCAGCAAATTTGGAGCGCTGGTTACGCATTACGAACCAGACAGTGTACATCAGAAGCAAACCCCCTGGGCTCCAAACTTTTGACAAAGGCTCTACGTATACGTCATCTTCCTGCCGGCTTTCACATCATCTATTCAAGGTTTTTGTTTTCCAGTGAGGGAGATATTACGACTCTTTTTACTGTTTGTTTGTTCACACTAAAAGCCGCCAGCACTCGGCTTTACCGCTTGCTTGTGACGCGATATGCAGCTAAGACTTATTGCGAATGATCGCAGCCGTGCGGAGCTGCTTCTTTCTACTTCGTTCCAGATTGTTGTGGTTGGTTTGGCGCCTTATCTCGATGGTTCCATGCCAGATTTAAAGTGAGCGCGGCCAAGAGCGGCTTGCAGGCATTTTTTTCGACGACCACCGAGCATGTTTGCTGCTATCGCCGTTGCCGAAGCATTCAATTCCTTGTGCGCGCGAGTTATCCCAATCAACGGTTTCCTTTGGAAGCTCTTTTCGCTATCTTCCTGACCGCCCGGATGTCGTCACCACTACATGAAAATATTCTTTATCATTTTCTTTTGTATGGAAGGCGTCGAACAACTACGCGCTCATTGTTACGTCAAGCGAAAGATGGCGCTGCAAAACTCACACAGGCAAATTACCTGTGTGACTTTTGCAGCGCTATTCCTCGGTTGGCAGATCCAGTCAGTAGCATTATGCATTTGCGCCCGTTGAATAAACTGAACACACAATAGTAATTCTTAATGTTCCCCAAAAGATTGTGAACCTGCGATAACCTAAGGTGGTGATCATATTAAGTGGTTACAGTGATCCATGGAAGGAAACAAATGAATAAGCAGCACTATTGAAGCCTAGGACAGTAATAGTGGTCTTTGTTTTGCTTTCACGACGGCACTGCAGATGTGGATATTCAGACAGTACGACTGCCACGTTTGTACGGAAATCAGAGCCCGTATACTGCTTTTTATGGTGCAGGCAGGTGAGCTGTATTTTCGGTAGTTACAGAGACAAATGAATGCGGAAAGAACCATTATCCTTGCTTAATGACTGCTGGCTTTCGACGAAGTGGCAGAGCTTTTGTTCACAATATGTTGACAAATAACGTCATTTTTACTTCGCGCATTGATAAACTATTCTGCTAAACTGTGGAGAGAGGTAATGGTTTTTATTTATAACTAAAAAAGCGAGACTGTGGCGACTTCAATGAGTTTGAAATGGGTAATGCGAAAAATAAAGAAAATCATAACCGGTCAGATTTCACACTAAGTTTTACAAACTACCGCTAGCCTTTTCTGCACCGGACAGATTGCCAGCTTCTTTTTTGCTACTTCTCCCCTGCTCCCGCTCTTCAGAGTTCTGCAGCGCAGGCGTAAAATAGGTACAGAATACAACCAATAAAGAATAGTTACAGGCCGCTATCTAGATAAAGTTATTAAATCTAGCACTCAACTCCTTTGCATAAAGTTTGTATTTACGTCAGCTTATGTGCGCAAATTCGGTAATCTGTTGTGAATTTTTTGCATTAACTGTGAGGCTATGCCACGGCTTGATGCTACAGGTTATGTGACTTTTGCGGTCAGAAGAGCTGCATGCCAGTTTGAACTAGGTGCTCACATGCGACGAGGCCAGTAATGCGGACACAGCAATACGCGGAGAAATTGTGACTAATTTTGTAGCAGTGTCATAAAACTGAGAATTTTCGAGTTCTGCACAGGACGAAAAAGGAGAGCCTTGAAAAAGTTGTTTAGGTCAGTGATCCAACTGCGTAAAGTAGTTTTTATCTATTAACACAAAGTTTGGTTTTTCCCTTGATGAAAGAAATCTCGAATCCCGTAAGCAAGATAACATATCTGGATTTCATTGCAATATTCGAAGTTTCAGAAGTGAAAACCTACCGTTAGGACTGCTTTATGAGCATGATGTCCTGTTAGGCGCGATAGCGTTGCCAAATACAGATCCGTGTGCTTGGTTATAACCTTCTAACCAACTGTAGGAACTCCTTGTAATGAGGAGGTGGAGCGGCTCTCAATCAAATCGTCATTATGTCACAAGATTACAATCAACATATCAGTTCATCACCAATCATTAGGATGTTCTTTTGTGTTGCTGACTTGTTCTGTGGAGTAATAGTGACAGTGGTACAAATGCGCCCCAGTTCAATTCTCCCGCTATGCATAGAGTGAATGGATGAAGACTTTCAACCATTCATGCAGAAAGCAAGTGTTCGGTTTTAATCACGGGAAACTCCAACATTGG
Organism: Amblyomma mixtum; assembly: GCF_055824585.1. NCBI lineage: Eukaryota > Metazoa > Arthropoda > Arachnida > Ixodida > Ixodidae > Amblyomma > Amblyomma mixtum. The sequence continues at coordinate 69,174,465 of NC_143017.1, read as the reverse complement.
TACTTGTACATATTTAGCTTGCGAAAAATTGTTGCTGCAGTCACACAATCTTACTAACTTAATAAGAGAACTTAGTAAAATTGCGGCAACAGGTACCGCCGTCGTAGATCATGTTTTGTGCAACATTGAAGCCGCATTTTCAGGAGCCTACAATGTTGATATATCCGACCACATATCCGTATTTTCATTCCTTCTCATCGGGAATACCGTTGCTAGCCGCAAAAAGTCTTCACGACAGTCCAAATCAGCTACAGCATATTACAAAACAAAAGAACATGTGAACTACAGCTGTATCTTTAGCGATGTAGTTAACGCCGACTTTTCGAAGTTCATTTCTCCTTTAATGGGTTTATAACGCACTGTAGCACATATCCTAACCGCAGGTATTGTGAAGCTCTGCGTCCTTGGATGATTACCGCTAAACTAAACGTGATAAAGGAGAAAGACGCCTGCTGGCAAGAGTGGAAGGCTCACAAGAACAATATATTCTACATACAGCACTTTCATGTTAACAGGACCATAGTAATAGCTATCAGAAAAAAAGAAAAGGAAATCAGTACTTCACTTATACAACAGGCGCAAGACAATGGGGAAAAAAATGTGGGAACTTATTAATAGCGTAATAGAAAAACCACCTCAACAATGCATAGTTGCTGATTTAGTTGAAGGTAGTCAAATAAATGTTAACAGATACTTTGTCAACATCCGAACGCAACTAACTAGCCCGGTAGCAATTAGGTCATACTGTCGCAGGTAGTAGTGCAGTTCAAAGCAGTTTCGTGCTTGATACCACTGACGGTTAAGAAACTACCACAATAGTGTTTAGTCTGAGGAAAACACAGATATTCTGGCCCCGATAATGACGGAGTTATTTAATTAAGCAATGGAACAGGGCGAATACTCGGATATCTCTGATCTAGACAGTTGTTCCGGCCTGTAAAGACGGAAATGCGAACGACACTGGACGCTACGGACCTATATTGGTGCTAAACGTTTTAAATACGGTTTACGAAAAAGTAACATCTGTACGACAAAAAATGTCAGACCGAAAACAATATAATTATGCCTCCCCAGCATGGTTTTATATCTTACAGGTGAACGTATTTCATGGTAATGGAACTAACACAGATCATCTACTCTTTATTACGTAACTTACCGCTGACCATCTACTCTTTATTACGTAACGGTAATGAAGCAGTAGTTTTGTTATTGGGCCTTCAGAAGGCTCCGATACAGTTGTGCATCCAATATTATTGCCAAAAATTACAGCATTATGGCTTGAGAGAGAGAACTTTAGAATTTTTCTTACAGAATCGTGTAGAGTAGGTTTGTTTGAACAACTCTGCATCTTCGCGCTTAACGGTTATAACAGGAGACGCTCACGGTTCTGTTTTCGGGACAGTTTTGTTTTTTTCTGGACATTAATGAGCTTCCGCCAATGACCTGTGCATCTAAAACCATTATGCATGCTGAGGTAAAGCACTCATAATTTAAGGAAAAACAGTGGAAATATCTGAGCCATTTCCAACAATGAACTAATAAATGTGTGAGTCTAGATGAGGATAAATAGCTCAACACTTAAAAATTTTTAGTCAAAAATGCAGTTTCGTGGTGCATATAAACGTACATATAAGTTCGGAGACCACTACTCGCATTTTTTTTCTCTCACATCGATCTTATACGAGACCTCCTGGAGGTCGATCAACGGAACGAAACCTCCAAATTTTGGTCACAACGATGATACATCTGAAAATACAGTTTGCCAATATTTTTCTTTTTCTTTCCGAGAGCGCTTCGAAATATTATACTTCAGGCTTTTATATCTATTCTGCTGGAGGAAATGCAACTGCCGCACTATGCTCTATAAGCTTAGCCTTCTTGAATACGTAGATACAAGATAGAATGTTGGGTAAGCTGTGTTTCCGCAGGCGCAATCGGGGAGTAATGCCGACCTACACATCCATTCTAGGGATTTATAACACGTTCCGCCTACGCAAAGCGCCCCCTAGGTTTGAATTTGCTCGAAGAAATTTCTGCAATGAAACACAAGAAGTTTCTAAATCGCTTAGAAACTCATACTGGATTTTACTGGACCCTACCGAATGCGGTAACCCTCACCACGGGATTATAGTGGCCAACTGAGGTGTCTTGGTGTACTCAATGCGACCTGCGCGCTCGAAATGCGCAAAGCGTGACGACGACCATCTTGGTGAGCAGAACTGTACGCACTAGCGATGCGCCGATACCGTGTAGATTTAGGAAGAATGAGAACAAAAATAAACAAAGGAACGTCGTTAGATATCAAATTTAGAAGCCTCAAACCTCTGCTGATCCTTTTTTTTTTTTGCCAGCTACTTTTGCCGCCGCTTCAGAGCACGCGAGCCCTTCGTCGCGGCATACCTAATAACCCACGAGGAGGCCGCGAACTGCAGTAAATCAGGCCGTCTAGTTTCATTGTTCCTCGCGACAGGGCCGAGTCTCCGAGGTAAAAAGCTAAAACCCTCCCACAGTCCGCAGGAACAAAAAAAAAATAACGAGCAGAGAGTTCCGCCCCTCCCAATGTTCCCTACTCGCTCATGGTCACACGCACGAACTTACACATACAAATACAGCGCGCCCCAAGGAGTCAAGCGAGCGTCCGCGGTGGTGGCGAGGAAGTGTGACAAAGGAGATGTCTCGCGGGCTCGGTCGGCCCGAATGGAGATTGACTTTAAACATTATGGGCACGCCGGGAAACGCCCTTGGTCCACCGAGCCGGCACTGAGTCCGTAAAGAAGATGAAGATGGAATAAAGCGAGGTCGGGGAGGCGCGAAAACTTCCGCGCTCGCTGCCCTCCCGCCGGGCGTTGTCCCTTCATCCATCCATGGGCTGCCTCGAACGACATCGTAAAGTGAGAGACGCCGACCCCCTCCAACGCCCCCTGGGGGCCACTGCTGTAAATGCGCTGTATAGCTCGCGCAGGCACCCCCCGCGGTGCTGTGTGGCGACAACAGGGGGCGTCCTAGCGGTCCTGCACGCTCAACGACTAAATCCCTTTTCTCCTCTTCGCCGTGGCCACGCGTCTCCATCGCTTTATTTACTCCGTCTTTCCCTTTGTTTTTCAACGCAGAGGAACAACAATAGGAAAAAAAAAACATTTCGCCGTCTTCTTTCGAGACTCTGCTGATGCTGGTGCTGGGTTTGCTGTTGTGTTGGCCTGCGCGCTCCGTCGCTTGCCTCAAATACGGTCATGTCTGGAAAAGTCCAATCTTGGTTTGCTCTTGTGGTGGAGTTGGTTACTTTGTTTTAAAACAAGCGTTTCCCTTGCCGAGAGAAAAGCTAAGGCGAAGGCAGACGCTGCGTATCTGGTAAGCCGGCGTATACTTTTCTGCTACAAAGTTGCCGCGAGCGCTATCAACAACAATGGTCCCTGTTATTTTTCGCAGGAAAACCTTCCCGCTCACATGGCCAGACTGAACACTATCGCGGTGGTGAAAAAATACTAATAATCAAGTATTAGCGTCATATCCACATTTTTCAGAAAGCGTGGGGCTCGTGCTGACGTTTTCCAGTTTTCTTAACCAGTTTTCTTCGGGGTTATGCTTCAGTTTTTCCTCGCCCTTGAAAGGCCTGGTGCGCAAACCAGTGAAAGTAGCCCGACGCTGGATTCTTGTTTACGTTGTAGAGTGCACGTCAGGGCGAACACCCCAGGACAGGACGGTAGAGACTGCTGCAGCGGTGGATTTATCTTGAGAAGCACGGGAGGCCGTTCGTAGTACGCACCCCGGAGGCTAGCGCCCCTGGCGGCAGGTCTTGAGCCTTACTTATCGAAGGTGGGGGTGCGAGACAGCACCTCTCGACACCGGAAAGCTTCTGAGATGCGACAGTTTCTACAACTGCTTCCAGAGAAGTTCACACCGTCAAAAAAAAAAAAAAAAAATGCCGTCTTCACACGTCATCCTGCATGATCGAGTCGGCGCGTGGAACACCCGTTATTTACGGCACTGCGAACGCATCCGATACAGGCCCGTCGGACGCCACACCCACCAGCCTCTTTCTGCCTTTCGAGGTTCTTGTTCCCTTTCGTGATTTTTTTTCTTATATTTCTTTCATTCGAAAACTGGATTCCGTTGAGCTTGCCTCTGACGTTTCAAGCGCTGCGTAGACGTGAAACAACGTCGCTGTTTCGCTTGCAGCGAAAAAAAAAAGGGGCGGGGAGACCTCGGGGGATACCACCATCGAGTAGCTCGTTCGCATCACCATAGTAGGCGGCGTTTCTGCTTTGACTGGCGCCTTTTTTTTTTTTTTTATCTCGTCTTCATCTACGGCATCGAATTTGGCTCGCATTCATAGTTTAGTTCGTTTCTCGACGCGCTATAGGTTCCCTCTCCGCCACGCTAGCAGCGCGCTGGGTTCTCAAATTACGCCTTTGGAAGGCGCGGGCGGGGACGCGTCGTTCATCAATCCAACCGGCGCAGGGCCCACACGGTGAGCTGCTTGTCCTTGTTCCATTTCTACCGCTGCCAGCGAGTGATACAAGGAATACGAATCTAAGAGCAATACGAACGGTAAAAAAAGACCGTAGTAAATTCTCGCTTGTAAGCAAAGACACAAATTTAAGCAAGAAGAAGGGGTTCGACGGGTGTTGTTCTTCCAGATGCCAAGGGCGACGCGCTCACCTTCCATTTGCAATGTACTGCGCCGATTCCGTGCGCACCCTGACAACACGCTCCTTCGTTCCTCGTCCGTTTCCTCCATTCTATGCATGTTTCTTTTTTATCGTTCTATTTTTTTTCTACCTGCTGGCGCCGCCTTCTTGTCTGATGACGATTTTCAGCTGGCTCTGTTTGTTTCTCGTGGAAACGCACTCACACTATCGGCCTGTCTTTGTTTTTCTTTTTTTTTCGCTGCAGGCCTTTCGGTTCTCCGTTCCCCTCGCAGTGTGGTGCAACCGATTTCTTCGTGTCTTACAAGCACTCCAAGTTGCCCTGAGGGCTAGGCCGCTTGCGATCAGGGCAGCACTGGTTGAGACGGAAAAGGATCCGAGCGAAGCTTGCTTGATTGCCTTTGTTTTTCAGTCGAACATCGGGGGATCTTTCCTATTATATATTTATTTTTCGTTTTTTTTTTGTCCTGCGATCTCAAACTTAAAAGTTGCCTTCCCGGAAGAAGACGGCTGCGCGAGCGGCGTACAACTGCTAATGACGTCTTTTCGCCATTTCGAGCAAGTCAGGGAACAAAAGCAACCGAGTATCCTTTCTTTCGTTTGCGCTAACTAGCGTTGCCCTGGTAAACGCACTCGAGGGTTAGACGCTCTGCTTGTTACTTTAATCTTTTTTTTTTTTGCGGAAAAAAATGGCAAGCTTTTCTGCAAAGTCGCTGTTACTTTTAAACGGAAATACGAAAGTTGCTTTCGTGAGTTCATGTTTGTATGTTGCGCAAGCAAAATTTATCACAAGTGTTATCCGTTATTTCTTCTTGTGTATTTTGTAATTAGGTAGAAGAAGCAGCTGCAAGTTCTCATTAAGGAAAAGGTTCTTTATCTGAGATACTGCCAGGAACGGTGTGTTTTTCGGGTCCCACTGAGCGCCACCGTACTCAGAACACGAGCAAGCTTTTTAAAGTAATTTTTGCATCAAATATTACTACCAACTAATCGAGGTCGTTCGCACGAGGGATACAAGGTGAGATAACTGTAATAAAAAATATAAGAAGATCTATTGCCGTAGAAATGCATGGATTGACCAAAAAGGATCGAGTACGGAATGACCACATAATGAGCACGGATAATAACGAACGGATAGTAACGAACACAGGAACGAACACACAGGCGCCAAGGCTGCATTGGTTGCATCATGTGATCAGGAGCGATGAAGAAAATACAGTGAATGTTTACTACATTCGAATCGGAGCGAAAACACGTATTTGTGTTACGTAGAAGACGACGGTGGGAAAGTAGTGCCGCGGGACGGAGCAGATGGAAGTTGATGAAGATGACTTTCTCCAATGCACAGCTCGAGAGTGTGGTGCAGTTTAACACGAGGCGTGTTCACTGCGGCGATAGCCTAGTGGTCTTTTTTTTTCTCTTCAACGTGGTATTTATTACAGTGATGTAATGTTCTATGTACATGAACTATATACAAGCCATTATGAAAACAGTGTTAAACAATACATATTGAAAAGACCATGCACTAGAAAAGTGGCAATGCAGACCACATCACTAATAGCGAGTGCCACTCCGGTTCGTACTCAGTCTGGGCATACACGTCTCTTAGATGAACAACCATTCGACTGAAGTGATCCTTTGTAGACACAACAGGTTCACAGTGTCTGTCCATCATGCGGGTTTTCCAGAGGCTGTGCAGTCCAATCAGAAAGAACATGTCCAGGGGTTCATCAACAAATGGCAGCCTAGTGGTCTCATTGAGAGGCCTTTAACGGAAACCTGTTCGCGCAGCCTCGGGTTCGACTCCCAGTCATGGATATTGATTCAATTTCTTTGTCTCTTTTTCAAGGTATGACCTCTAACTCAGCTGAAGGTCAAAGTTATATGACCCGTGACTGAAGCCTGAGGTCCTGTATTGAAGCATTCGCTTCAATATGTCGGAAGAAAGGTGTTAGCGATGGACGTCAAAGGGCATGGTGACGGCCATAAGTAGGCGGTGGAGAGACCTAGCGGACACTGATCAAGAAGCTCTCAACCGAGACTAGCCAGGATGGAGAAAAGTGAAGGACACTCATTAAAAACAGCGACTCCTCACAGACAACTGGAGTAAGCTGGAGAAAGAGAAAGGTTTGGTTTATTTGGTTTATTGGGGTTTAACGTCCCAAAGCGACTGAGGCTATGAGAGACGCCGTAGTGGAGGGCTCCGCAAATTTCGACCACCTGGGGTTCTTAAACGTGCACTGACATCGCACAGTGCACGGGCCTCTAGAATTTCGCCTTCAAGAAATTCAGCCGCCGCGGCCGGGATCGAACCCGCGTCTTTCGGGTCAGTAGCCGAGCGCCGTAACCACTGAGCCACCGCGGCGGGGACGAAGGAGAAAGAGAAAGGAGACTGGGGTTCTTATTGGAAGTCCTACTTACGCGCCATATCTGCTATGCGCTGAACTGTTAGGAATGATCGTGGTGTTCACACTGGAGTAAATCCTCACTCAGCCAAAGCGGCAATAGCTCACGATGGAAGAATTCCAATGTCGAACGAGTAATGTAGAGGTGACCGCCTTCCACGAAGCCCAGTCTCAATCTTCACAGAATAATTTCTAGGCTCGTGAGGACATGAGTTGGGTATCATCGACGCTAGAAGGTCATTTGGTGAGATAGATACCATGAACCGGTGCTGGATGCCGCGTGGTGTTTGCTGCCCAGAGCGCAGATGACTCTCCTTGGGTGTCTGGACGACATATATTGTTTTCACCGGAGAAAGCAGAACCTTATTGCAGGATTACATAAGAGTGTTACATAATCCTGCCAAGCTCCTATGATTCGCATACGCGTTGCTTTTTCTTCTTTAAGACAAGCTGCGCATTCGGTGAAGTAGATAAATAAGGCCAAAAAAAAAAATCTTGATCGGGGTCAGTAACGAATTCAATGGTTCTTCGTTAGCATCAATCTCGTGGTTGTCACATTGCCCAACTTTGAACGTAGTACTGTTAATACGACGATGATGGCACAGAAACGAAGGAAAGGAAGCATACGAAAACACAAGGCATGTTTTTTTGTGTGTTCGTGTTCCATACCAGTCACTTTCATCACTTTTCCCTTGCCCTTCGCTGCGCGCGCTAAAGTAGTTATTTAACTTACTAGCGAGCCGGAAATGGAGCCTTCGTAGCGCGGGAGTTTCCAACGCGGACGCAATGCACAACGTAGCCTTCTTCAGGCTAGATTGACCTGAGGTATCACTGTGGCATAATATCGTACCCAACAATTCTCGACAGAAGCGTTTTTGAATATATATATATATATATATATATATATATATATATATATATATATATATATATATATATATATATATATATATATATATATATATATATATATATATATATATGAGAGAAGCCAACAGCCACAGAAAGCAAGGGAACACAGGGGATTTTTTATTTATTTATATTTATTTTCTGGTGTCTATCAAGAGAGAAAATTACTCACTATGTTTTGAAGATAATTTATTATGAAAGCAGAAGAAAAAACAACCACATGCCGCCGGTGGGAACCGATGAACACACTCAAGTTTAGGTCACTTGTAAGCATAAAAAAATTGCTGGGGCTTAGCTTTGGTTAAGTCTAGGTAATTGCGAAAGAAATATCCCCTTGGCTACGCTATGTTTCGCTTATGGGTGGTGCACATTGCTAATGTCCGTGTGTACCCACGAAATGAAAATACCGAAGAACCGGCGAGCAGGCGCTACTTTTCTCTACACCCGATAGCGCCTGGATGTCTGTGGATGACTTCATACCACACGCTGCAACACACATCCATCACAGCAGCAAGGCCTGCAAGCTCTTGCATCTTGTATGACGTCAATCGCTTGCCGCCGTTCGCAGGTGGTCGACCGGCCGCGAAGTTCTAGCTGCGGCGCGCTGAAGAGCCGACTTGGTGCCCCATCTCTCGCTCTGGTATGACGTCAGTAGTCACCTGACCGACCACCGACCGTGAAGGGTAGGCTGCGGTACCGCGCAGAGGCGACACCTGGCGTAGTATTGCTTTCGCAATAATACCACCGAAAGCAGATCTGACAGCCGTCGCCGTAGCTCAGTTGGGAGACCACCGGACGCGTAATTTGGAGGTCGTGGGTTCGGCAACCACCGGCGGCATGTGGTTGTTTTTTCTTCTGCTTTCCAAATCAATTATCTTCAATAACGAATGGAGTAATTTTCTCCATTGATAAACACCACAAGATAAATAAATAAAAAAAACCTCCTGTGTTTCTTGGTTTCTGTGGCTGTTGACTTCTCCCATATGTATAACGAGCCCCTCATTTCCCTACCCTTATATATATATATATATATATATATATATATATATATATATATATATATATATATATATATATATTTCACTATAAAAAATCAGGGGGCACTTTGACTGTCTAAAGTGCGTAGAGGCGAAAGCGTTTTCCGCACCACTTTCGCTGCTTCTATGGCACCGGTGACGTCACATGTAATTGAGTACTAATTACCAAGTGATGACAAATCACTAATTAGTGGTTAATTACTGATTAATTCCTGAATACTAATTTCACTGCTAATTAATGACACTTAAGCTTCGCCTTTAGGAGTGGTACGCGACAGCGTGTTGTAGCGCTGCCAGGGAGTCCACGGAACCCCACCACCCATTCGGCGCGATGCCTTGCCCTTTGAACGCAACGCTTTTTGAGGAAAGGAAATGGCGCAGTAATTCTCTGTCATCTCGGTGGACACCTGAACCGCACCGTAGAGGAAGGGAGGAAGTGGGAGTGAAAGAAGATAGATAAAGAGGAGCCGTAATGAAGAAAATGAAAATTGTATTTGAGGAAAGGAAATTACGCAGTAACTGTCTCACAAAATTCAGGGGGGCACTTTTTGACCTAAAGTGTGGTCACTGATGTGTGGTTAAGATGATAAGCTTCGCCTCTAAGAGTGGAACGCGACAGCGTCTTGCAACGCTGCCAGGGAGTCCACAGAACGTCATCGCCCATTCGGTTCTACGCCTCGCTCATCGGTAAATTGGTTTTTGAGGAAAGGAAATGTATCTGTCTCTCATACCTCGGTGGACACCTAAACCTCACCGGAATGGAAGGGAGGAGGATGAGAGTGAGCGAAGACACCGTATTCACTAGACGCGCCTTTGTTCATGCCAAACCATCGAGCTGGCATGGCGGAGTGGATAGCATGCTTGTCTCGCACGCCGAAGACCGGGGTTCGATTCCCGAGCTCGACCAATTCCCTACATGTTTTTATTTATTTATATGGCCTGACTAGAAAAGTTAATTAGGCTAATTGGGTAATTAAGCATTTAACTAAGCTCAGTCCCACTTACTTGGAGCATCACTATACGATCCCTTCAATTGGTTGCATGGTTACTAGGCAAAGTGCCATTGGCCCCGTTTAAAATTCGCGCACTGTGACGTCACGACCGTTTCGACCAATTGAAAAGCGTGACATTTCTGTCGACAACTGCTGCTTACAACGATGAGACATTAAAGGCTTTCGCCTTAAAAGCATTATATCCGCAGATCTCCCTTCCACAGGCTTGAATTTCTTCGCGTTTCACGTATCGCCAAAAGTGTTCCCCATTCGTTTTCTATGGCAGCGTTAACTGCTCCACGCGAGCAATGCATACCCTTAAAAGAAAGATTTTGCTATATATCGGAAGAAAGGAACATTGCCTTCAATACTTCTGTATCAGCACCTTTTTCAGTATTCAAAATTTTTCTCCCAGAATGTTGCACGCGATTAGTTTTGTAAATCCTGCTGTGTGCGTCGAGCTTACTATCGGGCATTTGTCCAAGCGGGAGCAAATAAATTTAACAGACGAGAAGTAAGCTACGCTGACTAAATTTTCCGGGTGTGCGAAATGTAGCTACGATTAAAAAACCTGTGTTACTATTGCAGCTGGTATGAAAAGTAAAGTACAAAGCTGACTACTCCTGTTTGAATATGTAAAAACATATCCATTCAAGCACCAACACAAGGCTGCTTTGGACGGCGCTCGAACAAGGTAGAAGGCTAACAGGTAGGCGGCGGAGGTGACGACGACATTTAGTGTACTTGGGAAAGAATTCACTTGAAATGCGAGCGGATAATGGAATAAAAATAATATGACTTTTCAAAACAAAACTTTAGGGGAATGCACATGACAAAAAATGGCTGAGGCTTAACTTGGTTAAGCCTGGAGAATGGAGGCGCACAACCACAGCGACGGCGCGAGGTGGGCAATTCTAGGTGGTGTTGGGTGGGCCCCCGTTTCTCCACTGTCGTGACGTCATCGTGTCACGTGGTGTGACGTCATGTATCACGTGATTTGGAGGCGCACAGCGACGGCGCGAGGTGGGTCCCTGTTTCTCTACTGTCGTGACGTCATCGTGTCACGTGGTGTGACGTCATGTATCACGTGATCTGGAGGCGCATAACCACGGTGAAGGGCTGAAGTGGTAGCTAAAGTAGTATGCTTCGCATAAAAATTGCCGGTGGCGTAGCTTTGGTGAAGCCTGGTAGGTTGCGAAAGCAAAAGCGCAGCGCCTCCAACAGAAGGAACGCACCGCAGCCGCGTCTACAGGTCACGCGTGGCTACCGGCCGCCGCTGCCCGACGACTGAAAGCGTCTTCGGTAATTTTTTTTATTAAGCATGAAATGCTTTTAGCGCCCGTTGTCGGCAGTGTGGTGACGTCACGTCGAGACCGAGAGCCATCATCCGGGCACTGAAACCCACTCATCCGGACTCTGAAACGAGAACATCCGGGCACCGTACGAGACTTGTCGAGATTCAACGAGGCTCTCTAAGCCCTCCTACAGGACCGGCATACAAGCGCCGGTAGCTTCGCGCCGAACGGGTGGTGGCGTTCCTCCCTTCCTTTACGGTGCCGTTCGGATGTCCACCGAGATAACAGAGAATTACTGCGTCATTTCCTTCCCTCAAAAAGCCTTGCCTCGTCGTGTCCGCGTACGCTTCGTGTTATGCCCGTAAACATTTCATGCTTACTCTACTCTCGGTTACGGGAGAGGTAGAGATTTTTTTGTTTTTGATGTTGTTGCGACTGAGAGAAAGAAAACAACCTACAGCTGGTATGACATCACAGCGACAGTAGCGTCACAGGTGCGCAGCGCGGCAAACACACACAGTAACTGCAGCCGGGCTCTCTGAAGGAGCGAGTTGGTCGTCCATAATCTACAGCTGGTATGACGTCACAGCGGCAGTAGCGCCACAGGTGCGCGGCGCGGCGTAACTGCAGCCGGGCTCTCTGAAGGAGCGAGTTGGTCGTCCATAATCTACAGCTGGTATGACGTCACAGCGGCAGTAGCGCCCCAGGTGCGCGGCGCGGCGTAACTGCAGCCGGGCTCTCTGAAGGAGCGAGTTGGTCGCCCATATTCACTCCGCTAAAGCTCAAACATAACTGCGGCCGGGTCACGCGAAGGCTTGAAAGTGCGAGCAGCATTGCTTTCGCAATAAAAGAAATGGTTGCGTCTAAGTTCAGCTAACCCTGGTTATACAAGCGAAAGTCACGCTTGCATAACCAGCGTGAAGTCTCGCTGCGGCCTATTGCTGCAGTGCCGCGGGTCCGCCACAAAGTTGTCAGCGCTAACGCATACAGCTCAGATCTCTCTCTCTTTCCCCACCGCCACGTACCTCAAAGCGCGATTAAGGCCTCCACTGATCCAGGGAGCCAGTTATGCGCACTTCCTTTCCTCAAAATCATCGGCAACGCCAACGCCAATGAGCACAATGAACGCCGACGGCAAATTGGTAAATTGGTTTTTGAGGAAAGGAAATGGCGCAGTATCTGTCTCACATATATCGGCGGACACCTGAACCGCGCCCTAAAAGAAGGGAGGAAGGTAAGAGTGAAAGAAGAAAGAGAGAAAGAGGTGCCGTAGTGGAGGTTTCCGGAATAATTTCGACCACCTGGGGATATTTAACGTTCACTAACATCGCACAGCACACGGGCGCCTCTTGCGTTTCGCCTCCATCGAAACGCGGCCGCCGCGGTCGGGTTCGAACCCGGGTACTCCGGCTCGTTAGACGAGCGCCTTACCACTGAGCCACCGCGGCGGGGGCCTATAGCTTCAGTGCCGCGTTTCTGCTACAACGTTGTGAGTGCACACGCATGCAGCGCACGTCTGTCACTACCACCACGTAGCTTAAAGCGCGACTGAGGTGCCCATCCCCAACTCAACCCGGGAGGACTGGGAGGCGACCCCGCTCGGCTGCCACGACTTACAGGCCCAACAAGCCTTAGTCGGGCGCGCCCGGGCGGCGGCCACCGCCACTGCGGTCCCAAACTAGGGACCTCCACCTAGTGTTTGTAAGGATCGGTCCCTTACTGGCTGATCCAAACACCTCCTGTCCCTTCTGAATAAATGTTTTTACCACCACCACCATCCACTGTGCTGGGGGGGGGGGGGGGGGGGGTTAGTTATGCACCTTTCCTTTGCTTTCGAAGCTCCCGATCTTCACCGGTTTCGGCTGCCCTTTGAGTGCGTTTACGCTCCCTACCGATGGCTGAGTCCCTCGCAAGGCTGGCAATGTCGACTGGGTGATAAGACTCAGCCCGACGTCTGCGAGTACCCACTCTCGAGGACGTCGGCTCCTCCTGACTTGCTTTGTCCACAGCGAGACCCTATACTAGAGCGGCAGCGCGCAGCGGCCGCGGAGACGGCTGAGCGCGCCGCTCCAGTTCCTGCGAGTCACGTGGTTACTAACTCGGCTCCGCTCCACCTGTTCAAGGTCATTCGTGCGCACACAGCGAAATCGGCGCCCCTAGGCTGGTGAAGCTTGCGCTTTATTAATGTATTCGCGACGAGTATGGGCAGCTAGAATGCGGGGACCACAAGGTGCACTGCAGTAAAACCAACCTGCAGTGAACAGCAGAACGCACTACGAGCAGCAGTTAAGTGTTTCTGAACCTGCGGAAACACATTTTTTTTTTTACAGCATATAATGCACAGGTTTGTCAGAAATGAAAGCTTTCGTGTTCACGCCTATAAATGAGAGAGTGAGACAGAGACAGAGAAAAACCATTTAACCAAAAACCTAATTCAGCCAGAGTTTAAAAATCACTGGCATGCTACTCTGCATGGGGAAGGGAATCGGGGAGACAAATACGAAAGGAACGCGGTGCGGAAAAGGTAAAATAAAAGAAATAAAAAAGAGAGAAGAAAAAATGCGGCCAATAAGTGCGCATTGAGGTACATCGTCGAGTAATGATGTTACGTATGAAATTATGAAGTGCACAGTCCAAAAAATGGGCTAGCAAAGTACACTGCGTGAAGAATACGTTAGGGTAACATGCAAGGTGAAATTAGAGCTTTTCGAGATGTCCAATGTCATTTAAATATGAAACAAAAGGTTCATTGCATGTCTTTGTTGCCTAAGGCATGCTGCGACCTAAAACACTGTTCATTGTTAGGGGAACTGGGGAGAGCTCCTCCATAGTGCGCACGCTCGTCAGCATACGCAGGACACTCAAGCAGGATATGCTCCACAGTTTTGCTCGAGCCGTGGTTGTCACAAAGCGGACTGTTCATTTGACCGAAACGGTACCGCAAGCCATTTGTAAATGCAACGGTTAGGCGAAGTCGGCGATAAAGTGTTTCCAGATGGCGAGGAATTCTGGTTGGGAGTCTTGATCCGAGATGTGGGCCGAGGGAGTAAAGAAACTTGTAGTGATGTGTCGCCAAGCTCCAGAGATAATACGTTTCTCCGGAAGCAAATCTTTTCGCCATTTGAGATGCATCAGATTTTGTGAAGGAAGTCCGAATGTATCTTCAAAGTTGGTGGCCTTTAAGGGCCATTTCCTCTGCTTTTTCATTGGCCAGAATGCCGAAGTGTGCTGGTATCCGCTGAAATGTTATGCAGTGACCTACGGCAATTGCCAAAAGATGTAGAAAGCCGATGTCAAGGAAAACGGGCTGATGACTGGTTTTCTTCAGCAGGTTGGACGGAATCTGCAGAGATATTTTGGAGTTGGTAAATAAATAACGGAAAGCGTATCCTAGTAAGCTTGCGCCTAGCTTGCACGCTTGTAAACGAACGAGGCATTTTTGACCAATGACATAAAATTAAGCAATCTGCCAAAATAAAGAAATGCAATCATATTTTTTTTTTCACCGAAAAAAGACTCTCTTTCCGTGACCTACTCGTGAGCTACGGCTGTAACGAGAACGAAACCAGGCGAAACTTTGCCGATGGGCCTTGTTAGTCTCTGACGGTTGTTTCTTTACTAATGCAGTTCTGAAAGTTACTTTTACCCCCTCAGTACTAAGAGGTAAGGCTCTATAAAGGGCAAACGCGGTCTCACCTTAGTGGTTGTTCGTAAGGCACTTATGCAGTGCTTTACATACACCTGTCTAGAATGGGGTACTGTGCACGGAGTATGCCGAAATCTCTTACGAGTGGCCTTGCTCTCGAAACGATATCTTATTGTGTACGCGCTTTCGTGTCGATCGTGGTTTGCTCACCATGCCTCAAAAAGCAGGCAGTAACAGGCAGTAACAAATTCCTCCAACTTATGTAGGAGCGCGCCGTTTGAGCGTTCTAGACAGGCAAGTGGACTCCTGGACCGAAACATATTTCGATGTACGCTATATGAATTTCAATACGAACAATCTATAAGTGCACACTGAAGTTCAAGGAAAGCAGAAATCGCGAAGGAATCTGAATTTTCTCCATGCCTGAAAGCGTGCCCTAAGGTTGAGGGGTGCACTGTACTGCTCGCGTATTGGTTTACAGAACGCAACCTTCACTATGACTTCATGCTTATCTATGTGTTCTTTATTTCGAAAATTTGTTTTAGCACTTACACTTCATGTCGCTATCTCTCGTACAGACACCAATTGTTGGGAATAACAGCATGATACCCTGCATCTGAGTTCGCTATGAATATGGTTTTATTATTTGCTTTGCAGAGGAGACAATGGCTGCAGTTCACATTCTGTAGCGAAAGTTGTACCTGAGGGAATGGAAGACGAGCCCGTGTGAGTCAACTGGACTCTCTGGAACTCGGGCTCATTATAATATCGGGCTTGATTTTTTTGGCAGCTGCACGTTCAAGTCAGAACGCTGACACCACGACACATTCGAGAGACTGACCACAAGAGGCGCCACCATCTAAGCTCTCTGTCAGAGTCCTCCATGCGATACGTCGAAATGTTGACGCAAATCAATGCCTGGACGCCCTGGGAACTGCGGTACTGTGCTGTCACTTGCGTGTGAACATTCAATGGCGATATAGGAAACAGTTCCTTTTTTTTCACACAATCGAATTAAGAAAAAGCCGCCGCGGTGGCTCAGTGGTTATGGCGCTCGGCTGCTGACCCTAAAGACGCGGGTTCGATACCGGTCGCAGCGGTCGCATTTCGATGGAGGCGAAATTCTAGAGGCCCCTGCACTGTGCGATTTCAGTGTGCGTTAAAGAACCCCAGGTGGTCGCAATTTCCGGAACCCTTCACTACGGCGTCCCTCATAGCCTACGTCACTTTGACACGTTAAACCCCCACAAACCAGAAATTAAGAAAAGCAACTAACCGACCTACTGTTCTCATAAGTGGCGATGGTTTTTAACCTGAGTGGACTACATTGTCTTGCTTAAATTTTCCTCAGAGCTCGCACTCGGAAGCAGCGTCACCCGAGAATCAGTTTAACTCAAACCACGATTTCTCAGTCCACTCGGTGTGTATTCGTTAGAAATATTTTTTTTCCCTCATTAGATGAGCAAAGTGGTTGTACCACAAAACGAAGTGCACAGTGCCCAGCGGGATTTCGCCTATCGGGTGCTTCGGCAATCAGCGCAATTCACGCCAGAGAGCGCTCGAGCATGCGCAGTCGAAGTTTCCGGCCTGACCTGCGGGGTAAATTCATTTTCAGCCAGGACCAACCGGGAGACCGGCTCGGCAGTAGGAGAGAATTCCATTACTTTGACAGCAAATTCAATCTTAGAGCAGCGAACGAGGACCATTAGGCCTTCCTTGACGGTAATGATTGCCTAATCGTCTCCGTGGTCCTGCCCAAGCCCGAGTAAACAATCGTCATTGCAAGCCAAAGATTGCGCGCGTACGGGAAACGGACTTAGCGAACAGTCCCACCGACGAGCGCTCACATGACCGGCACCACGGTTCTCGCGAAACAGTGATGCGGTGCCCGGTGTTCGTACCGGCTTCTGGCGGAATTCAATTATTCTAGCAGTCGCGGCAGGGCGCGGTCTGCCGTTTTCGGCCAAGCGACCTCGCCGGCGATGCCGTAGAAGAGGAGAGGGGGCGAGGATGGGGGATGGACGATCAATCAGCGACCAGAATCGCGCGCCTCTGGTCAGCGTGAGATCTACTTTCTGCCAGGGACCATTTCGTCAATTACTCGCTGTGATGCTAGCCTAACAATGCCGCTCTGTCCGGCAGAGGAGCGAAGGGGAGAGCCCTAGGTCCGGACCAGAACGCCGCATAACCGGAGTCTATCGCCTTCTTTACTTGCTGCGCAGTGCCTGCTGTTTCGGTGAACCGCGCGCGCTATAGAGCGCGGCCCGCTCTTTGCCGGCTGCGGTTACCAGACCAGCGCCGCTGGCATCTCCACATCTCCGTCCCCGCACACATGCATCGCCTCTGCACCGCTGCCGCGTGCTGCTCGCGCGCCGCTCGCTTATCGCGTTACGGAGCCGTTTCGGTCCAGCCCGCCAGTCCCGCCGAGAGATGCGATGCCACGCCTCTCGTCTCGTTTTGTTCTTCGCACCAGGCCTGTCTCTGGGTGCCGCGCAGAGGAGCAAAGTATGCCGCTTGTTTACCTCACTGTTGTCACGCCCCTCCTCCTCCTCCTCCTGCTCCTCCACATCCCCTCGCTCTTCGCAGTTGTGCACCAAGGGGGTTGCAGGCGTAACATGGAGTCGTCTGCTCAGGGGTCTCGCCTCGAAAACTTTGTTTGCGCCGTAATGTTTCCTTCCGGTTTTGTTCCTTCGTCTCTTTTCCGTTCTGGCCGTCCTTTTTCCTTCCTGCCGGGACTTTCCCTCCCGCCAGGGTTGCTTCCTCCGCCGAGGCAAAAGTTTGAGCGCCACTTGCTTGTTTGCACGCAGCGCTGTCGCCCTTCCATCCCCTTTATCTCCCGTGGCGGGCAGAGTGCATTTGCAGAGCAGAGGGCGAAACTGCGGGCAGCGAGGTCACGTGTTAGAGTCGGACTCGATTATCGCGGATGGACGGGGAAAGACTTGTTTGAGTTGGGGGCCAGTGAACAAAGAGTAATTAGATAGCGCCCCTCCCATCCCGGACCGATCCAGAAATGCAGCCGGGATGGCAGGCCGGAAGGATATGGAAGGCTGTGCAAAGAGCGAAGGGAGTGACTTCCTTCGCTAGCGTAGTGACCGCTTTCAGAAATATTGTAGACACCAGCTGTCCTAACTTTTGCACGTTACTAATGCGAAAGCATTACTAGTCCCATTACGAGAAAATCCGAAGGCGCGCGCGAGCGTGCGTGTGTGTTTGGTGTGGTTTGGTTTATTGGGGTTTAACGTCCCAAAGCAACTCAGGCTATGGGGGACGCCGTAGTGGAGGGCTCCGGAAATTTCGACCACCTGGGGTTCTTAAACGTGCACTGACATCGCGCAGTACACGGGCCTCTAGAATTTCGCCTTCATCGAAATTCAGCCGCCGCTGCCGGGATCGAACCCGTGTCTTTCGGGTCAGCAGCCGAGCGCCATAACCCCTGAGCCACCGCGGCGGGGCCGTGCGTGTGTGTGTTTGCGTGTGTGCTCGGAGATGGAACAGAAAAATCCCAGCGACGAAAAAGAAAAAAATAGGGTGACGTCATCCAGCGGCTGTTTGACACACGTTTGTTGTACAGCGTGTCGGGTGGTGGTGCACGATTTCTCGTTGCCTATAGCTTACATGTGCTAGTGAAGTTTGAGGCAATTTTTCGACAAGTATTCAAACCGAGAACGAATATACCTCCAATCGTATGCCTTCCCAGACTCTGTTATCAAAATTGCGATGCAAACGTTCGTCGTACACCTTTCTGGGTGGTGTATACGCACTGTTGTGTTTCTACCTCCCCCCCCCCCCCTTAACTCTCTTTGTGTGTTCCCGTCACACCTGTGTCCACTGTACTTCGGACCACGTGGGCCCGATCATGCAGCTACCGTGAACATTCATCGAGGTCGACAACCCCGCGACGGCGGTGGGAAGTGGGATGCTTGGAATGCCCCTTGCGAGCCTCAGCGGATTAGTGTAGCAGGAATTTCATGGGCCATTGTCAGCAGTAAACCCAGCGAAATTCCTTGAACGGAGGTGACCACTATAGAGGCGAAGGCCGGGGACGCGCCGGAGTTATTGTCCGAGCGACCACACCAAGGCGACGAGCTGGCGCCGGTCACGCTGGCGGATAATTGAAGAATTCTGTGGCCCCGACTCGCGTTCTGGGCATTCGGCGGGGAAGCAAGTTTATTCACCTGCTGGAGGACTTCGGGAGATTCCTATCCCGCAGCGCTGGATGGGTCAGCATCTCCTCCTCTCATCAACCAGCTGCAAGAGAGTGAAAAAAACCCGCACCTGCCCAGCCGTGGGCGGTAACAAGAACGTCCCCTTTGGTCCATCCGATTGGACAGTGTCCGTCGACCATTATTCCCCAGCCAGGGATCTGGGGAAACCGAACGATATTTAACTCGGCCGTGAGTGTGGCCGAGGAAAGCCTGCTAGCTCCAGTCGACTACGGTTGACGAAGACGTTCCCCTTCCACTGAGAGCCTTTCTCAGTCCCGCTCTTGTAAATATTGTAATTATGTGAATACAGTTTTTCCTTCACTTCCCCTACTCCCCGTCTCCGGCCCACGTTTCCTTCCTCCTTCGGCATTGCGGCGGTGATCCTGGATCCGATGCCTGGTGGGACACGCTTCTAGCATCGACAAATATATCAACTGGTGGCAGCGGTGGGGTCTTCCACGCTTGGTCCTGGCTTCAGCAGTGGTGAGCGCTTGACTTTCTTTAAGAATCTGCCAGGCTTGATAACTCTGGAAATTTATCACTACCTGTAGATTGTTTTTCTGCACGTGCTCGCTTAAGCATTTCACGTAGCAGCTTATTTTATGAAAGTCCTCGTTCGGAAGTTGCCATGGATTTGAGCAAGCTAAAGAAGCCAGAGTTGATGTTGCTGTGTGAAAAGCTGGGTATTGAGGCCAGGAAAAGTCACAGAAAGCCGCAGCTGATTGAGGCTATTAGGGAATGTGGTGCTAAGGAGGAGGGTGACAAAATTTGGGAGACCTGGGAAGTCATTCAGGAGGGAATCAGGAACGCTAAGAAGGAGGCCGACAGGGTTGAAAGGGTACGCAAGGAGAAGGCCGTTAGGGTTGAAAAAGAACGCAAGGAGGAGGCCGACAGGGTTGAAAAAGAGCGCCTTTGCCGCAAGGAAGCCGCTAAGAAGGAGGCTGACAGGATTGAAAAAGAACGCTTTTACCGCAAGGAAGCCGCTAAAAAGGAGGCCGACAGGGTTGAAAAAGAATGGCAGGAGCAATGCCGTAAGAGACTCGCTGAGCTCGAGGAACTACGAAAACTAGAACAGCAGGAGCTCATACGTACTACTCAGTTTCTCAGACAGCGAAGGGCCCGAGATCGGTTGCGGACTTTTCAGAGAGGCGAGAGCTTCAGAACGTTCCTCGCGAATTTTGAACAGGTATGTGCGGAGGAGGAACTAGATCAGGGCGAATGGTCAATGATGTTGCTGGCCATCCTTCCTTGCGATGTCAGCGCGGTATTAGCGCGACTGTCCGATGAGGATGCCAGAAACTACGACAAAGCCAAAAGTGCCCTCTTCCGATACTTCGGAATTCGCATACAGACCGAGTCTAAAAGCCGAAGTGATAGCAGCGGGCCGCGCTCCCGTCAGTGCGTCAGTGACCAGCCAAAGAGCCTCGCTTGGTCAGCTACGCACAATGTAGTTGCTCAGAAGAACAGTGGCAGTCGGGAAGTTGATGTGATGATCTGCGGCACAGAGCGTCGTTGTCTGTCACCTGACAGCGACTGTGGCGCTCCAAGCCAGAGCGCGGCGTTAGATGAAAAGCGCGATGCCGCGCAGATTTCCTTTTCAACCCAGAAAGACGTAGGCGCAGCGCAAAAAGGTAGTCCTCCAGAAAGCAGTCGCGCGCTGAAAGCGGCAACTGCCAGTTCTATTGTAAGCGAGGAATGCGCCTCAGCGCTGCCTCGAAACAATGATCAGTTCAACGATCAGGGAACGACAGCCGCTCGCGACCAAACACCCGAAAATGAGTTATGCTCCACTGAAACCCGCGTCTCTTTGCCAACTGGCCGCGTCGCGATCGAGAGCCCGCTCGAGGTGCGTCTGACCGAGGCAGCCGTCTCCCAAAACCTGCCTAAGCAGCAACCCTCGATTTTCTCAAATCGCTTGGATATGCTGCCCAAAGAAAAGGGCCTTTGTTTTGGAGATAACGCTGCGCAGGGCCTTACCATTTCGAAAGCTCGTGAGGTCGCGGCGCCAGCAGAGCACGTGGTTGAAGAGGGCAAACCTCAACCTGTAAGCTCGAAGCCTGTGAATTCTCGCGGTGACGAGCCAGAGCAATCTCTAGTAAAGACTGACGATGAGACGAACGCCGGCGACTTAACCTGTGACGGTTCCGCGATGGCTAGTGACGCGCCCCGCAAACCAACAGCGAGGGTTTCCACAGAGCGGCGGCGTATAGAGGTGGCCAAACGGGGAATGTTAATGAAGGGGAAAGTGCGCCTCATGTTGACTGCTGCACAGAAAACCGGACAACCGGTTACCCGCCCCAATTTGGCACCTCAGCGCTCAAGAGTTCGCACGCGCCGCTTGAAGGGAACACAAGCTAAGGGGACGCAACGCGCGAACCCAATCCGAGAGAGGCAGATTCGGTGGCACGGCATTCGCACTCGTTCGCTCCCTTCTCGCATTCTGCTTTCTGAGCGTCAGCTAAACTTCAGAACCGCGAGACTTGGACGAAGAACAGTGCAGGGTCCCAAGCTGAAGTTCCTAGCCTTGTGTAATTTTGCACCTGCTAGAGTAGCTATCGGACCGCGGCCGCGCAGGGGGCGGCTGAAGAATAGGAACCGGTAAATTCCTCTAATCGTAAAGCTGTTTCTGGACGGATTCGAGGAATAATCCCGTCTTGAGTTGAATGCTTGTTTCTTTTGTTCATTTAACTCTCCTGTACAGAAATGCAAGCTGAAATTCCTAGCATTATGTAATGTCTCATCTGCTAAAGCAGCTGTCGGACCACGGCCGCGCAAGGGGCGGATATGACGCATAATCTCATATTGAGTTTAATGCTTGTTTTTTGTCTTTTGTTCATTCAACTCTCCTGTACAGAAATGCAGGCTGAAATTCCTAGCATTATGTCAATGTCTCATCTGCTAAAGCAGCTGTCGGACCGCGGCCGCGCCAGGGGCGGCTGAAGAATAGGAATCAGTACATTCCTTGAGTCGCAACGCTCTTGGTGAGCGGATACGAGGCATAATCTCATATTGACTTTAATGCTTATTTTTTTTTGGTCTTTTGTTCTTTACACTCTCCTATGCGAAATGAGAGCGAAATTTCGGAGCTTGGCATTGCCGGACTCAGTTTACATGCGTTGCAGTAAAGTGCGAGGTAATGGAAACGCTGATGGCCTCAGCCGAAGCTTTCCCGTGTAATGCCCTTTCCTGACTCCCCGGACGTTAATCCGCTATGCAAGTTTGTATTTTGTTTTTTTTTTTGCTTTAGCGGGAATCATTTTTGTCTGTTCAGTATGTGTGTTCAGCAGCTCCACCTTCCCTTTGTGCTCTCACGGGCGGTGGCTTTCTGTGACATACACCGTGCTACGGCACCCCCCCAAAATTTTAGAAAATTTTCCTCCCTTTTTGGCTAAACAAGCTCTGTGTATTCTGGTTTGGTCAAACTTGGAAAGTTTCGGAGGAGGACGTAAATTTCACGCGACAGCTCATTTTCTCTAAACAGACTTTGTCGACCGAAAACAGCTTGGCAGTTCTTGAAGTCGGTTTGGCGCTTTCTGCTTGTTGGGCTGTGTACCTTGCTGGTTGAGACCGTTACAGTTGTCAACGAAGCAAGAAGAACCTTTGGGCCCAGCTGTGACCAAAAGCCGAACGGACACAACTCCAGGTCTCTGCGCGCAGCAGCGTTGGCTGCAACCACTACGAGACCTCTTCCGGCGGCGGACGTGCTGTTGTGTTTCTACCTCCCCCCCCCCCCCCCCCTTAACTCTCTTTGTGTGTTCCCGTCACACCTGTGTCCACTGTACTTCGGACCACGTGGGCCCGATCATGCAGCTACCGTGAACATTCATCGAGGTCGACAACCCCGCGACGGCGGTGGGAAGTGGGATGCTTGGAATGCCCCTTGCGAGCCTCAGCGGATTAGTGTAGCAGGAATTTCATGGGCCATTGTCAGCAGTAAACCCAGCGAAATTCCTTGAACGGAGGTGACCACTATAGAGGCGAAGGCCGGGGACGCGCCGGAGTTATTGTCCGAGCGACCACACCAAGGCGACGAGCTGGCGCCGGTCACGCTGGCGGATAATTGAAGAATTCTGTGGCCCCGACTCGCGTTCTGGGCATTCGGCGGGGAAGCAAGTTTATTCACCTGCTGGAGGACTTCGGGAGATTCCTATCCCGCAGCGCTGGATGGGTCAGCATCTCCTCCTCTCATCAACCAGCTGCAAGAGAGTGAAAAAAACCCGCACCTGCCCAGCCGTGGGCGGTAACAAGAACGTCCCCTTTGGTCCATCCGATTGGACAGTGTCCGTCGACCATTATTCCCCAGCCAGGGATCTGGGGAAACCGAACGATATTTAACTCGGCCGTGAGTGTGGCCGAGGAAAGCCTGCTAGCTC
The DNA here is from genome assembly GCF_055824585.1 of Amblyomma mixtum. Lineage (NCBI taxonomy): Eukaryota > Metazoa > Arthropoda > Arachnida > Ixodida > Ixodidae > Amblyomma > Amblyomma mixtum. Next base: position 69,150,957 of record NC_143017.1, on the reverse strand, counting down.
CAGTCGACTACGGTTGACGAAGACGTTCCCCTTCCACTGAGAGCCTTTCTCAGTCCCGCTCTTGTAAATATTGTAATTATGTGAATACAGTTTTTCCTTCACTTCCCCTACTCCCCGTCTCCGGCCCACGTTTCCTTCCTCCTTCGGCATTGCGGCGGTGATCCTGGATCCGATGCCTGGTGGGACACGCTTCTAGCATCGACAAATATATCAGCACGTGTATGTACAACCTGAAATGAAAGGCGTCTCGCACATCAACCTAAAAAGAACTCAATTCCCGGTCTCCCCAGGGAGCACAATCACCAGCCACAAATTCCAAGAAGCTATCTACAATTCGGTCGTAACATTAAAAGAAATATACATGTATAAACATTGCGCATGAACAATGAGCCCAGCAACAGTAATATTTTCGCCTTCCAACACGTAGGCGCCGGATTTTTTTATAATTTAAATCAGTCGAGGTAAGCTAGGTGTCACGGGATTTCTATAGGACAAGCTTAGGCGGAAATGGGGATGTCTGAACGCCATATATATGTTTTTTTTTCGTGTGCATTTTTTAAAGGCGTTAATGGAATCGGGACACAACGAAAGAATAAGGGAAAATGCATGCAAGACCGAGCAGTGAATGTGTGCGACCAGCATATCCTGATTACTAGCTTGCACCTTTAGGACGATTATGATGACCATCGCAAAAATATCGATCATTTCATGCCATTTGCCATGCGTGCAATAGGCGACCAATGCCTCAGTTTTGCACGCGTTGAGCGCGAAGGCTGCAGGTGTCGAGTCCGGAAATGAAGTCGGGAGGATGATTTTACGAGACGATAATTTTATGCATACACGCCACTTCGTATCTCAATGCGAATTTGTTTAGAGCTCGAAAGTCTGCTACAAATGTGTCATATCATACTGGTAAAGTTCGAACAAGTTCTCGCCACTTTTATCAGGCGAGCTTGGGGTCTGTCGGCCTCGTTGATGTCGGGAATAACTACACTTCGTCGTCCCCGCCGAATGTGAAGACTTTCCGCGATCACCGTTTACCCGGCCGCCCATGGCGAGGGAGTGTCGGGGAAACGTTTGACAAGCGCCGTAGGGACAGCGCATGTGCTTGCGCAAGCGTCCCAAGGAGTTGCGTTTGGCTATAATCGAACTGACACTCTCGGTCGGTGCGGATTGCGGGGCGGCAATCAAAGCCCCCTCTCGTGTCCGCTGCATATGTGTGTGGGTGCCGCGGACAGATCGAGCCTCGCTCTTGGAAAGCCTTGGCCGAGGACGGTAACGATGATTGCCGAACTTGGGCTGTTGCGGTGACGGCAAGAGGGGGGGGGGGGGGGGTGAAGACATGAAGAGAGAGAGAGGGAAAGAGAGTAGGAAGCGGAACAGTGCCAGTGCCGTTGCGAGGCAGCAATCGGAAGGGGGACGCAGATCAGCAGCGTCGACTGGCGAGCAAGAAAGGAGGGTGGAGAGGAGGAAGAAGACACGGCGTTGAGCGGCGGCGGCGGCGGGCGCAGTTATTCGCCTTCGGCCATGACGTCGCGCCGCCATCTTCATCAGTGCTGGCGGCGTCAGGGAGCGGCGCGCGGCGTTCGTTAGCCCGGTGTCTGCCGCAGGCGCCTCCCCCCCCTCATACCCGCGGTCGTTATGCCGATAAGCGTTGCCAACACGAATAACGACGCTCTTTGTGTCGGACTGCCCCGCGGGGCTCTCTTCCTCGTTAAGCGGCCGCCGCAATGGGCGCGGTGCAGGCAAATGAACGGACCCTGGTCCAAGCCCTCTCCTCCCTCTCTCCTTCTCTTCCTCCTCCCCCTGCTCCCTCTCCCCCTCGGTGGTCCCCGCTGGTCCCAGGGCGCGATGAGGGGCCGGCACTCCTCCCTTCCCCAGCCTGTGCCCGCTGCCGCCGGCCGCGAATGTATGTATGCATGCATGCAAATGGCCTTGGCGCGAAACATGGTGAGTGCCGCCGCCGTCGTCACCGCGTCCGCTGCGGGGGCGGCGGGAAGTTCGCCCGATGTCGGAGATTGGCGGGGCAACTTTGCCGCGCCAGTTTGTGCGGCGCGCGAAGATGAGGACAAAGAAACGAAAGCAACGGCGGAGTCGAGCGCGGCGACAGGCGTTTGCCGTGACCGAGTGCCCCGTGCCGCTAGAGACAGCTCTCCTCCGGGAATGGTCTAGAGAGTGGAACAAGTGCAGACGCAGTTACGTATACAAGAGCAAAAAATATTTGCGGAAACGTATTTGTCGTCTGTTTTTTTTGTGTGTGTGTATGTGTGTGAGTATGTACAAACTTTCATTTCTGTCATTTCCTTAAACACTCGCGCACGCAGAATGGAGTTGCTCATAAATTTTTGCGTTAATGGAGCAGAGGCTGTTAGAAGTAATTTACTCAGCACCGCGGAAGCACTGTATCGAGGGTCATGATTATTAAGGCCGAGCGAGTGTATTAGTTTAGGAAGCTAACTATTACTTTGTAGTAATGCAAATGCCGAGAATAAACTAAATATGCTTGCAACCGGCAGCACGTTCTTGCGGATGCTTGTTCTTGCTACAGATGTATATTCGTACAGATTCTCTAAGCTGCCAGTGCTGTTAAAAACAAAACAAATCAAAGAAAGTTCCCGTGCCTCCCGCCTCCCATCCCCACAAGAAAAGGAGGTAAAAAAAAACTAATTAAAGAATTTGTCGATGAACGAGCATCCTTACTCTCTGAAATTACCATCGATTACCATTTTACTTGTCATCTTTTTTGCCCCTCAAACTTTTAAATTCCCTGCGTGTTATTTGGTCGAGCTGCTTCTGTTCGCGCTCGATTTTTTGCTTTCTTATTTTTCTTCCATTTCTCAGAAAACCTCACACAAGTCTGTTCTGGCTGCGCTCTCATGAGGAGGAAAAAAATACATATATAATAAACGCAGCTAAAAAACGCACTTGGGAACGAACCCGAGATCAAGCGCGCAGTTCTAAGGGTGTCCCGAGTAGTCTTGCTTATTGAGGATCCCTGGCATACTCAAAATTGAAAACGGCTGAAGTGTTCATTTTTCCGTCAGGGGACATTTATCTTGTCATGATCCTTTCTTTTGTCTGGACCATTAAGATCTCCGTGACTAGGTGGAAGCCATAGCACGGGCAGCAACGTTCAACTAGCGATCCTTCGGAGTCATTTTGCTAAGTGAAGTTAAATTGGCTCGCGATATTTTCAGTAGAGGTGGGGGAACGCGATTCTTAAATATGTGTATTTCCCGTTCTTTTTTCTGCTCTTAAAATCTGTGTTATAGCCAGGGGCCTTCATTTGTCTCCTGAGAGGATATGGTTGCTGCTTCACGTATATACGCAGTTTACTTGCTTCTCAAAATGTACTTTCGAGGTAACTGTGATTATAAGATAGGTTCTTTCAGTAATGCGACATTGGCTGAAGCCTGTAATCACGAGATGTATTGGCGAGATTGCTACCATGGTATTTCAAATAAGGAGTTGAAAGACTACAAATATTTGGGCGTAATGCGCTCACTGACTGCAGGGCCAGGAAATCTGGACAAACTCTTCTAGTTCGCACGGATGCCGCCAGATGCCTTTGAACACTTAAGTTTTCCGCGCGAATCTCTACTGTTTGAATCGTCCCACTGATTTTCCATGACCTTCGGAAATAGTAGATGTGAGTTAAGGAAGTGTTTTGTATGTCAAATTTGGCAGCGACAAGAAACAGTCAACCCTAATGATCACTATGTTCACGTGGAATCTCTCGGGCCGCTCTTCTTTTTCAAAATTACAAATTTAAAATATCCGCTTTTAGATACGCGGTGCTCGCCACTGGCGGCCGACAGATGGCGTTCGCTGTGGAATGTCCGAGAAAGTTGGGCATGGCTTCTTAGTGATAGCTTACATTACGGAAAGGTACGAGTTATATACTATGCGAGATAATTGTTTGGCTCTGTCGCGTCAGCAAAGTGTCCGCAAATTTTTCCGCACGATTAGGTTTGGTTTGGTTTGGTTTATGGGGTTGAACGTCCCAAAGCGACGCAGACTATGAGAGACGCCGTAGTGAAGGGCTCCAGAAATGTCGACCACCTGGGGTTCTTTAACGTGCACTGACATCGCACAGTACACGGGCCTCTAGAATTTCGCCTTCATCAAAATTCGGCCGCCGCGGCCTGGATCGAACCCGCCTCTTTTGGGTCAGCAGCCGAGCACCATAATCAGTGAGCTGCCGTGGCGGCGATGTCGTTCTCCAAGGATAAATGTGTGAAAGTGTGATTGTGACAGATAGTGTGTGATAAACTGTTGCTGCGAGAAAAATTTGGTCGGTAAGGTAAAATTAATTAATTAAACGCGACAAGGGCGAAAAAGTACACTTAGACGTCAGAACAGCCATGGGTGTCGATATAGTACATGGACGTCAGAACAGCCACGAACGCCGATATGGTATATGGACGTTTTGCTTTCGCATTCCTCCCGTGTGGGCCGCCGCCGTGCTCTCAAAGTTTTTGAGTTAATTTTATTCTACTAAATCCCGCCCGCTAAATTACTAAATATTACTTGCTAAATTATGGCTATCCGCAGTATACTGTCAGAAATAATGCAAATAAATTCAGCTTGCTCCATGTACCCTTCCCCAATTTCGCGGCAAAGTTGGCCTGACGAGTTAAACCACATTGTTTTTTTTTTTCAGGTAAATTTTAGTCAGCTACGAAAACGGACATCATGAGTGAGATCTTTTAGCGGTACCCAGTGTCTATGAAACGGGTGTAACAGTGCGTTTTTAACACCTGCTGGACCTTCCTGGACGTGAAAATTTATGAAAATCGCAAAGAACGATCAGGATCTTTCGATCACTAGCCCCGAGAGTGAAAAAAATTACCGTGCCGATACTAGGATGCAGGCTTAGCGACGGAATCGTGTTTCTGGCAGCAAAGCGGTTGCTATGTCCTTGCTTGTTCTCTGTCCTGTTCTTCGCTTAAGATGTCAAGACTTAGCTGCCTTGAGTTGTTTGTAAAATGGAGCGCAGTCGTACACCTCACTCGTACTCCTGTGCAAATCTGAAAAAAGAGCGGACCTTCAAGATGCACTCTTTCTTTTCACTTTTTTTTTCTTCCAGAAGAGATCCCTTGTTTATTATTTCTTTTTTTCACAAAAAATAAAAGCCCCGGGTACTGAACCCCTGAAGTTGAGCTCTCTTCTCGTGATGAATACAAAATAATAAAAACAAAACAAAAGAATTTCAAGTAATCCTAGAATGATCCGAGTCGTGTCTCAATTAAAATTAATTTCAAACTCAGTTCCGACTCCGATTGGTTATTCCGGTATAATAAGCGCTTTTATGTTTTTTTTCTTCATAGACATGCCGCTGCCCAAGATCGTATAAGTGGATTCATTATTTGAACGTAAGCCCGCGCGTCTATTTCTTTTTTTTTTTAACCCGGACATGCAAGAACCCTCCGGGGTTTTATTCTACCTGGGCTTTCCGTACGGTACTGATAATTAGAGAACGGTAGAAGCTGCCCGCTTTCAAGCTTACACTGAAACATTCTTAATTTTGTGTTATGCGCATCTTAAACGCAATCGAGCTCTCGGCTGCTCTGTTTTCTGAAGATAAAACGAATATCATTTCATCTTGCGCTGCATTGCAGAGTGACGTTCGAAGACGAAGAGCAAAAAGCTCATAATGCGATGGAGTTAAGGCATTCCTGCTTGCAGTCGACTGGAAAATGATCTGCCTTTGGGCTCATGTGCATATATCTTGCGAGACAATTAGGGAAAAATAATAACGTTAGGAAGGCGCAGTGCCTCTTATAATACCGGCCTTTGAATAGCACTCTTCGATAGTAACGAATGAAGATAAAATAGAGCGAAGTATGAAGAAACGCGAATCCCACAGTTAGTCTTCTGGAACGCCATCGGATTTCAGTTCGAAACGGGATAACACTTGTCGCGAAGTGCCCCGCCGCGGTAGCTCAGTGGTTACGGCGCTCGGCTGCTGACGCGAAAGACGCGAGTTCGTTCCCGGCCGCGGCGGCTGAATTTCTTGAAGGCGAAATTCTAGAGGCCCGTGTACAATGCGATGTCAGTGCACGTTAAAGAACCCCAGGTGGTCGAAATTTCCGGAGACCTTCACTACGGCGTCCCTCATAGCCTCAGTCGCTTTGGGACGTTAAACCCCAATTAACCAACCAATCGCGAGGTTAAGTAACGTCGTGCTGTAATGTTTGTTGCCGGTGAAATAGCACGAATGAAAAATCTCCTCAGGCTGTCGCCGAAGCGATACGGGTGACACTGTCCTACAAACCGGATAGCGTAGTTATTATTTCTGTTGTCGCAGTTTTTGCGCCTCTCTCTGACACACAGATCGATGGAATTCCGAAACCCGTTTCGTCCCTATATCCGCCTTCGGTTCACAAGCACTTTTCACCTGCTCATGCAGTGATTAAAACTTTCTGATAGGAAATAGCCTGGCCATCGAAACAGCGGGCTAGAACAACTTGCGGCAGCTTGAGAAAAATAGGTATAAAGCGTGTTGCATTGTATTGTATTGGGTTTAATGGCGCATATGGTATAAAGCGTATCGCCTGCTTCGAAGGTTGGAATTGGCGGCCGATATGTATTCGCGGTGAGAAACCTGCGACTGCTTTGACCCCTTGTCGCTGTTAGTACACCAACTACCACGGCTCTTCCTGGTCACGTGACCACAATTCGGCCAACGTTAAAGTCACTGCGGTGCTTCAGACGCAGCCAGCAAAGCCTTTCTAATCCGCCTACTGTGGAAAAAAAATCACCTATAGAATATGACAAAAAAAAAAGTGTGCCCATGCAGCCTTTTGAAAGCCACCTATCTTCTTTCGGTGCGCAAGAAGAGGGCTTCGTGTAAGCTGAGTGCGCAGACCACTGCATTATAAATAAGGGAGTAGTTATTCATTAGCATCCGCCCATACGTAGCCATGCGACTACAAAGGAAGGCTACAGAGCTTGTAAAGAAAATTTGTTGAAGAAAAATTGTTTTTTTTTGTTTATGGGGGTTTAACGTCCCAAAGCGACTCAGACTATGAGGGGCGCCGTAGTGAAGGGCTCCGGAAACTTCGACCACCTGGCGTTCTTTAACGTGCACTAACATCGCACAGTACACGGGCCTCTAGAATTTCGCCTCTATCGCAATTCAATCGCTGCGGCCGGGATCGAACCCGCGTCTTTCGGGTCAGCAGCCGAGCGCCATAACCACTGAACCATCGCCGCAGTCAGTTAAAGAAACATTCGACGTGGTGCGGGGTTCAAAACCGGGACCACCGCTTCACCGAGGCACTCGCTCTAGCACCTCAGCTAACCGGGACGGCTAGCATATGGTAGGGCGAGAGTGAATTTGTCGACAACTCTAGTCAAGAATTCGCCATGCGTCGGTAGGACAAACCTACTACACTTAGGGGGATTCTCCTAAACATTGAACTACATCACTAGAGTCCGATATTACTGAAATATATGCGTATATTTATTAGGCTGATTGTTGCAAAGGGTTTCATTCGTCTTTTGCTCGCACTAGATACTGAACACATTACAAAAATCGACCTCTCAAAGCGTTTTGCGCTAAAGCCTTCATAAGAAGGCGCATTTTGAGTTACACACTTTTTAAAGTTTCTGCAGTGCGTATGAAAGGAAAGTAGGTTTTCTCAAGAAAATACACGAAAGCCTTCAGTGAGGTTATTTAAACCACCTCGTCTTGTTCGACAAAGCCGGTTGGAGGTCTCTATGCTCGGCTTGAAGTGGTGGAACCGGAATTATGAGAATCTCTGAGAGCGAGTTTTGTCGGCCTGCTCCTTGAGGAAGTATATTCGACTGCAGTGGGTAGTACCAGCTTTCCTACACTGGAAAAGAAAAATTTATCCTACCACCTGCAGCACCAGATCTAAATAATTTCGTAAATTCAGAACATTTGCGATAGCAGTGCAAAATTTTGGTGAGTCGTTTGTCGCTCAACGTCAGCCAAGATCGCTGTTTCTCAGCTTTGTACCACGACGCGCTATTCCAACCTTCTCTAGCCGCCGCGGTGGCTCAGTGGTTATGGTGCTCGGCTGCTGACCCAAAAGACGCGGGTTCGATCCCGGCCGCGGAGGCAGAATTTCTTTGGAGGAGAAATTATAGAGGCCCATGGTCTGTGCGATGTCAGTGCACGTTAAAGAACCCCAGGTGGTCGAAATTTCCGTAGCCGTTCACTACGGCGTCTCTCATAGCCTTAGTTGTTTTGGGACATTAAACCCCATAAACCAACCAACGAATCCTATCTTCTCTAACCCCAGAGCACTTGCATGAGCTGAATCACTCGGCGGCGGCGTAGCAACAAGGTGCTCGGCGGTCGTTGAACAGAATTCCGGCAGCTCTTGGCCATGATCTTTTGAATGCTGATAGCTAACTTTCGAGATGAAGCTTTGAAAGTTACTAGAACATTCTGGAACAGAGTAGAATCGGCTCCGCCTGGATGCGATCAATCGAGAAAGATCTAGGCGCGTCTTGCAGCACAAACAAAGCGATAAAGCGGCTTGCCGGTAGCTTTGAAGAATGAACAAACAAACGTTACAAACATTCGCGGCAGTATGATGTTTTTAAGGCGACTGAGCCACAGCCGCCGCGGTGGCTCAGTGGCTATGGTGCTCGGCTGCGGGCCCGAAAGACGCGAGTTCGATCCCGGCCGCGGCGGTTGAATTTCTTTGGAGGAGAAATTCTAGAGGCCCGTGTACTGTGCGATGTCAGTGCACGTTAAAGAACCCCAGGTGGTCGAAATTTCCGGAGCCCTCTACTACGGCGTCTCTCATAGCCTTAGCCGCTTTGGGACGTTAAACCCCATAATCCAAACCAACCTTTTAAGGCGTAAACCTTGCTAGCCCCATTAGGCGAAATTCCGTCGGCGACCACTGTTGTTGTTGAGGCCGAGAGATGATCCCAGAAAGATTGGTTTATTGGTTTATTTGGGTTTAACGCCCCAAAGCAACTCAGGCTATGAGCGACGCCGTAGTGGAGGGCTCCGGAAATTTCGACCACCTGGGGTTCTTTAACGTGCACTGACATCGCACAGTACACGGGTTAAGAATTTCGCCTCCATCGAAATTCAGCCGCCGCGGCCGGGATCGAACCCGCGTCTTTTCGGGCCAGGAGCCGAACGCCGTAACCACTGAGCCACCGCGGCGGGGCCCCAAAAAGATGGTATCGCAAGAGCCGTTGTATAGCCACCAAAGCGGGGAATGCGATTAGAGCGTGCAAAACTTCTCGCGCCCAATCATTAATTTGACTTCCATGGTTGTCAGTTTTCTCACAATCTGGTGGGCAGGTTGTGATGGCCACAAGGTCACGTGACCAAGGTTGCACACCTAGGTTGCTTCTCCGGGGATTTTCGCTCATAACGCCGCCGACGACAAATTTTCCGCACATCATCATCATCAGGATGACTATGCCCACTGCAGGGCAAAGGCCCCTCCCATGTTTCTAGAATTAACCCTGCCCTTTGCCAGCTGCAGCCACCGTATCGCCGCAAACTTCTTAATCTCATCCGCCCACCTTTCTGCCGCCCCCTGCTACGCTTGCCTTCTTTTGGAATCCGCTCCGTTACCCTTAAGGGCCAGCGGTTATCTTCTTGCCTTCGCATTACGTTCCCGCATTGCATGCATTAGAACGGAAGGCACAAAGCTGTGGCGTTACTGGGCAGTTTCAGCTGAGCATTTTTACGGCCAGCGGGACGGAGCGAGCGAGCGGATACACCAGCGGAGACGCGCGCGAGAAAGGACTTTTAGCTGGGCGGATCGCCCGTCTTCTCGAGCGGACTAGAGTCGAATTGCTGTGCTGCTCCACCTATTGGTCACAATTCGAGTTAGAGTGAAAAGAATATCAATTAAGCCGACTAATAATGCGCTGAAACTATTTAGTAAAGGCAGATTCTGTGTTTTTAGTTATTTATTTGGTAAGTGTTGCGTTTTAGACGTACAAAAGAGGCTGCCATCTTGAATACCCATACACGCTCGGGCGCTTTTACGCGCGCTCGCGCGCTGCCTACGGCTCCGCTGGAGAGGGCTTCCCAGCGGGCGTAAGCTTCGCTCCGTAAAAACGCTGGCCGGTCCAGCGACGTGCGCATGCGCAGTGGTGTCTGCGCTCGTCCGCTCCTCTCCGCTGGCCGTAAAAACGCTCAGCTAAAACTGTCTAATGTGAGCACCCATTGCCCAGTACTGTATGTCGATGTCATTATGATCACAGCAAATCCCCCGGATCCCCAGGGCTGATCAACCCTCATATGATATTTAGTAATATGCACACAGAGTTTTTACATCTGCGCTCATAGACTTTGAGGTGCCAATGCGATATTCGATTTCAGAAATGTTGGGTGTCATAGCATTGGAGCAAGACTATGCACGAAGAAAGATGGCGTTGTTGCGCCGACCGTTTGCTCTGCGTCTAGCGCGATCTTGTTTAAACCAAACGCCCGTTCAACAGAACTGACTACTGCACTTCACCATGCGACAGCTAGAGCCTAATTTAATCGACTACACACATTACTCGCCGTTCTAGCGCTAATAAGACTGCGTGCAGAAGCAACCCGAAGATCAGGTACTATATGTTTTAAATGTTTATGCCGGTACACGCTGTTCACATTCGCAAACAAAGAACGTGTCAGAAACGAACGCTTCGGCCCGAAACAGGGGAAGAATAGGCAACAAGCCGGGACAGGCAATGCGTAGTACCACCTCTACTGCCCAACCAGTGCGCCAAACAGGGATAGTAACAATCAGAATAACTACTTCGCAGAGTGTGAGCGTGAAAAGCTGTAAAAACAAAGTAAAGACGGATCCGTAATTTTCAAATGGTGGTGATAATGCATCTGAGCTAAGCGGGAACCGAAGCTTCACACACATAAGTGTTATGAAGCCCCTATCAGTGGTTCCAAGCGACTCGGCGTTGTTAACCGACAAGAAGCGTGTCTGGCAACTCAGGTGGGACCAAGGGTAGGAACAAGAACCACATGGAGCTTGCTTCGGTAATCGGCAGTGGCACAGGTAGTAATTAATGCACGTAGAAAGCAGCACGACAGCTTCATTCATTCTTGCATGACAGCAACTTCAAAGCGCACAGCTAATTTGGATGCTTAGGCATGTTCATTAAATGAAAAGTTTGGGTGGACGAACCTTCATCACTAACCAATCGGAGATTAGTTCACATATAGAAATGGTTACCGAGTCACTGACTGTCACTGGAAATTTAGGAAAGCGGTTTAGTTCACTTGTTTTCCCACCACGTGAAGCACAACGACAAATAAGGTGCGAAATAGGAACCTTTTTACCTGTGAGACATAGCGTGAGACCACTCGGCTACAGCGCGACGTATGATTGCGTGTGAACGAAATGGCTGAAAGCACATCATCGCCCGATGGTGTAACTGTTTTTGGTAAATGTCCCTTATGGAAAATCTTCTCCCTTGTTTCGACAAATACTACAATAAACATTAGAAAGCCCAGTCCTTGTTTCATATAAAACTAGTTAAAAAATGAATTGAAATGCAGATACTTCAAGGACTGTGCTTGTGGCATCAAAAAAGGGCTCTAAATTTTTTTATCTGAATCGACAGTCATTGCTTAAACTTTGAATGGTTATGTGCCAGATGTCATGTGTAGCAATGAGACACCGCTTCCTTTGATGTGCACTCACTCACTCACTCACTCACTCACTCACTCACTCACTCACTCACTCACTCACTCACTCACTCACTCACTCACTCACTCACTCACTCACTCACTCACTCACTCACTCACTCACTCACTCACTCACTCACTCACTCACTCACTCACTCACTCACTCACTCACTCACTCACTCACTCACTCACTCACTCACTCACTCACTCACTCACTCACTCACTCACTCACTCACTCACTCACTCACTCACTCACTCACTCACTCACTCACTCACTCACTCACTCACTCACTCACTCACTCACTCACTCACTCACTCACTCACTCACTCACTCACTCACTCACTCACTCACTCACATATATACTTTCTCCCAGACTGCACTGAACAGATTGTCAGTTAAGATAGGCTTGATTAGTGGGTCCATTAGTGATAGACTGTTCCGTATTTTCTTCCTCGTACTCCACGCCGACGCTTTTGTTTTTTCTTATTAACTTTGCGGACTGGAAGGCATCCAAATATGGCGCTTAAGTATTCTCGCGGTCAATAACCTGCCTCTGGGCGAATGCGGCGAAACTCGCGAGGGAAATGAATGTACACGAAAAAGAAGCCGACTACTAATTTCCTGGCCTCCGGCCGCGCGAAAGTGAGACCCCGTCGACGGCAAGTTGCAGTGGTAAGCCGTGATTAGACCAATATCGCCTCGTCCGCGCACGTCGCCACGACGCGCACACCGCAATAGCAGGAGTAAAAAAAGATCGCAATATCCATAGCGAGCACCTCAGAACGTTCTCTGAGGCAAAAAAAAAGAAGAAAAAACCGAAAAACTATGCTATGTTCGAAAGAAAAGAACGTAAGCGGCTAGAAAGTGTACGGAGGAGGGCTGTTGCAGGGAGCAAGAGTGGGGAGGGGAGGGGGGGGGGAGGAAGCGGGAAAACCGACGCTGAACGGTGTACGCTGGCGTGATTATCGAATCAGACACCTCATTTTGCTCCCAGCCAACGCTCTAGGCGCGCACCAAAGAGACGGTAATGAGCTTTGAAAGCGTGCGAGCGCAAGCGTGCGCCCAGAAATGAACGACGCACATCGAAACGACGAGGCATTCCCGGGGTTTGGAATAAAATATACCGCTCGAAAACGTTGCTCTCAACGAACGGTAGCACATAAAAAAAAAGAAATAAAACGCCGAAATCCTGCATTGTCTCTCGCGTACGTCGGCCCAAAGGAAGGCGATGAAGACAAGAAAAAATACAAAAAGAGGAGTTTTGCGGTTTTGTTTGCGTTGCGCTCAGGTTGTGTAACCTGCCGCACCTGCTTTTGCCTGCGCGCACTTTTGTTCGCGTAGATGGGTGGTTGAGAAGGGTGTAGAGAGGGTGGCGGTCGCCGCAGAACGCTAGAACACCCATGGTGGCGGGGATAGGGTTCTTGTTTCGACAAATTTAAAACTTGTTTTCCGCTCTGTCTCCTTTTGCTCCCCATCCTCATTTTTCAGTCTCCGCGCCTGCGCCGCGCGTCGTTCGGTCGCGTTGCTTCGTCGACGCCCGCTAGCTCTCAGCCGGCCTCGTTTCTTTGTTTCTCAGTCCCACGTCTGTCTTCTTTATTCTCCCGCGCATTCCGGACGAAACAGAAGTACGCACGTAGCTACAAACCCGAGAGAAGAGAAAAATACAAAAAATGCAGGAACAATCTGCCACGGAATCTTCCCCTTTCCCAGTTGGTGTGTGTGTGTGTGTTGGGTTCCTTTTTACGAATCCTTCGCACCACACCGCTCGCTATTCCCTTCATCCTTACCCTTCCCCTTCCGCCCCCCCCCCCCCCCCCGTCCCTCCTTACCCATTCTCTCTTGCTCTCAGGATTCCATTGTTTTATGTATGCCGTGGGGTGGAAAATGCGAGGGTGGGAATATTTGCGCTCTCCGGACGAAGTAGAGTGTCTACATCGTTTTGGCGAGAGGAGCACAGCTTGCGCGAGTGTCTTTTTTATTTATATTTTTTTTGCTTCTCCTCCTTCCTCGCAGTCTTCCCAGTCTCGCGATGCCTGTCCATGTCTCGCGAGGCGGATAATTCACGCAGGGGACAAGAGTGCGCGGGTTCAGAGGAGGATGGAAGCGAGGAGGCAAAGCGAAAGAAGGGTTCTAAGGAGTGGATGCGCGATGTGGCAGCGAGCGTGCACAAGAAGGCGAGTGGGAAGAAGGCCTTGCAGGATGATGAAGCCGAAGCAGCCTCCTCCGCGCCGAGATTGGTATTCTCTGGCTGCTAAAAAAAAATATGAAAGAGAAAACAGCTGAAGCCTCGGTGATGGGGTAGAGAATAAGGTCTGAACGCAGG